>NC_140165.1:84089124-84184124 GCF_963971535.1 Notolepis coatsorum | reverse complement strand
GTACAAAGTTATTCCTTTGAAATGTAGTGGAGTAAAAGTATAAAATCCTAATACTGTCTAAAAATGCAAGTAACATATTCAAGTAAATGTACTTAGTTACTTTCTCCCCCTGCCCTCCAGATCCCAGAGGTCTCTCCCAGCTCCACCCCGGTCCTGCCCAGTCTCAATGTGCTCCGGCTGGGCTCCAACACTCTGACTGGGCTCCCTGCTCACAGCTTCTCAGCCTGCCCTGGTCTCACCGAACTCCACCTCCACAACAACGCTATCGCCACTCTCAATGACCAGACCTTCTCTGGTCTCACTAAACTAGAGGTTAGTTTAATACTCTCAATGACCAGACCTTCTCTGGTCTCACTAAACTAGAGGTTAGTTTAATACTCTCAATGACCAGACCTTCTCTGGTCTCACTAAACTAGAGGTTAGTTTAATACTCTCAATGACCAGACCTTCTCTGGTCTCACTAAACTGGAGGTTAGTTTAATACTCTCAATGACCAGACCTTCTCTGGTCTCACTAAACTAGAGGTTAGTTTAATACTCTCAATGACCAGACCTTCTCTGGTCTCACTAAACTAGAGGTTAGTTTAATACTCTCAATGACCAGACCTTCTCTGGTCTCACTAAACTAGAGGTTAGTTTAATACTCTCAATGACCAGACCTTCTCTGGTCTCACTAAACTAGAGATTAGTTAGTTTAGGTTAGCCTGTCAGCTTAATCTACATGTAGACCTACTACAGTATGTCAGAGGTAATCCCTGACGTTTAAACATAATAGACTACATTTGAACATGTGTTTGTTCTGTTCAGTTCCTGACTTTGTGATTGGCTATTGTGTGCTCTAGATCCTGGACCTGTCGTCCAATCATATCAGGGTACTGCCTCCTCGCATGCTCCACCCCCTGTCAACCATCGAGACCCTCTACATAGAATACAACAAGGTAAGATAGATAGATAGATAGATAGATAGATAGATAGATAGATAGATAGATAGATAGATAGATAGATAGATAGATAGATAGATAGATAGATAGATAGATAGATAGATAGATAGATAGATAGATAGATAGATAGATAGATAGATAGATAGATAGATAGATAGATAGATAGATAGATAGATAGTTGATTTAGAGCAGTTATTTATTTCAAAGGTGCTATAGATAACATTCAACCACTAGATGTCGCACTAGAGCACCAGCATGTCATTTATCCACTCAGGTGCATTCCATGTGGGGAAATGGGAAGTAGGGAGGGGATACATGCATATATAACACAATATATGAACAACATACATTTAATTATAAATTAATTCATCAATAATTATTTGGGGGGGAAAGCAATCATTTTATTGCTCTACATAAAATCTTTATCTATAGCACCTTTAATTACTTGCCACTAAACAACATTCATGCCTCGCCTCCCAGATCTTAGTGATGCCAGATGATTGGTTCAGCCAGAAGGAGGAAGTGCCATACCTGTTCCTCTCAGCCAATCCCTGGGTCTGCTCCTGTTCCCTTGATTACCTCCATCGCTATCTCGAGGACTATGACTACAATGTGTACGTCAGAGACGGCCCCATCATCACCGTGGACGGAGAGAGTGTGGTGAGCAGCAGGAAAATACACTTTAACACAATAGTTTGCAATGTCCAACACGAGAAAACATAAATAAAGTATGAATCAACCACAGGAAAAAAAGTACATAATGTACGTTATGTTATAGCCAAAGGTAATATATTTACACATTGTATCGGCAAAAGTCCAAAACAAGCGCCGCAAACCAGGAGTTTAACCAACAGTCATTGCAATCGTGGATGAGTGCTCTGACCACTGTTCGTTTTAACATTCGCTTAACGGTTATGGTTAAGACATAACCAAACATATGGTTAAGTTAGGGTTACGGTTAGGGTTCGATCCCCAGCATGGAAACTTAAAGTAAATTTTTTTTTTTATATATGTGTATTATATGTACTTATTTGTAATAATTACGTACACATGTTACATGTTTGATACAATACGTAAATACATTACTTGTGTAATGTACCTTTTTTCCTGTGGTCGATTAGTAGCCTACTTTATTTATATATTTTAAGCGAGATGGGGCTGCAATGAAAGGGTAAATGGTAAGTGGCATTTATATAACAGATTCTATCCAAAGCGTTTTACAATTTTGTTCCTCACATTCACCCATTCACTCACACATTCACTCACAAACCATGCTAGGTGCCAACCTGCTCATCGGGAGCAATTAGGGGTTAAGTGTCTTGCTCAAGGACACATCGACATGCTGCCCGGGAGGAGTGGGAATGGAACCAGGAACCTTCCAATTACCAGACGACCTCTCTACCTCCTGAGCCAATGTCGCCCCAATGACGTAGCCCTATTTCCTTCTTACCTATGATGTTGTCGATTGTTTAGAGTCCTTCCCCGACACCACCCATGCTATTCTTCACACTGGACACCCATCCTCATTTAGACACCGACTTAACCCTTTCACTACCACACTAGGGTTAACCGTCTGTAGTGTGGTAGTGCAAGGTTAACCTTCTGTAGTGTGGTAGTGAAAGGGTTAATGCCACACTGTAGAAGCTGGCTGAAGCCGTCTGAAACCCACTCCACGGTGCAGCACACAGACTTACATGTACATGTCAATCAGATCGTACACACAGGAGTTACAGGTATCCTAATGAATCATTTGTTGTTGTTGTTGTTGTTGTTGTTGTCGTTCTCAGGTGTGTGAGTCTCCGGCTTGGTTGAAAGAAAGACCCGTGGTGACTTTAACGCAGCCGGAGTTCTGTGACCCGGCATCGCCTGCTGGGGACATGGACCTTCAGACTCCACCGCCTACTACTACTACTACTACTACTACTACTAGTCCTACTACTACTCCTACTACTACTCCTACTTCTACTACTCCTACTACTAGTCCTACTACTAGTCCTACTCCTACTAGTCCTACTACTAGTCCTACTACTACTCCTACTTTCCCTACTACTGCTTTCCCTACTACGATAACCACTGTAACTACTATCCTTCCTGACACGACTCCGGTGCCTGTCACCCGAGCAACACTCCAGACTCAGCCGGTGCCACCCAACGTACAGACAGAATCCTGGTTTTGGACGGGTGCCCCCAGCGTGGTCACGTGGTCCTGGTACCAAGCCTTTACAAGCCTCGTGGAGTGGCGTTCAGAAGAAGTCTCCTGGGGTTCAGAGGTCAGAGGGGAGGGGTCAATGTTAGCGTCAGACAGTTGGACTGCGTCTGCTGCTGGCACCTACAGGCCTACTGCCCCCTTTAGACGTGGCGCTCAAACTACACCTACTGTTCAAATTCCTATTACTACAATCAAACCGATTACTACTGCAACAACACCCACTACAAGTGCTATTCCTAGAAGTACTATTACACCAATAATTAAAACAACAACCACTATTTCCATGACAACCCCAACCACGACCCCTTCACCTGTGACCCTTGAACCCTTAGGAGGTATCGGGAGACATAGAGGTCGCGTCAGGGGTGCAGGCGTGTTCTGCGTTTGGCTGTTTGCTGGGTGTGTGTTGCTGTGCGTGCTCTCGGGGCTGTGTGCGTGCGTGACAGCTGCCTGGCTCACTAAGTGGTACCGCCGTGTCTACAAGCCTCTGCGTCTGGCACTGGGGAGGAGAGGAGAGGAGCAGGTCCGGTTACTAACGCATGTTTCCACGAGAGCAGAAAGGCAGGAGGGGCCGGCGGAGACAGGGGGCGACGGGAGGATCTCCCTGCCTCTAGGGGGCACCGCAGCAGGAGGAGGTATAGGAGGAGGTGTGATGGCGCTGTATCGCTCCGTTCTGTTCATCTCCAGAGAGAGAGGGGAGACAGAGGGAGAGGGAGTGGGAGAGAGGGAGAGAGAGGCTGTGAGTGCAGGAGAGAGAGAAAGGGCAGACGACACGGGAGACAGAGAGAGAGAAAGAGAAAGAGAGAGACTTCTTATCATGTTAAAGCCGGCAGGAAATGGTGGAGCCACAGCAGGCGAGAATGGGAATGACGGAAGAGAGCGAGGGGGGAGAGGGGGAGACGGAGTGACAGAGTGGACCGGAGGGAGGGAGGGAGGGAGAGAGAGGAGAGGGGTGTACAGGAAGACTCTGCACCGCGTGCTCAGCCGTCAGGAAACAATAGAGGGATGGAGGGATGTGACGGAGGAGTGCTGGGAAGAGAGAGAGGACAGAGACACCGACGGAGGGGCAGGGGGGAAGGGAGGAAATGAAGGGATGGAAAAGAAAACAGGAGGAATGGAGAGGAGGGGAGGAGGAGAAAGAAGTTCCAAGAAGCGCTACAGTGTGATTCTGAGGGAGGAGCGCCGCGAGGAGGAGCAGGGCGAGAGAGGGGAGGTAGACTGGGTGGTTGGGGGGTGGGAGGTGACAGGAGGGGGAGAGAGAGGAGGGGAACAGAGGAGCAGTTGGGGGGACTGGCTTTCACATTATCTACCCAGCATGCCTTGGGGCGTGACCTCGCCTCCTGAGACTGGCACGCTGGAGTGATGTCATCAGATTCTAGATCATAGCTTTATTATTATTTAAAATTTGTATATGGTGGGAATGTTTAAGGTTAGGGTTAGGGTAAGGGATAGGTTTATAAAGGGTTAGGGTAAGGGGCAGGTTTATAAAGGGTTAAGGTAAGGGGCAGGTTTATAAAGGGTTAAGGTAAGGGGCAGGTTTATAAAGGGTTAAGGTAAGGGGCAGGTTTATAAAGGGTTAAGGTAAGGGGTAGGTTTATAAAGGGTTGTGGTAAGGGGTAGCTTTATTATTAGGTTTTGATTATGGCTGCATACAGCAGTGCTTTAACACTTTGAGCGCCGGACGCGAGTAGTCGGGTTAACTCGCCGAACGTTCGGCGCCAGACCCGAGTATAGTCGGGTTTTTGGTCGTTATTTCTTTTATTCGCTATTTCCATTCATAATCCATCGAGGGAGCCTGATGTTATCATTGGGAATGGGTCTGAGATCGCAAACGTCCAATACCGGCCGGTATTGCACATCCTTGGAAACTCTCTGGCTTGGTCTGTGCGTCGATCTAAAAAGTCCAGTCCAGGTTTTCCTTGTCGGGCAGGATAAGCGTTTATAATGCATGGATTGAGGAGAATCAAGCACTCCCTGTTCATGTTCTTTGGTGGATTGTGTTGGCAACACGATCGACATCAATACTTGGAATAGCGATCAGATAATTGGAATATTCTTTTTGGAGTACATCCTAGTCAAGGTAAGGGCTATATGGTATCAATCTTGCGTTGATCCAAGAATCCATTCACAGCGATCCGACCTTATGTGTGTAATGTGTGTGTGTGTAACGTATCCCGTTGGTGGCGATCAAACCATGGAAAAAACGACCCCCCCCCCCCCCATTTCATGCATTCATGATGAAACATAATACCGATAATATAGCGTTGATTTCAGATTGATTGTTGATACAGGCGAGAAACGGCGCGCTTTTGAGTGAAATGCACTAAACGCTGCATAGCGGCGTTTTCTGGGACTAGACAGGATTACTCTAAAACTATACTCATATTCACCACGGTATAAAACGGGAATGTATGGATGAAAAAAGTATTTCTTTTTCACAAATTGAACGATAGATACGATTTATGTCAAATGGGCAAGTTTTATATCCATAGCTATGATATTTAATAGAGTTTGAGCCCTGCAAACACCGCCATGTATCCGTATACTTTAAAGCGGTGGCCTAATTACCACACAGCGACCTCTGGCGCTGAAAGTGTTAAAGGACGGGCTGTTTTGACGACAGACCAAAACCAACAATGCATTTCTCCTTCTTACAAGTCTGGTCCATCCAGCCACAGATTATAGTTCATATCCAGAAGTCATAGAACTCCATTGTTCACGGTTTGTACTTTCCCCGGGAATTCCTTTATGAGGTGACAGCGATTGCCCTGGAAGTAGTTCCGGTTCAGGCAGACTGTCCCTTCATAAAGTAATTAGATAAAGTAGAATAAATTAATTGTTGAATAAACAAGCCTTTATTTGTAGCGCCTTTCATACAAAAATTACAGCAAAGTGTTTTACAGCACAAAATACTGAAGATACTTTAACATGTTGTGATAATTTACTTCTACATTTACATTTACATTTAGTCATTTAGCTGACGCTTTTATCCAAAGCGACTTACAAGTTCTGTACGACAAGCCATCAGGAAGGGCACAACTCTATCAGCTGAGCAACAATGTTCATCAAAGTGTTGAGTGCTACAGTGTAGGTTAGTTTATTAGGACAAGTGCATGACAGTACGGTTAGTTAGGGTTAGATTTTTTTTTTTTCTTTTTTTTTAATTCAGATAATGGTTGAAGAAGTGCGTCTTTAGTCGACGGCGAAAGATTGGACGTGATTCGGCTGTCCTAACTGGGGTGGGTAGTTCATTCCACCATTGTGGGGCAAGGACTGAGAATAGGCGACTTCTCTTTGATGACCCTCCCGGAGCTTGGATAGGAGTAGGTCTGAGGCGGCCAGAAGATGCAGAGCGTAGGGGTCTTGAGGGTGTGTAGTTAGAGACCATTGACCGGAGGTAGGCGGGAGCGGTTCCCTTTGCCGCACGGTATGCTAGGTCGAGGGCCTTGAAGCGGATTCGTGCAGCAATGGGGAGCCAGTGCAGGTCCCTAAGAAGTGGGGTGACATGGGCCGACTTCGGTAGGTTTGAGATCAGGCGGGCCGCTGCGTTCTGAATGAGTTGAAGAGGCTTAGTGGCAGTGGCCGGGAGGCCAGCGAGCAGTGCATTGCAGTAGTCGAGGCGGGAGATGACTGTTGATTGGACGAGGAGTTGGGTGGCTTCTTTTGTCAGGAAGGGGCGTATCCTTCTGACGTTGCTCAGGAGGAATCGGCAGGTTCTGGTCGTCGCTGCGATGTGAGCAGAGAAGTTCAACTGGTCGTCGAGGACAACACCAAGGTTCTTGGCGGTCGGGGACGCAGTCACAGCTGCATTCTCGACTGTGATTGAAAGGTCGGTTAGGGGGGAGGATTTGGCCGGCAGGTGGAGCAATTCTGTTTTGCTTAGGTTCAGTTTGAGGTGGTTGGACGTCATCCAGGCTGAGATGTCGGACAGACAGGCCGAGATCCGCACAGAGACGTGGATATCTGAGGGAGGGAAGGAGAGGAAGAGTTGAGTATCGTCGGCATAACAATGGTAGGAGAAGCCATGAGACGTGATAATGTTACCCAGTGATTTAGTGTAGAGGGAGAAGAGAAGGGGTCCTAAAACCGAGCCCTGGGGGACACCCGTCCGCAGGGGGCGGGTGGCCGACAGGGTCCCTCTCCATGACACTTGGTAGGAGCGGTCATTGAGGTATGATGACAGCCATGTCAGCGCAGAGCCAGCCACTCCCATTCCTGCGAGGGCCGCAAGGAGGATCTGGTGGTTGACTGTGTCGAAGGCTGCAGATAGATCTAGGAGAATCAGGACAGAGGAGAGGCCTTTCGCTTTTGCTAAGTGAAGTGCCTCTGTGACCGCAATGAGGGCTGTCTCTGTGGAGTGACCAGTCCTGAAGCCTGACTGATTAGGGTCTAGGAGGTCATTCTGTAAGAGATAAGTAGTAAGTTGGTTGGATACAGCACGTTCAAGTGTTTTAGAAAGGAAGGAGAGAAGAGAGACAGGACGGTAGTTGCCTATGACAGTAGGATTCAGGGTTGGTTTTTTTATGAGCGGCGTGACTCTGGCTTGTTTTAGGGAGGTGGGGACCACCCCCGAGTTGAGTGAGGAGTTGATGGTTGCAGTTAGGAATGGGAGGATGTCTGGTGCTATGGTCTGGAGGAGTGGGGAGGGTAGCTGGTCCAGCTGGCAAGTAGTCGGACGGTTTGACGTTACCAGTGTCAGGGTCTCTGCTTCTGTAATGGGAGAGAAAGATGACAGAGTGAAGGATGAGGTTCTCGATTCAGCATTTGGAATGGGTGGGGGTTGGGAGAAGGAGCTGCGGATGTTCTCCACTTTTTCCTCAAAGAAGATCGCAAAGTCTTCGGCAGAGAAAGATGAGGGAGGGGGGGGTGGGGGGGGAGTGAGGAGGGAGGACATGGTAGCATGCAGTTTGCGAAGATTCTTGGCAGAGGCCTCGATCCTATGGTGGAAGAAAGAAGCTTTGGCATTAGTGATGGTTTTGGAGAATGTTAACAAGAGGTTGTGATATGTGTCGATGTCAGCAGTGAGGCGTGACTTTCTATACTTCCTTTCAGCTGCTCTCAGGACCTGTCTTTGTTCTCTCACTGGATCTGTCAGCCATGGACTGGGTGGGGAACGGCGGGCAGGTTTCTCAACGAGGGGACAGAGCTTGTCGAAGGAGGTTGCAAGGGCTGAAAGGAGGGTGGAGGTTGCCATCTCTGTGGAGAGAGCAGAGAAGGTGTCACTCAAAGGTAGAGCGGATAGTATGTCAGAGGAGAGGGTGGAGGGGGATAGGGAGGGCAGGTTGCGTCTGAGTGAGACTGTTTGAGTTGGGGTGAAGACCTTTCGGTTAAGCATGAGAGTTAGTGAGAAGGATATGAAGGAATGGTCAGATACATGTAGGGGAGTTACCGTGGTGTTAATGATGCTGGAGTTACGGGAAAATATGAGATCCAAGGAGTTGCCTGCTTTGTGGGTGGGAGGCATGGGAGTGGGAGTCAGGTCAAACGATTGTAGGAGGGAGACTACTATGACTGACTGAGATGAGTCAGGCAGGTTGAAGTCGCCCAGTAGAAGGAGAGGGGTACCATCTTCCGGTAAGGAGCTAAGAAGCATGTCCAGCTCATCTGTGAAGTGATCGAGCGGACCTGGAGGGCGGTAGAGTGTAACAATGGTGAGATTGAAAGGATTAGAGACAGATACTGCATGATATTCGAGAGAGGAGAGTGACAGTTCTGGGAGTGGTGTTACGTTTGTAGCCCATGAAGGAGATGTCATGAGGGCAGTGCCTCCACCCCGTCTGGAAGGTCGAGGTGTGTGAGTGAAGTTATAGTTTGTAGATAATGCTGCAGGTGTTGATGAGTTCTACAATACTGTTCAAACACTGAAGCCAATCCATACAGCTCTTATTACTGTTGTAACATACACTAAATGTATACATATAAACACATATAACAATCCTTTACTTTACTGTCTCTGTCATTGTTTTAACATGTTATCAATAAAGATCAATAAAGTCCCTGAATCACTGTCTCTTCTGTTAACAGAATCTATCATATATAGTGTTTTCTATCTCCAGTGTACTATTTGAGATAGAAAACACTTTATATGATAGATTCATATTAAAGATTATAACTCTGTTACTAGGGCTGGACGGTATGGTCTAAAATGTATATCACGGTATAATTTGAAGCATAGACGGTAACGGTATATATCGCAATTTGCGGTATATTAATTTATCTTAAAATGACTAACGTTAGCCCGTTGCTGCGCTAAAGCAAGTCTCCTCTCAGCCTCCTTAGCCAAATTGAAATGCCCAAACTATATGGCAAGGTCCGTGAGCAAGTGGAGAAAAACTCAGTACAATTAAACACTATGCAACGACCACTGCAAGCGTTTAGTGAATCGTCAAGTAACATTAACGTCATTGCTACTGCTGTCACTAGCTGCTCTAGTCTAGTCTACCGGTCACAAAGTATGAAGGTATAATCAAAATTCATACCGTTTATACCGTCCACCCCTACCTGTTACTCTAAATTCCATCACAGCCCTGAGAGTATAATGTATAGTAACTCTTGAACACACACACCCTGCACCTTAAGATGCACATACTTTTACACAAGACACTTTCTGTAGAAATGTACTATGATTTTATCTTACCTCATTCTGATATTTTATTATCGTACTACTACTATGTATTGTTATTGGACACACACACCCCCTGCACCGTATCATGCAAGACTTTCTGTAAATAATTGACTATTTGATCTTACCTCATTTTACATTTTATTTTGACGTTACTACTACCTATTGTTACCATTCTTGTATTCACTGATGTTGTGCACTGTTGAGTCCGAGCTCTAAATTCAAGAAGTTCATTACATGAAATGCCCCTGTATTGTTGTGTATTTGACAAATAAAGAACTTGAACTATAGGTTCTACCTAAATAGGGCACACACCTCACCCATGTGTAGATGGTAGGGCTGAGCTATAGCTATATGGCCGAAAATTCATATCACAATATATTTTTTTAACGGTATAGCGGTATTCAACTATATTCAGTTTTCCAGTACAATTTCCAAAATGACATATTTGTATGTCTTTATGTTGTAATAAAGTTGTCATGTACCGTTTGTATAGTTACACCACTAGATGGCAGTATTATATTAAAGGCCATAGCCTAGTCGTGGTAACCCATACAGTATGCAAGTTAATGGGGGAAGTTGAAATAAAAGGCATTCTTACAAGAGTACTCTGTGGACAGTGGATAGTAATAATCTATATAATAATAACTTTGCATGGATCCATGATGGTATAACTTATTCTATGTACCTCCTAGCCCTATGCTATAGATCATCTATACATCTGTCTTACCTTTATACAACTTAAAAACCACCTCGAAAATATACACACAAAATGCTAATAATTCCAATGATTAGCAGAAAGAGGGATGCATTTCTGTGATAGATATGGTACTCAAGATGTATTACTGTGATAGATAATGGTACTCAAGATGTATTACTGTGATAGATAATATGGTACTCAAGATGTATTACTGTGATAGATAATATGGTACTCAAGATGTATTACTGTGATAGATATGGTACTCAAGATGTATTACTGTGATAGATATGGTACTCGGATGTATTACTGTGATAGATATGGTACTCAAGATGTATTACTGTGATAGATAATATGGTGTATAGAATCACAACTGCAGCACAGAGCTCAGTTTGACCACTAGGTTACAGACGACACAGAAACATGACTTCAATCAACACCTGTCTTTTATTACAAATCTCAAACATGTCAACATGGAAACACGCCAACATAACGATATCTGAAAAACGTGTTTACGGGCGTGTGTGTGTGTGCGTGCGTCTTCAGTGAGTAGAGAACTTGGGGATCTTGTCGCCCAGTACAACTTGTCTCTCCACTCCGGTCTCAGAGATGGCAGCCAGTCTGATCACACCTCCACTAGAGCCATCTCTCTCCATCGCCAAGGCCACAGCTAAGGAGAGACAGGCAGAAGAACAGGTAGAGGGAGAAAGAGAGAGGACAGACGGACAGAGACGGACAGACCGAGACAAACGGAGAGAAACACGAGAACACATTAGAACAGAGGATCTCAGAAAGATGTTATCTTGGGTCACTACAGCATAATGTAGTGTATATGTAGTATAATCTTCGGACTATAAGCCACGCCTTTCCCCCCCATTTTTCGACCCTGCGGCTTATATAACGGTGCGGCTTATATGTGACTCGACGTGACCAAAACCGAAAATGTAAAAATCTAAATATTGCTTTTTTGACTGCATTGAAATGTTATTTATCTGTTCCCTTATTTGCTAAACTTTATACAACTTGTAAATGAGTTAATTCTTGTTATTTGTCCGACAGTATTGTGTCCCAATGCTAATTACATATGGTAATTAAACATTAAAACACCTGCGGCTTATAGTCCAGTGCGGCTTATATACCGGTATGTACACATCATTCAATTTAGCTGCTGCGGCTTATATTCAGGTGTGGCTTATAGTGCGAAAATTACGGTAGTATAATCTTTGGAGAAACATAAGGAACACCGATGCTTCCATAGTTACTAAGACACTTTTAATGGTCTCTCTTACCAGCAGTGGTGAGCTCCAGACATTGTTCTTTGGTCATGGAAGGCTTGTAGTTGGAGTCCATGAACCCATAAATGTAGGTGCTGCCACTGCCTCCAATAGAGACCGGCTGTCTCACCAACATACCTCCAATAGGTACAGAGTACACCTAGGGAGCGAGAGAGAGACAGAGAGAGAGTCTCACCAACATACCTCCAATAGGTACAGAGTAGACCTATGCCTCTTTTCCATTGCATAGTACCTACTCGACTCTACCCTACTCTACTCGCTTTAGGTACCTGGTACTTCGTTCCTTTTCCACTGCAGGTAGTACTCAGTTTGTCTCCGTGTGGGGAGGCGGGGCCGCTGGTGTACAGCATGAGAGCTCCGTGAGCATAGCTATGTCCGTGAGGGATTGGAGCAAGCCAGAGAAAACAGTTTTCAATCAATCAATCACAACATTAACCACTCTCGGTGTGTCTATTCCGCTAACATTACCTCTCGTGTCTATTCTGCTAACGTTAATGCTTCCTCTCGTGTCTATTCTACTAACTTTAACACTACCGCTCGTGTCTATTCTACTAACGTTAACGTTAGCATTAGGTAATAACCGGTTTAAAATGGATGATGATTACCTCACGTTGTGTCTATTCTACTAGCATTAGCGTTACTAGTACAAACAATCAATAGCGAGTTATATTGATCTGTGCACGCTATGTACGCTAGCCAAATGCTAATGGTAAAACGCAATCACATAAGCTAACAAATCAGCGATCTTTTTGTGAGAGTAAACTCTCCGCTCGGTGGTAAATTGTGTTGATGTTGGTTTTGTTTCATCAATAAATGAGGCAGAATACACAGTGAATGTATCCTTTTTTGTTTATTGCACTTGTTCCTGCTGCAAACAAATAAAGAAATCCTATGCCTCTTTTCCATTGCATAGTACCTACTCGACTCTACCCTACTCTACTCGCTTTAGGTACCTGGTACTTCGTTCCTTTTCCACTGCAGGTAGTACTCAGTTTGTCTCCGTGTGGGGAGGCGGGGCCGCTGGTGTACAGCATGAGAGCTCCGTGAGCATAGCTATGTCCGTGAGGGATTGGAGCAAGCCAGAGAAAACAGTTTTCAATCAATCAATCACAACATTAACCACTCTCGGTGTGTCTATTCCGCTAACATTAACATTACCTCTCGTGTCTATTCTGCTAACGTTAATGCTTCCTCTCGTGTCTATTCTACTAACTTTAACACTACCGCTCGTGTCTATTCTACTAACGTTAACGTTAGCATTAGGTAATAACCGGTTTAAAATGGATGATGATTACCTCACGTTGTGTCTATTCTACTAGCATTAGCGTTACTAGTACAAACAATCAATAGCGAGTTATATTGATCTGTGCACGCTATGTACGCTAGCCAAATGCTAATGGTAAAACGCAATCACATAAGCTAACAAATCAGCGATCTTTTTGTGAGAGTAAACTCTCCGCTCGGTGGTAAATTGTGTTGATGTTGGTTTTGTTTCATCAATAAATGAGGCAGAATACACAGTGAATGTATCCTTTTTTGTTTATTGCACTTGTTCCTGCTGCAAACAAATAAAGAAATCCTATGCGAGGCATTAAAGATGGCGGCTTTCTGTTTTTGTGCAGACGTTCCAACGTGTGACGCTTCTCTCTTCTGACCAATCAGTGGTCTGCAGTGTTTCACGTCACTTTTTTGGTACCACTTCTACCCGCTTGGAACCTCGACAGAGCAGGGACTAAAAAAGGACCGGGTTCCAGGTACTATCCGCAACTTTTGGCAATGGAAAACCGAAAAGACAGTAGAGTAGAGTTGAGTAGGTACCATGCAGTGGAAAAGGGGCACTAGAAAGTTCACCAACATACCTCCAATAGGTACAGAGTACACCTAGAGCAGGGGTCTCAAACTCACGGCCCAATTGCGGCCCGCTGGATGATATTTTGCGGCCCCCTACTTGCCATCAAAGTTTAGTGTTAGAGCGGCCCGCGCGCAACTTGTTGCAGAGTGTGCGAGTTGGACGTTTTATTTATTTTATGACTTGTAGGCTACCATAGCGCAGGCTCATGACAGCAACGTTACGTTAGTGACTTGGTTGAAACGTGATTCTGGAGTGATACCAAGTGGAAGGGAAATATATCCAGTGCGTGCGTATGGCAGGCATCCTCGAAATTCTCCGGTCTCCTCTGCAAGCAGTGCTCTGCCTGTCTGTGTCTGTCTACTCTGGTCCAATCACATTCAGCGTCCCGTCAGCGTTTCTCCCCCCCACCCACAGTCTGCGAATCAGAGCAGAGTAGGGCGGGTTTTCACGGAATGAGTTGTCTCTTTCAGCGGGTCCGAGTCAGAGCGAGAGTTGACAGCGCATCTACAGGTAGTCTAATCTGCAGGTACTGTAGCTAGTAACCTCGTTCCCAGTTTTACAGTATCTCCGTGAGATAAATGTAGCTAGTAGCCTAGTTTCGCCAGCAGGCAGTTAGTAGAAAAATATGGCATGCTCATGCTGAATGGACTGAAAAATATGCGTGCATCCTCCCAGCACCAAACCAATGTGCCTAATATGCCAAGTAATGGTAGCTCTTGGGGTGGGGAAAAAAATCGATACGTAGTAGTATCGCGATACTTTGCGTGGCAATACTGTATCAATACAGGGACGCCAAGTATCGATATTTAATTATTAACACTTTGGGTGCCATGGGTTAAATTCATTATTAACCGTAGGTTGCCGGCTCTATTTGTCTATAGAGAAAGTCCCCTTCTTTGCAGGGCTATAACTTTTTAAATTCTATTGCTACATTGCCATTATTAGGGCCCATTCAAAGTCCTATATGTATTGTTCATTGTGTAGCAACGTTAAACTTTTTCATTCACATATTCATAGTAAAGTATGGTCTAATGTATAAGTATGTTTTCATCTCTTTCTGCAGCTTTCTCCAGAACGTGATCTATAGCCCCAAATACATTATATTGATGATGCAATACAGTTTTATGGCAATCAGCGCGATATAAAAAATTCCAACTAGACGTACTTCTAGAAGTTACTACACGTCATCTGATGTTGACCGGATGGGCTAGGGGGCGTTTATAATTCCGTGGGCAGCGTTATACCAATCATCTAATGTGGGTCAAATGTTGATAATAGCAGTTAGTATCGAAGACGGTAATTTTACACGCTAAAACTCACCCCAGTCTCCGCGCGCCATTGGGCGATCATCATAGAGTAGAAATTTTACCATTATGGGATGTCGATTTACCCGGTCCATCTCCAGCTTGTATAATGGTATATACGTCCAAATCATGTTGTTTATCGAGTTATTGGCAATCGATCGCTATGTAGTGTGTCGAGATCGAGTCCCGGGACCTATAGCGAGTGCCCGGAAGTAATACGGCCGACCAGCACAACCTCTACGGCACTTCCTGTTAAGCGATTGCGCCGATCGGCCACCAGATGGCGCTCCTGAACCGCCAGAGAGCTCAGTGGGTCCTCCTGGTGGATCTCAGGCCAGCGGAGGGGAAATATGAATCCGATCCCAGATTTTTGAAATATTGATATTAAAGACGCTGTAAAGCGTCCTCGGCAACTTGAGCATGGCCGGGAATGACGCTTTTAAGCGTTTTCCGGCAGTCAAAGTGTTAATAAAAAAAATAAAAGTATACGGAAGTTGCATTGTTCATTTCAATACCTGTAATAGTACAGTAGTCCACACACACATGCATTCAGTTAAGTTGGAATATGACTAATACAAACAGTTCAGTTTGTCAGGTACATGCAACACAGATTACAGTGTTTACATCTGTCTGCTTGAGAAAATACCATGTTCTGCAATAAAAATGATTGAAGTGAGATGAACAGACTGAACTTTATTTTATTAGATAAAACATGTTGACAACGTTTTACTTTGCAGTTGAAAAAAGGTAATAAATTAAATTTGATCAAAAAAGAAAAAAGTTTTTTCGCAATACTCAGTGTATCGCGATATATTTAGTATCGGGACACAAATATCGCGATAGTATCATATCGTGAGGTCTCTGGCGATTCCCACCCCTAGTAGCTCTTGTGAAGAGTGGCAATTTGAAACGCCACTACGAAACAACAGTTATTTTGATGCAGCCTTTCCTCAAAATTCAGTGCCAAGAACCACAAAAATAAATGGAATGAAAATATCAAATCAAATCAAGCTGCAAGCAGAATTATTGTTAAAGCTATGTCACAACGAGAAAAATCAACCAAGTCCTTACTCAGTGGCATGGGTGTTGGCTAAACACAAGAAGCCATAATAAAATAATGTATGACTGAAGTGATGGAGACCATGTTTGAAGGCAAACAAAAGCAAATCCTCCTCAGATAGCACAGCAACCAGAATAACCGAAATACTGGCTGATGATTTGATTAAACAGCTTTGTGATAGAATAAAAAAAAATTTAGTGCATTTCCATAGCTGTGGATGAGTCCACTGACACCACTGAGAATGCTCAGTTGCTGGTGTTTGTGAGGTTTTAGTGAGTTTGTGAGAAGATTGGATCAGTTGTACTTTTTTTTTGGAATACTTGAAACCCTTTTTTTGTGGAATATTTGATGCGGTCCAGCCTCGCCCAGCCTCACCCAGACTCTACCTCCAGCGGCCCCCAGGTAAATTGAGTTTGAGACCCCTGACCTAGAGAGACAGAGTTTCACCAACATACCTCAGGGCTCCAGGGTGCGCCCGTTTTGGTAGCATTTTACGACCAAATATCAGCGCAGTGCGACTGGATGTTTTCCCTTGTCGCACTGGTGCACCTCCCAGCAGGTCTGTGTGTGTGTGTGTGTGTAGCGTCTTTTTCCCGGCCATGTGCGTTCTATAAAAAAAAAAAAAAATCTCTGCCTTTGATTGGTTCTAAGTTAACACGTGCATTATGCAAAGACCAGCCCTGATCTGCCTCTGATTGGCTCTGATCGTTATTCACTGAATGACGCCACTGCACCACTGTGAAACCTGAAACCAAAATATATATCTTTCGGGAGGAATGGCTGGTTCAATTTCCCTGGCTCCACTACGATAAAGCGACAAACAGTATGGTTTGCATGTATTGCAAGGAGTGTGGTCCTAATATGGCTGTAGGCCTGCCGCGATAAGCAATAAATCGATTAATTGCCGCGATAATTAAAATTAATGCAATGATTTTGACGGGCGCGATTAATTGCTATTTGCGCGTTTGTTTTAATGAGGCGGAACCAGTGCCCCTTGTCAGTCACTGTCCGTGTTGGGAGGCGGGCCGCTGGCTTTACTACAGAGCAGAGAGCACAGCACAGGAGCTCCGTGGGGCAACACCACATAGCTTAACTACATTTCTCAATAGTGTTGCTCCTTTTAACCAAGTAGCGTTATTTGTAGTGTAACGTTAGCGTTTTAACGTTAGTAGCTAACGTTAAAACTAACTTAAAGTTAGTTGTTCACCAACAATCTCAACATTTGTTTTATCATTAGCTCATGTCGATCTACTAGTAGCATCAGCAAGCTAACGTTAGCTGGCCCCAGTCCACTAGCAGCATGTCGATCTACCAGCAGCATCAGCAAGCTAACGTTAGCTGGCCCCAGCCCATTAGCAGCATGTCGAAGTAGTAGTAGCATCAGCAAGCTAACGTTAGCTGGCCCCAGTCCACCAGCAGCATGTCGATCTACCAGCAGCATCAGCAAGCTAGGATAATCACAACAATACTTCCGGTCCGGTCGGTGGGCTTCAAAATAAAAGTCTAAAACACCGGAAAAGACGGAGCGGTGGGCTTCAAAATAAAAGTTTTGGGAAATAAATTTCTCAAAAAAAAATTCTCTAACCGGTCGCAATAATATCGCTTATCGCGATATTTTCGGGGGCAATTAATCGCCCAGCAAAATTTGTTATCGTGGCAGGCCTATATGGCTGGCAGTACTGCTTTGCTGTCAGATCATCAACATTCAGAATAGAAACATTAGAAAAGCATAGTGTCTCCAAAAAACACATACTGTGTCGTGACAGGTGTGTTGCCAGCACATCAACAGTGCCTCTCCACGAAGCATTTCAGCGCCAGACGGCGGCAAATAGAAAAAGCGAGGAGGAAGAAATGAAAATCAAAAACACTGCTTATAATATCGCAAAAGAAGAGCTGGCGTTTACTAAATTCGCAGATCAACCTAATGAAAAAAAAACGGCTTAAACGTCAACCCGACGTACAGCAACGACACTGCCTGTGCCCAGTTCATAGGAGTGATTGCAGACATTAAAAAAGACGTCCCTTCAGATCACGGAGAACATCTACATGAGCTTCATGATCGACGGAGATACAGACGTCTCTGCAAAGGAGTGCGAGCTCGTCTACAGCCGCATTATATTGCGCAATGGGAGACCTATCAATATCCTAATTGGCCACATCGAGGTGGAGCACGCACATGCAAAAGGTACAGCAATGTTATTATATAATAACTCCAGTTTAAGCAGAAATAAGACAAGCAACACATTTAAATAATTAGGCTATTCAAATACCGGTAGATGCAATAAGCATATAGGGCCCTAACTATGGAATCTGTTATTATTACGTTTTATTTTTTCAATATAATTTTCTGTTTTAATGTTGAGTAATAATAATAATAATAATAATGAGTAATAGACATACAACCTGGATTTAGGCTACTGGAGCTGAGCTGAATGTGTTAAAATAGACATAAAAAAGTGAAGGATTGGACTTTGCTAACTGTAATACAATGTTATTTTTTCATAGGAGTCTATGCTGCCAAGTCAAGCACAGCACTGTTCCCCCCTTCTTCTAAACAATTGAGGTTATTGCAATCTTATTTAAATTTTTAAGCTCCAGTGGAATTTTGTGAGACAATTAGTTTGAAAGCCATTTGTCTGAACTTTAAGACCTGCTGTGTGTCATATGACAATTTCTTGTTTGTGATTTAAATAAAGAAAAAACATTTATCTGTACCTTTTATTCCTGTTTACAATAATTTACACAACATATTAATAAATTACTAATGTGTATGGGAACTGACAAAAAAAGGTAACGGTAACGCTTAAAATGTATTATTGCAGCGGCAAGAGGCGCTGTGAAAATGTTTGGGTGCACCTAAATGATGTGCTGGTGCACCTAAATGAAAAAGTTAGGCGCACTGGTGCAACCAATGTAAAAAGTTAGTCTGGAGCCCTGTACCTCCAATAGGTACAGAGTACACCTAGAGTCTCGCCAACATACCTCCAATAGGTACAGAGTACACCTAGAGAGACAGAGCAAGATAGAGACAAGGAGAAAGAGAAGAGGAAAGGACAGAGCAGATAGAGGAGGGGAATAGCGAGAAGGAAGATGAGGAGAGAGAAGAGGAGAAGAAGAGAAAATACCTGTCCTCCTCGTCTCTTGTCCCATCCAGCCACAATGATCCCAGCAGACAGCTCCTCTCTGTACCTATAGCAGCTGGCCTTGAACAGATTGGCAGCTGTCTCCACCAATGGGGGCTCATCCAACTCAATACTAGAGAGAGAGAGAGATACACACACAGGGAGCTAATTACCCCTTTCTAACCTCAGACTCTTTCACTGCTAACAGCTTAAAACTCTTGGTGGGTATGTTAGGTTTTCACAGCCTGGTCTCACATTACCAGACCTACTGGCTCCACACTGTGTTTTGACTGAGAATAAATACTGCCTCTCAACACCAAACGCTTTGCTAGCTCAGTCTTGATGAAATATGAAGATATTCACTCAACATCTTCAGCTATAGGACGTGCTAGCTGACAGTCACACCATTTAACGTCACAGTGACCAAATGCGTCCCCATTTTTATAGGATTCTATCACATTTTCATAACAACAGCGAATATAACTTACCCTGCACCGTTTTCACTGAGGTTTCTTACAAATTAACAATGTTTTATTTGTCCTTTATATACGGATAACCTTAAAATCTTAAATTGTACCATTATGTTCCCCTTTAGACAACAAACATAATGCTAATGATGCACTTTTGTTAAGATAATTAGGTGACCATTCTCGGTCACTATATTCAGGTCGCATTAATAGTTTAACGCTGTTCAGATCACGTTTTTTCTAATCCGGTGCTGACCTGTGAACTAGGTGATAAATGGGTAGCACTTTATAATAACACCCTGTTATAATACATTTATAAGGTATTTGTAGATAATGAACTAATCATGAACAAACCATTTATATACATTCATAATTGATTATTAAATCATTTATAACTATATTTGTATAACATTTACAGATTAGTTCTACATTATTTATAACTCATTATCAACATTGTTTGTACTTGGTTTGTTCATCATTAAATAATGTTGTTTAATGTGTAGTAACACATTTGTAGATGCTTTGAAAAATGGATATGAAAAAACGACTATAGTGTATCTCCATTTATTTTTCATGTTCAACAAATGATTTGTTAAGACATTCATAAAACATTTATAAATCATTTGCAGATGCTATCGTGGGGGCCAATCTGAAGTGAAGCCTATTCATCATTAACAAATGTCTAATACAGTTAATTATTTGTTTACTTTTTCATCACATGTTACAAATGTTGTAGGCAGCTTTCGGATACACGCTTCTTTGTGACATCAAACAGTGACAGAATTAGGACTAAAGATAAATGCAATTTTATTAACATATAAAATACATGGGCATGACATATAGTGTAACTGGGGGGGGGCACTAGGACCCAGGAGTACCCTGGCCAGGTAGAGTATCTAGAGAGGAAGTCTCACGCGAGCGAGACTTGACGTCACGTATGTTGCACTGTTGCCGTCTGTTTGAATGGAAGCACAAGTTATCCGTGCTGCGTCTATACTTTCGCTTTTAATAAGGTATGGGCAGGTTAAACACCTATTTTTGTTGGTAAATCTGTTCCATCATTTCCGACCTACAAACAACTCTTATGTTGTGTAGACGTTCGTGTAGATGTGGTGGGCGCTAACGTTACATTTGGTCCTAATGTGTGCTCAGTGTGCTCAGTGATGATGACACGACACAAATAATTATTACTCTTGTGTGTCGTGTCGAACAAATGTAACGTTAGCGCCCACCACATCTACACGAACGTCTACACAACATAAGAGTTGTTTGTAGGTCGGAAATGATGGAACAGATTTACCAACAAAAAAAGGTGTTTAACCTGCCCATACCTTATTAAAAGCCGAATTTGGTCTACAGACAAAGAGTGTGACCGAGATTGGTCTACGTTCCGTTAGATCATCCGACCATGACGTCTTGTGATGTTCATCTATAACAGGATACATTGTAACGTTGTTGTTATGTTAATCTATAACAGGATACATTGTTGTGATGCTCATCTATAACAGGATACTAGGGCCGTCTTAAATACTTCGAAGCTTAATCGTTCGATAATAAAAAAAAAAAATCTCTCTCTCTCGAAGCTTCAAATTAAAATCGAAGCTCGGCCCCCGAAGCTTCGATTGCCAAAAAAAGCTTCGAAGGTCAGCCCTACAAGATACATTGTAACATTGTAGTGATGTTCATCTATAACAGGACACATTGTAATGTGTGTGTGTATGTGTGTGTGTGTACCTATGGAAGCCCAGCTGGTAGGTCACCACATCAGCGATGGCCTGAGTATCAGCAGCTGATCCAGACCTGTCAATCAAACATAAACTATAATAGTGAACCAGACAAGCATGAAACTAAGAGGAGGGAGAAGAGCGAAAAGAGAATAAGAGGAGAGAATATAATAGGTGGGTATAAGAGAATAAGAAGAGATGAGGAGAGGAGAGAAGAGTATAATAGGGGAGGGGAGAAGAGAAGAGGAGAGAAGAGAATAAGAGGAGAGGATAAGAGGAGAGAGAGAAGAGAAGGGAGGAGGAGAGGAGAGAGAAGAGTATAATAGGGGAGGGGAGAAGAGAGAAGAGAATAAGAGGAGAGGATAAGAGGAGAGAGAGAAGAGAAGGGAGGAGGAGGAGAGGAGAGAGAAGAGGATAAGAGAGGATAGAGAAGAGGATAAGAGAGGATAGAGAAGAGGATAAGAGGAGGGGAGGAGAGAGAAGAGGATAAGAGGGGAGGAGAGAAGAGAAGAGGATAAAAGGAGGGGAGGAGGAGAGGATAAGAGGGGAGGAGAGAGAAGAGGATGAGAAGAGTGGAGGAGGTCTGACCAACCTGCAGCAGAAGATGCGGTCATGGATTGGGGTCAGCTTGTCTGTTACTCTGTTTGCTATGTAGGCCCTAGAGAGAGAGAGAACATGTTACTTTATACTGATGCAGTAACATGAGGCGTGTTCGAGATTGGCGAGGCGGACGCAGATCTGCGCAGGTTTTACTACGGCCTCGCCAAGCGCGTTGCATGACTGTTAGAATGTTGTCCGACTTGCTCTGGAAATCTCACGAGGCGAGGAACTCTCGCGGGAGCGAGCCACGCACAGCCTTCAGAGCGAGGCTCCACAGTACCTCTCACCCGACTGCTCCACGCAAATCCATGATGGGGAACGACTTGCTGTCGTTGCGCAAATCGCCTATTGGCTCAGAAAAGTTGTCACCTGGTTGTCACCACCAGCCACGCCCACAAGAGGAAGTTATGAGACCTTTGATTGATTGAAAACTTTATTAACCGATTGCAGAATGGGTACAATACAGTACGGGTCCCGTCTATCAGATATATTTATTATTATTATTGAATACAGGAGTTTGGGTGAACTACAGGAGTTCATGATGAACTTCAAGCTGTCAGACACCAAATTATTTTTTTATCAGAGTAATGAATGCTGTCGGAGTTTATATCAAAATAACAATATATCAACCCCCCTGAACAAATGGTGATTGCTTCTTCAAGTCGATTCTACAGACGGACTGTTTCTATCATCGGAATTAAATAATTATAACGATAATAAATACAATTACGTTTTGCATTTATAGTCATGACTCAATGAGCAATCTGAGCATTACCGCTCTATACAGTACTCCTCTAAGCAATCTGGCTCTCAGTTAACCCAATCGCTAGATAGATTAACGAATTCCATATAAATCTATAGTTCATTAACGATGCAGCAGCTGATCTGATACTGTATCCTGCACACACGCGTCGTCTGTTTTGCCTCAATACTGTATATATATAATTCTGTTTTGTCTCAATATACAGTATATATATGATGCAAAACAGAATTATTCAGCAGTCTGTGTGTGTTGTGTCTGCGTGCGCGCTGCAGTGGCCAGGAGCGCGCAACAAGATGGTATACATTATGGATTATGAATAGTATATTCCACTATAGCAGTATATGGTGTGCTGTACATTTGAATCTAATCTAATTTTGCACACGGCCATCGCATTATAATGAGCTGGACAGGTGTGTATGTCTGTGTGGTAACGTGAACGCGTATCTGCCATGCGAGACTAGACGAGCAGGCTGTCGTCAAATCTGAAGTGTCCGACGTTCTGACTCCTCCCCCGGCTGCACTCGTCTACTCGTCTATTTTCGAGGCGAGCCGAAATCAATCTCGAAAACACGCCTATGTACACACACACAGCTGCCCACATGGAGCAGCCACGCCTCCTCCTCGCTGCTCTCCCTCTCAGCCCCGCCTCCTCACTGCTCTCCCTCTCAGCCCCACCTCCTCCTCACTGCTCTCCCTCTCAGCCGCGTCTCCTCCTCACTGCTCTCCCTCTCAGCCCCGCCTCCTCCTCACTGCTCTCCCTCTCAGCCCCGCCTCCTCCTCACTGCTCTCCCTTTCAGCCCCGCCTCCTCCTCGCTGCTCTCCCTCTCAGCCCCGCCTCCTCCTCACTGCTCTCCCTCTCAGCCCCGCCTCCTCCTCGCTGCTCTCCCTCTCAGCCCCGCATCCTCCTCGCTGCTCTCCCTCTCAGCCCTGCCTCCTCCTCGCTGATCTCCAGGGTTTGTACACCTTTTCCAAGGCAAAATGCAAGCACTTTTCAAGCATTTTCAAGGTACATTTTCAAGATTTTCCAGCATCTTATGCGGCTGTGGTAAATTAAATATTTACTCAAAATGATTATTTCACTTCTTCCATCACATTAGATCAGATGTTATTGTGCTAAACAACCAAAATTATGTAGACTTGGCATCATATATAACCTGGCTGAGCCGATCTGTTATGCAGTAACATACTGTATATCTGTATGTCATAAATGTCATGATGAATTGAAAATGGGGGACCCTGATGTAAACAAGACGAAAGTCTTTCTCTGGTCTGCATCCCCTTAACAATTATGTGTATTGAGCCGTACTGTATTGTACCCATTCTGCAATCTGTTAATAAAGTTTTCAATCAATCAATTAATCAACTCCACTGCAAGCTACTCCACTGGCTGCTCTGGCTCTCACTACACTGCTGGTTGTTGATGTGGATGTAGCTGTGCTGCTTGATGCATTGCTTGTCTGCTGGAAATAATCCACTAATGCAGGACCTGGATTTAGACGTGCTTTCATCAGAATTTGATGCTTCTTCCCTAAATAAAAAGGAGCAGCATGTTATAAATAAAACAAAGTGTTTTATTAATTTAATCTCACTGGTTGCACTTAACTTTAAGAGTGTTTATTGTTTAATGTTGACATCTAATGCCTATGAATTTTAGAGCCTAATGATGGCCTGGAATGAACTAACTACCTTAACATTAGTATCCATGTAATTAACTGTAAAGTTCACGTTAGCTGTTAGATTGCATATTCCATAAATAAACATGCTAAAATTGGCCTGGCTCGTCACATTTGATGATGACTATGGCTCAATACACACAATTGTTAAATGGATGCAGACCAGAGAAATACTTTCGTCTTGTTTACATCAGGGTGCCGCATTTTCAATTCATCATAACATTCGACATACACGTTCCAACCTACAACTGCTCCACACCAGTTCCACACCAGTCTCCGTAAATGTTCTGTTATAAAAATAAAATACCATTTCAATACACAACAAGTTTTCATGTTTTGAAATACATGAAAGGAAATTAGCTAACGTTGATTTGCCTAACGTTAAGCTATGCTACATGCTATAACACTGCGGTGAAAAACAGAGTCCGGTAAACACGAGTTTGTAATTCCAATAGTGTATTCTGCCTGTTACTTGACTATTTCGATTATTGAAGTGGTATTTTTATAACAAACATTTACGGAGACAGGTGTGGAGCACTTGTAGTCTCGAACTTAGTTACCTGGCGAGCCAGGCCGATACACGTTAATAACACCCATGGCTCAGTGGCTCACCTTTCAACGTGGCTCGAACGTGCAGACTCCCACATGGTAAAAATCCTTTCTGCATATTTTGCACACGGCTACTCGAGGATGTTCTCCTCTTTTTAACCATGAATTATATTTGATATCTCCGAGCCAGAGCTCATTAAAACGGCAGCCTCCCGGCATTTTGACCACACACACGCGCGCTGTTCTCAGATGGCACAGGTAAAAACACTACGGGTAGAGCCGAGCCACATTTCATTTTGCGTGAAAGGCGAAAGCAAAAATAGGCTTGCGAGTCGCTCCGACTTATTTTATTTCTTTGTCTAAAAACAAAACTATTCAGTCAGATAGCGATTTATTATTAAAGTATAAAGTGCAATTACAATTTCAATAACTTTCCGGCACTTTATACACAATTCAAGCACATTTAAAACCTTGAAAACAGCACATTGAAATACAAGCATTTTCAAGGATTTCCAGCACCCGTACGAACCCTGGATCTCCCTCTTAGCCCCACCTCCTCCTCGCTGCTCTCCCCCTCGCCTGTACCTGTTCCGCAACAGTAAGTTACTTCCGGGGTAGGCCTGATTGGCCCCGACAGGCACGTGACGCGGCAAACTCAGGACGCGCAACGAGGCTGCTGAGAGCTGTCGCGCGGAAATAGGCTGTCTATTGCCATTCTCTAACACAAACTCTAACCTTAACCAGCTCCTTAACAGCGCCTAAACTTAACCGTTCTAACCTTAACCAACTCCGAAACAATGCCTAACCTTAACCTTAACCATGCCTAACCTTAACCATAGAAAGAATATTGCCATTCTCTAACACAAACTCTAACCATAACCAGCTCCTTAACAGCGCCTAAACTTAACCGTTCTAACCTTAACCAACTCCGAAACAATGCCTAACCTTAACCTTAACCATGCCTAACCTTAACCGGCGAAAGAATACACGTAAAAAAAAAAATCACGTTAAAAAAAAAAGATTTGATGGGATTCGAACTCGTCAACAACGGACCGCAGTATCGCAGGACCGCCGCTCTGCCAGGTGAGCTGAAGCGCCGAATGAAAGTCATGGCTGATTTGGACGGTTACGTAATTCCGCAAGCTCTGCCGCTCCGCTCTGCGGAGCGTGCCGCGCGGCAGCGAAAGTTGCGCGTCACGTGCCTGTCGGGGCCAATCAGGCCTACCCCGGAAGTAACTTACTGTTGCGGATAAGCTATAAGCCTCCCCCTCAGCCCCACGTTGTTATTTTTTTTCCTAGCCGCATTTCTCGGAGACGCTCTCTGATTGGCCACTGACATGTTTTCTTAATCGCGTGACGAGCTGTGTCTTTGCCCATTTCCGCATCGAACAGCCTGCAAACTACCTGGCATTCTATCGCCATGCTCTAAGACAAACTCTAACCTTAACCAACTTCGAAAGAGTGCCTAAGCTTAACCAGTGTAGAAACAGGCGTCGGCCAATCAGAGAGCGTCTCCGAGAAATGCGACTAGGAAAAAAAAAACGCCTCAGCCCCGCCTCCTCCTCGCTGCTCTCCCTCTCAGCCCCGCCTCCTCCTCGCTGCTCTCCCTCTCAGCCCCGCCTCCTCCTCGCTGCTCTCCCTCTCAGCCCCGACTCCTCCTCGCTGCTCTCCCTCCAGCAGCAGCTATACTGTATGCAAGCCATGCTACAGAATAGTACCAGGTAACAGGTTCTAGCGCAACACATTTAGCAAAGCACCGAAGGTTAAAGGATAGACACGCAGGGCGGCGCACCACGTTACTGCACTGGAGACCTACGCGGTCGACCCGGGTTTGTCTCCCGAGCCCGGACGGTGGACGTACATTTGCCGCATGTCTTTCCCCACATCTCCTCCTGACCTTCCTCTCGCTCTGCTCTCTGTCGGTCATGTCTGACCCGAAAAGCTGTAAAAATGCTCAAAATAAATCTTAAAAATAAAAGAAAAAGGATAGACACACTGACCTCTATAAGTTAAAGACAGCTCCAATTTCAACATGACTGAAGCATTAAGATGGCTCAATAAACCGTTGTTGGTTGCAGTGTGTTGATTGAAGTGTGTTGCCCAATAGCCATTTTCGATGAACCCTCCTCAGAGCCATCAGGCCTGAGAAATCATACTGCTGGCCGGGTTTCAAACTTTCAATTGATAAGGAATATACTGCTGAGAACCCCGAGCCAAGAGAAACCACGTCTGAACTCGACATCCTTAGTTATACATGTCTAATTCACTACATTTCCCTCAGCTAGTGCGACTCCTGCTCCAGTCTCCTGCCTGCAGTCAGACAAACTCCTGCTCCAGTCTCCTGCTGAAACAGACAAACTCATGCTCCAGTCTCCTGCTGAAACAGACAAACTCCTGCTCCAGTCTCCTGCTGAAACAGACAAACTCCTGCTCCAGTCTCCTGCTGAAACAGACAAACTCCTGCTCCAGTCTCCTGCTGAAACAGACAAACTCCTGCTCCAGTCTCCTGCTGAAACAGACAAACTCCTGCTCCAGTCTCCTGCTGAAACAGACAAACTCCTGCTCCAGTCTCCTGCTGAAACAGACAAACTCCTGCTCCAGTCTCCTGCTGAAACAGACAAACTCCTGCTCCAGTCTCCTGCCTGCGCAGTAAGCCACATTAAAAGTACTCTGGATAGTTTGTTATCTTCATGTGAGCATTTCCCTCCCGTCATTCAAACAGCAGCTTATAATTTCATGAGCAATAGCTGTGGGTCCTTTATAGGAATGTCCCCAAGATCATTTTGGAGATGTGGCTTGTCATATAAAACCTTTTATTTTAAGCACAAAGGGAGTTCAAATAAGCTACAATATATGAAGGAGTGGAGATAAAAGCAGCGAATCAGGGAGAGAATAACAACCTTCTTAGAACGTTAAGAGTTTGATTGATTGGACATTTTATTAACAGATTGCAGAATGGGTACAATACAGTATGGCTCAATACACACAATAGACCTGTCGCTAAACCACACCCCAAAATAGAATTTGTCCAATCATATCACAGCAAAAATCTTCGCTGCAGAAAACTCGGTCAACACCAGAAAAGCCATTTGTGGGCTGCATCAAACCAGACGGCTGTGATCAAAACCACTGTGTAAGAGTTCAGTTTATATGTTATTATCTACCTAATATCCGATGGTGAAACGCTGTGCGTGGGGTACCTGTAATTCGGACACCAGGTACCCTGAAAGACTGGATGGAGGAGTATATTTCATACCTTTCCCGAAGCCCAAACGAAAACTAGAGAAATGCAAGCGATGGATTATGTTGTGTCGTCGACCACATACACAACTGAATGTGAAGACCATTACCAAGGACACTTATGTTTGCTCAAAGGTAAGGTCAATTCATAAAGACATAATATTTGACGGCATGTATTAGAAACGTAGACCAAACTATTAGTTTGCCAACGTTTGACTTTGACTGCGAACTAGCTATCGTATATACAGCCCAGCTGCCAACATGTAACGATACCGCAGATATTTCTGCATCATAAGGTTAGCTTTCTGCATCATAACGTGAGCCTTCTGTATCATAAGGTTAGCTTTCTGCATCATAACGTGAGCCTTCTGTATCATAAGGTTAGCTTTCTGCATCATAACGTCAGCAACGTTACCGCAAGCCAGGTGCATAACAGTGGAAATGATGACCAACAAGGAATACTATGAATACTACTACATGTAGAGCTGCCGCGGTATTGATGTTTTCCTTACCGCACACATTTGCAAAATATTTCCTACCGCCGCGGTATTACCGCACACACACAAAAAAAAAGTTTGAATGCATTTTTTTTGTAGTCTACTCTTTATATAGCATATAGCCTGCCTCTAGTCTAAATGTCTATCTTTAGAGGATGACTTTGCAGCATGAATATTGTTTGGGATTCGGCATGCACGCATTCGTTATTAAAAGTGAAACACGGATTCGAAGTCTCCCCTCGGTGTCGCGCCCGCCGGTTACCCCCCCGACCCTTTCTTCTTATTATTATTATAACGTTACTACTTATGATTACAAAGGTATTCGATTTGTGGCATTAACGTTAGTATAGTTACACGTTCGTATTTACCGGACCACATAGCAAGGCAAGCGTTACTCAATTAATATCTACGTTCCTTTCTTTGCTCAGAGCGTGCCGAGTTGTACCCATTCTGCGGTCTGTTAATAAAGTTTTCAATCAGACAAGTGTATAGAACGAAGGGCTTTTATTATAACATTTCGTTGCAGTAAAATCATTATGCCTCGTTCCCTGAGGAGCGACGGCGTCGGTAATCCACTCCGGTCTCCGGTGGGAGCTAACGTACTATTAGCCGTGTTGTGATGGCTGAGATTCAGGAAGTAAACGCACTGCAAGATGCTCCAAGCATGTGACGCGTATCTCTTCTGACCAATCAGTGGTCTGCAGTGTTTCATGTGACTTTTCTGGTACCCAATAGGGTCGCTTGGAATCTCGACAGAGAAGTAGGGAATATCTGCAGAGCCGCAAGCCCAACGAGAGCGTAATAATAATGATAATATAATAAAAAACAGCGGTGATGCCGGTATTCAGCCCAACGCTGCGGTGGGCATGATGTAACAGCGATACCGCGGTAATACCGATACCGCGGCAGCTCTAACTACATGCACTAAGAATGCTCGATGCACTTCAGATGCCATAGTGCCACTTGAAACCAGTAACAACAGGGACAACGATGTAAACAGTAAATAAGTCCTGGACTTTTCGTTTTATCCCTGACACTACTTACTTACTTAGGCCCATCGCTCCCAATGTCAACAGACCAGGCTATTAATCCATAATGGAGGTACTAGAAGAATATAATGTTAAATTACCATAGATGCATCACAACAACACATGATATTGTTCGCTATTCCAGTTTATATCGTACATCCATTTGTTTAACTGTAAATCCATGTATATTTATTGTATATATTAAAAATAGTGGCTATTTATGTACACTTTAGTTGTGGGTTTTCTTTTCTAATCAGAGTGATCTATCTTGAGAATGTGTTGTATATGCATTTATTTATATTTATATTAAATATAACTTATACTTAGTGTTATAAGAAAAGCTATGTCCTGACCTGTACCCATTTACTGTGATTTACAGGTATTTTGGTAAATGGTAAATGGCTGTATTTATATAGCGCTTTTATCCAAAGCGCTTTACAATTTGTTTCTCACATCTTACCCATTCACTCACACACCGACGGTGGAGGCAACCATGCAAGGTGCCAACCTGCTCATCAAGGACACTTCGACACGCTGCCCGGGAGGAGCGAGAATCAAACCGGGAACCTCCAGATTACCAGACGACTGCTCTACTCCCAAGCCACTGTCGCCATTAGGTCTATTTTATTATTAGGTATTTTTACTTTGGTCTCTATCACTATACATTTATAGTTAGTGTAATCAATCATTTGACCTGATGTACACTAGAATGTGCAGCATACCATTCTCTGACGTCTCACCCCTTTATGGAGGAGGATTGTTGGCAAGTGACAGCTCTCACTTTTTTCCTCATTCTAGTGACTAGTGACACAACTGTCGGGTCTAGCTCGTATACTGCGTTGGACCACTAAACTAAATGTATCAGCAATAGTAGTAATCATGGATTATCGTCATAGTTCTTGTAATCTTCAATCAAGTCAACTGTAAGTAATGCCTGAGACGTTATCTATAGCTAATGCTTGCATCACCATGGAGGTCTAAGGTAAATGTGTATCTCATGAACGTACTTTTCCACTGCATATTGTAACCCTCTCCGTCTGCTTCTAGATGAAATATTTGTGTTATCTTTAAAAAACAGGTCTATTACCTGCTGTGGTAAATCTCCAGCGGCCTAGCCCCTTTCGTGACTGTGAAGCAAGGCTGCATCACAGTCAGGAAAGGGGCTGCTTGCCGCCATCGTCAACGAGAGTCATTCACGGTCGGCTCTGTGTCAGTTTTCAAAGGGGGCGTGGCTTAGCGATAGGTCTATTGTTAAGGGGATGCAGACCAGAGATGCAGACCTCGAAATTTACAGGGGCCAGTTTAGAATTGCAGCCTCCCGTAGGTGCTCTTTGAGAGTGGTTTTGAAGGTGGGTAGTGATTAACATTCCTTTACAGCTGTGGGTAGGGCGTTCCACATTGTTGTGGCATAATTGCAAAACGTGTTTAGTCCCTTGTTTGAGACAAATCTGGGTTGAACATGATTTGTGGAGCTCCCTCTGGTGTTGTGATCGTGGAATTCACTGACCTTTGGGAAGTATTTCGACAGGTACATGGGTATCTTAGTGGTGTAGTGTATCTTGTAGACCAGGCCCATTGCAAGTTGCTGTACTCTCTCTGGTGAGGTGGGTTTTAGGAGTAAGGTCAAGCAGTAGTCTGACCAGTTTGTTTTGTGATGTTTGTAGTCTTGTTTTTAGTGCCTTTGATGTGCTTTGGTACCATGAGGTGCAAGCATAGTCGTAGTACCCTTGATGAGTGCTCCTGTTAAGAGTCTTCAGGGTATTCTTGCTTACCAGAGAGGAGATCCGGTACAAGAATCGTGTTCGTTTGTTGACTTGTTTTAATTACATAATTTTGCCATTTTTTCACAGGAAAGATTTGCCTCTAGGATAGAGCCCTAGAGAGTGTTTACAGACATCTTGCAATACTTTTGTATGTTGCATCCAGTCTGGTTGTGAACCTTGATCTGAAATGGTCTTTATATGCGTCACACCTCTGATGCAGGCATTTAGTAAAGCTACTTTAATGCAGGATGATCTCTCTTTAAAGGGGCTACAGTCTCACCCAGTAGTAGTACGGGAATCAGCTCCCATCACCACTCCTCCATCATACTCTACTGCCATGATGGTAGTCTGAGAGAGAGAGGAGAAGAGAGAGAGAGGGGAGAAGAGAGAGGGGAGAGAGAGAGAAGATACATTTAATGTGTTGCACTTGCATCATTCATGTAAAATATAAAGTAAAGATAATGCAGTTACATTGCAACAATTACCGAGGAGCTAAATGAACGGTAGCGAGCTTCCAAAAGACTACATCATCAGACGAGCAATGGCTCGACCACCACCAGCCCCAGACAAGTACAGTATTAGCTAACGGTACGTTACAGTCAGTACAGTCAGTACAGTAGGCTCGTTAGTTATCAATGATAGTCAGTTGGGTTGTAGTTGCGTTTATAAACAACGTGACACATGATGGACACTGACGTTAGCTCAGTCCTCCAGCGGGAGAAGTGCTGTCTCACTCTGCCTGCTAGCTTAGCTCAGCTCTCCAGCAGAACCTTCCCCGGGGTCTAAACCTTCACCCAGACCAGGTCCGGGTCTACACGGACTAGAACTTACTCCAGTGCTGACTTCCTGGCCGGCCCAGTCCGGTACCATCATGTCACTTCGAGAGGAAACCTGCTGCTGCTGTCCGAACCGCATCATTGTTGCCGACATCTTGGTCAGAATTCTAATCGGCAGCGTGAAGTAACGTGACGTAGTGAACACCGTTAACGTACCGGGCGTAATGACGTGAACGCCGTAACGTGCCGTGCGTAATGACGTAGTGAATACCGTTAACGTGCCGCGCGTAATGACGTAGTGACCACCGTTAACGTGCCGTGCGTAATGACGTAGTTCACGTTCCGTTGATGATCTATTGATTGATTGATTGAAAAGTTTATTAACAGATTGCAGAATGGGTACAGTACAGTACATCTCAATACATACAATTGTTAAGGGGATGCAGACCAGAGAAAGACTTTCGTCTTGTTTCCACCAGGGTCCCCCATTTTCAATTCATCATAACATATATGACATACATGACATACAGATAGATAGTACTGCTACATCTATACATTTATGACATATCAGATTTGCAAATACAGTACTGTTTGTGATACAAAAGTGTCCAGAAAAGGAGTGTATATACATTTGGCGTAGAAACTGTACATTGGAGGAGGTTGGTGGGGTGGGGTTGGGTGGGTTGGGTGAGGGCTGTACATTGGAGGTGGGGGGGGGGGGGGGGGGGGGGGGTTGGGTAGGGGACACACACACATTTTACACTGTACATTGGAATGTTGACAAAGCCTTACTTGGTCATTTACTGTACAACTAGGTTAGGACATTTGTAGGGGCCAGTTTCGAATTGCAGTCTCACGTAGGTGTTTTTTGAGAGTGTTTTTGAAGGTGGGTAGTGATTCACATTCCTTTACAGCTTTAGGCAGGGCGTTCCACATTGATGTGGCATAATTGCGAAACGTGTTTAGTCCCTTGTTTGAGCCGAATCTGGGTTTTACATGATTTGTGGAGCTCCCTCTGGTGTTGTGATCGTGGTATTCACTGACCTTTGGGAAGTATTTTGACATGTACATGGGTACCTTGGTCGCGTAGTGTATCTTGTAGACCAGGCCCATTGCAAGTTGCTGTACTCTGTCGTCTACTCTAAGCCATCCTAGGTTGTCAAAGTGGGCAGGGGTGAGGTGGGTTCTAGGAGTCAGGTCAAGTAGTAGTCTGACTAGCTTGTTTTGAGATGTTTGTAATTTGTTTTTTAGTGCCTTTGAGGTGCTTTGGTACCATGAGGTGCAAGCATAGTCGTAGTACCCTTGAATGAGTGCTCCTGCTAGAGTCTTCAGGGTATTCTTGTTTACCAGAGAGGAGATCCGGTACAAGAATCGCGTTCGTTGGTTGACTTTTTTTATTACATTGGATGCCATTTTGTCACAGGAAAGATTAGCCTCTAGGATGGAACCCAGGTAGGTAATTTCATCTTTCCTTGTGACAATATTGTCACCCACTGTAACCGAGAAGTCGTCAGTCTTGCTGAGTTTGTTATTTGAACCGAAGAGAATGGACTCTGTTTTGCCCATGTGTAATGATAGTTTGTTGTCGGCGAGCCATATGCAGATTTTGCCTAGTTCCGAGCTGAGGGCTTTTTCAACCTGTAACTTGTTCTTGTCAGAGACCAGCAGGGCTGAGTCGTCCGCAAACAGGAACAAGTTGCAGTCACAAGCTGACGACATGTCATTTGCATAAATTAGGAATAGTAGCGGTCCTAGTATGCTTCCTTGTGGAACACCACAGCTCACTGTGAGGGGGGGGGATAGGGTACCGTTTACTTCCACCATCTGTTCCCTCCCCTCCAGGTAGGATTGTATCCAGCTCACTGATAAACTATCAAAACCAATTGCTTTTAGCTTGTCAATCAGAATGGTGTGATTGACAGTGTCGAAGGCCTTTTGTAGGTCCAGCATGACCATGCCGCAGTATTTGCCCGCGTCCACCTCTTGTTTGATGTGGTCGTTCAAGTAGAGAAGGCATGTGTCAGTGGAGTGGGATGTTCTGAAGCCAGATTGGAATTCGTAGATTAGATTTTTTTCCGCGAGGTATTTTTCGATCTGTTCGTATACTATTTTTTCCATGACTTTCGAGATGGATGTAAGGATAGAAACAGGGCGGTAGTTACCCGGGTCTAATTTGCTGCCCTTTTTGTGCAGGGGTGTTACTCTCGCAATTTTGAAGTCCTTGGGGACGTGTCCCTGTTTTATGGAGAGGTTTATTATGTGTGTGATGACTGGGGTGATGGCTGCTGCTGAGTCTCTGAGGAATTTGGAGGGGATGTTGTCATGGCCAGTGGCCTTGTTTGGTTGGAGGGCGCTCAGTTTTTTGAGTACCTCATCTGTAGTTACTATTTCCAGTTTGAAGTCGTCTTTGTGGACGCCTAGGTTCATGTAGTATGCTACTATGTGTTCTACCCCATACTGCCCTGAGTGGGAGGGTAGTTTGTTTACCAGTGTTGTGGCTATGTTTGTGAAGAAAGTGTTTAAGTAATTGGCTACATCCAGCTTGTCTGTGATGAGCGTGTTGTCCGTCTTTATGTTTATGTTTGAGAACCTGGTTTTGAGTTTTTTACTGCAGCCTAGTTGATTGTTGAGTAATTTCCAAAGTTCACGTGGTTTATTTTTGTTTTCCTCGGTTTTGTCATTGATGAAATTTTTTTTTGCAGTTTTGATCATGGAGTTTACGTCATAACATTACTTAGTAAATATTCATAACAATACTACAACTCTATGTATACATCCGATTAGCACTATTACTCAGTAGCACTAATTTAAGATATTTTATATCCATTAATCACCTGTACATTTACTGTTACATTTGCACACTGGTTTTGGATGCCAAACCTGATTGATTGATTGATTGATTGATTGATTGATTGATTGATTGATTGATTGATTGATTGATTGATTGATTGAAAAGTTTATTAACAGATTGCAGAATGGGTACAGTACAGTACAGCTCAATACATACAATTGTTAGAGGATGTAGACCTGAGAAAGACTTTCGTCTTGTTTCCATCAGGGTCCCCCATTTTCAATTCATCATATGACACACACGACATACAGATAGACAGTACTGCTACATCTATACATTTATGACATACCAGATTTTCAAATACAGTACTGTTTGTGATACTAAAAAAATCCAGAAAAAGAGTGTATATACATTTGACATAGAAACTGTGCATTGGAGGAGGTTGGGTAGGTGGGGTGGGGCTGTACATTGGGGGGGGGGGGGGTTGGGTAGGGGACACACACTGTACATTGGAATACTGACATTACATTTGACATAGAAACTGTACATTGGAGGAGGTTGGGTAGGTGGGGTTGGGTGGGGCTGTACATGATTGGAGGTGTGTGTGTGGGGGGGGGGGGGGGCACTGTACATTGGAATACTGACAAAGCCATGCTTGGTCTTTATTGTACAACTGGGTTAGGACATTTGTAGGGGCCAGTTTCGAATTGCAGTCTCCCGTAGGTGTTCTTTGAGAGTGTTTTGAAGGTGGGTAGTGATTCACATTCCTTTACAGCTTTGGGTAGGGCGTTCGTTATACTGTACTTGTACTTGTATATAGTAGGTGGTGGTAAGTAATGCAATTTATTGGATGCCAACCGTGAACCGTACTCGTAAAACAAAAGAGATTAACTAAAAATAGCGGAATGTCTTCTGGCATCGCAGCGGACTCCTCTTAGCGGGGTCCCGACTGAGCTGAAGCAGGAAGAGGAAGGTAAACACATTTGGACATTTCCTTATGTCCGATAAATGTTGTGTTTTATGTTATTATTACGTGTCTTTGTTGTGTTTATGAGACGGTCAAGAAACCGTTACAGTATCTAGTTAATGTTAGTTCGTTTAAATATGTTTCCTCGTCAGTTAAACCATAAACAGAACCAGACGGCCTGCTGCCTGTCTGCCTCCATAGGTCGGTGGTACTGAGTCAGTTAGATCAGATCAGATTAAAATAGATTGTCATCATACATCACAAATACAGTACAGCGAAAATAAGTTTGGCATCCAACCAGATTGCAAATCTAACACTAAAGTACAATATAAATATATGATATACAGGTGATTAAACTGGATATGAAATATATAAATGAGTACTACTGAGTAATACTAGTGCTAATCAGATGTATACATAGTTGTAGTGAATATGTACAGTGATACAGGTATAAATAAACTATGGTAGTAGTAAGTCATACTGGCCAGCGGTATAACTTAATAGTAGGTAAGGGATATGTACAGATATAGTATACAGTATGTAAAAAGGATTATATGCAAAAGGCAGGTATATACAGACAGAAGTGGATACATATATATACAGTAAAAATAAATGTGTATATACAGCATTATTGTACATGCTATCATACAGAGTTATGGGTTACATGGTGCAGGTGTATAAGTGTGACTATAAGCCAAGGTGATACCGTGATTATACGACTTACTTAGTGAAATGTACTGTGTCTCTGCTGCCACCTGCACACACTACACCTGTACAGTGATTATTATACTGTGATTATGATATAATAACTTGGTGCTACTAGTTGTTTCTGAGCTGCTTTGCACACACTACACCCATGCTGTGAGTGTTATGTTATAGTCTAGAGCTACTCTATCACTGTTTCATTGCCACTTTGTACACATTATATCCACACTGTGAATATTGTAAAATAGTGCAATTTGATTGTGTTTCTGCTGTTTTTTTTTAATGCTATTTCTATGTTTCTGTTCTCCTTTTTGTCTATTTCATTGATTGGCTTCTACAAGGCAGAGGAGCCAAGACGGTAAGCATTTCACTCCTGTATGCTGTACAGTACCACTGCACAGAAATGAGACATTTTCTTTTGAAAGTGGTTACCAATGGTTACAGGCTGCCATGTCGGAAAGAGAAAGAGAACTACATAAACATTCAATGCAACGTCTCTTGTGTTTTGGTGCCAGTGGTTCAGAACACACAATAACATTCACCTACAGACACGTGGTACTCAGTAATGTTAGCCTACAGACCGACATGTGGTACACAGTAACGTTAGCCTACAGACATGTGGTACACTACACAGTAATGTAATGTTAGCCTACAGACAGTGGTTCGGGAGGTAGAGCAGTCGTCTGGCAATCCGGAGGTTCCCGGTTCGATTCCCGCTCCTCCCGGGCAGCGTGTCGATGTGTCCTTGAGCAAGACACTTAACCCGTAATTTGCTCCCGATGAGCAGGTTGGCACCTTGCATGGTTGCCCCCGCCATCGGTGTGTGAATGTGTGAGTGAATGGGTAAAATGTGAGTAACAAATTGTAAAGCGCTTTGGATAAAGCGTTATATAAAAAAGCAGCCATTTACCATGTGGTACACAGTAATGTTAGCCTACAGACATGTGGTACACAGTAATGTTAGTCTACAGACATGTGGTACACAGTAATGTTAGCCTACAGACATGTGGTACACAGTAATGTTAGCCTACAGACATGTGGTACACAGTAATGTTAGCCTACAGACATGTGGTACACAGTAATGTTAGCCTACAGACATGTGGTACACAGTTATGTTAGCCTACAGACATGTAGTACACAGTAATGTTAGCCTACAGACATGTGGTACTAATGTTAGCTTACAGACATGTGGTACACAGTAACGTTAGCTTACAGACATGTGGTACACAGTAACATTAGCTTTTTTTTTGTATTTTATTATTTTTTAAACAAACACATAAACAAACATGACAACACACGATAAGATATACAAGCATTAGTTGTCCGTGCACATCCAATGAGATCACATTTTAGTTAATTGTCTTATATAGGATATACCCTTAATACCTGTTATCTAAAAACCTACACACATTATGCTCCAGCTCGTACCCCCCCCTTCCGGACCCCCCATTGGATAATCCATCCATTTTCCCTCGCTCCTAACCAGACATTACCATTATATGCTAGCTTTTATTTTCTCCACCACTTCTAACCACAATGTCATTTTGGATTCATTGAGACCCAAAATTCTTGCTGTAGACATTTCTTGATAGATCACATCGAGATATGTAATAATAATCCAGACCTTTCGGCACATTTTTTCCGGTTGGAACCATCGTGATGCTATCAGCTTTTTAGCCACTGTGATACCCAATAAAACCAATCTCTTTAGCTGTGGATGTACTGCACACTCAAAAACATCATTCAGCAGTAGTACAGAGGGGTGTACAGGTATATTCCAAGTTAAGAGATTTGATAGTTGCTGGGTCACCTCTTTCCAGAATATCTTAACTGGTGGGCAGTCCCAGTACATGTGCATAAATGTCCCCTCGTCCCCATTTGTACATAAGGAGCATTTGGAGTCTTGTATAAGACCCATTTTTCCAGTCTTATACTGTAGGAGTCAAGTATGTCCTGTGAATATAGTTAAGATTGATTTGTTGATGGTCCGGGTTCCTTGATGTGAATCGAATATTTGCCCAGGCTTCTTGCCAATCAAAATCACTTTCCAGGTCTGGTATATCCCTCCTCCAGACGGAGTCTAGGTGGAGGGTTTCATATGAGGACGTTAGTAATTGATGATAAAAATCTGAAACAAAACCTCTTGATGTCTCTCTTTCATAGAAGAATTTGTGGTATCTGTGGTGTACAATTGGTATATTTAATGGAACACCGTGAGCCTTCAAACATGCCAATAACTGTGCGTAAAAGTAATATGTGGACTTGGTGAGATAAATTTTTTTGCGTATTTCATTGAAACTACAAAAACCCTGTTTATTGAAGACGTCTCCTAATGAGTGTATGCCTTGCTTTTCCCATCTAGGGAATCTTATAGGTTGTTTTCCTATCCAGAGTGCATTGTTATTGAATAAGGGAGTATGATTATGCCATTTATGTAGGGTAGAATATTGTTTTTGTGTTTCGCGCCATATCCGGATCGCATGAGTGATTATGGGGCCAAATTTCCGTTCGCATTGCTTAATTGGTAATTTGGTGTATACTATGCCCTTCAGCTTATGTGGAGCTACTATATTTTCTTCTAAATTTCTCCAGGATTCTAATGCTTGGGGATCAAACCATGTTGTTAGTGGTCTTAAAGTGTACGCCTTAAAGTAGTGGTAGAAATCTGGAAATGCCATACCTCCGTCTGCTTTGTTTCTCTGTGCGGTGGATCTTTTTATACGTGGTGGTTTGTTATTCCAAATAAATTTGTATGTGGAGGAGTGTAATTCTTTCCAGTAACCCTTTGGAGGGGGTAACGGTAGCATTGAGCTGAAGAAGTTGATTCTAGGTAGGACGTCCATCTTGATTATTGATATACGTGCCTGTACTGAGTTTTTAAGTTTCGACCACCTGACAAGGTCGTATTTGATTTTGTTTGGGATTTTTATGTAATTGTGCTTCACCGTTTGGCTTATGGTGGGGAATATCTCAACTCCCAAACATCTAAATTGTTTTACCATCTGTATCTCTTTTGGGAGGGTTATATTTCCTTTTGCAGGGGCGTTAAGTGGGAGGAAGGCCGACTTCGGCCAATTTATCCTAAATCCCGATAGATCTCCAAAGTCCTCAATCAGCTTGAGAAGATGAGGCAATGCTGTGTTGGGGTTTTGCATGAACAGTATTACGTCGTCCGCATATAAACTAATTTTGTGTTGTGTGCCCTTGATTATGATTGGTTCTATGGATTGGGATTGTCTTATATATTGTGCTAAAGGCTCTAATGATAGATCGAATAGTCCGGGACTAAGAGGGCAACCCTGTCTGGCTGAGCGTGATACCGGAAAGATTTTGGAGATGATTGTACCTGTTGTAATCATGGCCGATGGGTCTTTGTATAATACTTTAATCATATCAATGAATCCTTTTCCTAACCCCATCTGTTGTGAAGGATCAGATTAAACCGAATATGTATATTTATTTATATATATATATTTAATTGTATTTGTATATCGTTTGATATCCCCTGTATATTCCTTGTACAATATGCATTGAATATCCCCGTTTCTACTAAACAGCCCATAATAGTTTCATTCTACCATTGGACTAGAACCTGGCGCCAGGTTGCCATACCCCTAGGTTCAAGTTCAATCGTGCCGCCTAACATGTCGAGGCAGCCCCCGGTTCCGCGCAGTAATATGCCGGGCGAAATACGTGTGGTACTATTTGTTCATAGCGCATATATATATGACGCTCGTAAAGTAGAACTTTCTTTTAGTCCAGTTCTTTACCCTCCAACAGAGTGACAGACGCAAAAGCCTCCCCACGAAGCACGTGCGGTGTAGTAGGGCCTACTTGGCCCAGAATAGGCATTGAGACATCGTGTAGATTAATAGTTGAATGGTCATAGTTTGGCACCATACCGTCGAGTTGGACGTATTCTATTAAGCTAATAATAGTCTATTTATGTATGGTGCATCGTTCGGTTCGAGTCCTACAGTTATCAGTACCCCCATCGTTCCTGACGTTATCTGGACGCTTATCCAGGCTGGTCAGACCCCTAGTGGTGATTGCATCCGAGGAGCTCCGGGTCAAGAGCGACTGGACCTGTATATTGGATTACTCTACCCGACGACGGCGAGCCTTCCACGGCTCTTGGATTATGCTTTATGTGCTTTGATTATTCCATGGATAAAGGCCAACACTGTCGAGTGTTGGAATTACCCCCCGGAGAGGACTACAGGTGAGGCGGCGCTCTACACGTGAGGTCGCACCACGTCTCTCCGTCGTGGACCGGCAGATACCGTTCCACAGAGGGTCCAGCTGTGTTCGTCTGCGGCCCCAGGTTCTGTGGGCACTGGGTCTAAGACTTTGGATTCTCCCAAGACACCGTCGGCCAGATGGGATACCGCCAGCGACTTCTCTAACCCCCCCCTCCTACTGTCTTACAACCAGCGGGACCCCCCCCCCCCCTTAGTGTATCCAGCTATAATTATTTAAGTACTATCGCTATCGTTTCCTAAATATTCCAGGTTGTATACTTACTCCCTGCGCAACCAGAGATTGGACATTCAATGTTGATTTACCTACGAATACTCATTTGCCATAAAAGTGCATACTTAACATTTCAAATCATAAATGTAATTAAGTGAATATTGTGTACACCCTTTGCTGTATTAAATATTCGATTTGGTCCATTTGTGTTGGTTCGTTTCATCAGGTGGGAAAGTGTTCATCATACTTATATCTTGTACTGGGTGGCCAGAAGTTAAAGTACATGAGGTAGTGGTATTAAATATCATATCTAACAATACAGTCAGGGAATTGTACCCCTCAGCTACAATTGGTCCTTCGAGCCGGATGGTAACTAGTGTAATATTAATATAGTGTTATTAATATCGAAATGGCCTATGATGAACACTCCACGAAACGATCCTCCTAACCTAGAACGCCCGCGGCGCAGACGACAGACACCTCAGTACTTAGAGGCTTACACTGTCAGTCAACTACCTAGCCTTCGACAAACGGTAAACGTGGTAAAAGTAGAAAGTAAAATTATGTCTGACCTTAACGACCAGGTTTCCCCGACCACAGAGGCCCTAGCAGGTCCTAATGTAACTGACCAAGCCCACGGTGGAGACCAAGAGGGAATTGACATGCCTTTACCCCCCGCCACTACTAAAGAAGTAGTCCCCGACACGCCCCGGGAGGAAGACAACCCTACAGAGAGAGAACTCTGCACGGAAGAAGAAGAGGAGAGCGCCGAGGAACTAGAGCTCCAGGACTCCCCAACGAGTACCCCCAGGAGCGGTTCACGCAGGAGCGGCTCACCTCCACTACCGCCTTCCCCCAGCGAAGCGGAGAGGATACTACAACAGGCGTTCCTCGTCAGCCTGACAGCCTCTACCGAACGCGATCGGCTCCAAGCACAGACGCTTAGCGAGCGCGAACGTCTCCAAGCCCAGGCGACCAGCGAGCGCGAACACCTCCAAGCACAGCAACGGAGCGAAGAACAGCGCACAAGTCTGGAGATGAGACGCTTCCAGATGGAAGAGAATATGGCAAGAGACCGCGCCGACGCCCAGCGCACCGCTGCCGGTGCCCAAAGAGACGCAGAGCGCGACAGACTACAAGCGCAACTAATAGAGCAGCTGATCAAAAGGACAACTCCCTCTCCCTCCGCCAGGGGCTCAAGGAACTCGTCGAGACAGCAGTCAAGAGCAGCGTCACCGCAACGAGCAAGCGACCCTGAACTTGACCAACAGACCGAGTCTAGACCCCCCGCAGACCCCCTTCCCATACCGGTCCAAGCGAGACCCAGCTACAAGGAAGGAGCGGCCTACACTGCGGAGAAGCTAAATAAACGATTACAAGATCTGGAAGATTTGATAGAAGAAGAAGAGGGAGAAGAGGAGAACCAAGCCCGACGACAGCACAGTACTCCACCGGACCAGGAGGTCCCATACAGTCCAGGCTATACCCCCGCGGCGCTGCGCTACAGACCCCCGACTCTATTTACGGGTGAGCACGACGCACGACCAGCCCCGAGGAACAGTACCTGGACCAGCGGGCCATGGTACCCTGCCAGTACCGGCCCACAGCGAGGCGCAAGAGGGGACTCGCCCAGGAGGTCTCTCCCCCAACGCTCGCCGATGTATTCGCCATCCACGGCGTCATACAACGCCACGCCATCAATCCCAGACTTCGTCTATGAGAGTCGAGCACAGTACACGGAGCTCCGGATGTGCTTAGAGACAATGCTGGCGGATGTCATTGATGAACGCCACAAGTATGCAATATTATTGAAGCACCTGAAAGTACAGCGAGCACACAATATAGCGCTAGCCTATGCTACCTCCTCGACCCCATACACAGCGGCCCTTGCAGCGCTGGATCAAAGATATGGACGTATATGGGATTACGTAATCCAGGAGATAAGGCATATTGACCGCCTACCCCCAGCCACAGACAATCGCTCACTAGATGACCTGTCAATCAAAGTGCAGTCCCTGGTGGGGATGCTGGGAGCTCAACGGGAGAAGGGCAGGCATGAGCTGTACGCCAACTCTAACGTTGAGAGGATTTTGGAGAAGCTGCCACCCGCAAGACAGGAGCGCTTTCGGCGGCAGAGGGACTACCGAGATCCCGACGGCCCCGAGCCATCCCTCCTTGATCTGGCCGACTTCCTGGCGAGAGAGGTCAGCAGCTTACGACTGGACACCTTCGGGCGGAGCACGCCAAGCTCCAGAGAGGGACCCAGGAGAATAAATGATGGAAGAAGATCGGTGACTGTCATGCACCAATCAGAGTCAGTACCGAGCAGTAAGAGTCACAGCACCCCCTCGAGGAAGGAGAAGTGGAAGATAGCGTGTCCCTACTGTGAGAAAGAACACTGGCTGTCACAATGTGACACATTCACAAAGATGAATGCAGAAGAAGTGAGCCAATGGATAAAGTCCAACCGGCGCTGTTATCGATGTGCGCGGCCCCACATGGCAGCCGAATGCCGCCTAAAGAAAAGGTGCAGCCGGTGCGATGGAGCCCATCTAGATATACTACACGATAGTAACGGAAGACGGCCTACACCTGCACCACGGAGCGGCACCAAGGCAAGTGTCATGTACATTGACCCCGCCAGCAGCAACGGAGCTCAAGTGCTCTTAAAGGTAGTCCGTGTGACATTGAGCTACCAGGATAAAGTCATGGACACTTACGCCGTCCTTGATGACGGGTCAGAGAAGACCCTTCTGCTCGCCTCCGCTGCGACTCAACTGGGACTGCGGGGGAGCAAGAACGAAATGACGATTCGGACAATAAGAAGAGATTTGAAGACGATAAAGGGCGAGAATGTCTCCTTCACTATCGCAGCCAACGGGCAGCCAGAGCGACAGTACAAGATCACAAATGCTTTCACCAGCCAAGAAATAGGACTCTCGCAGTACACCTACCCTGTCACCAAGTTGATGGATAAATATGTGCACCTGCGCCAATTACCTATCCCGCTCATAAACGGCGCTACCCCGACCCTGTTGATAGGCTCCGACCATGCAGAACTCATAGTCCCGATTGACCGGGTCCACACCGGTCCCCGAGGCTGTCCTGCAGCCGTCGAGACCCGCTTAGGATGGACATTACAAGGCCCCCTCGCTAAATCTCTCAACCGAACCGCAGCCACTAGCTGCTTCCACTCCCGAACGACAGAAGAAGACACCACTCTCCTGCAGCATGTCGAGAGGCTATGGACCCTAGAGACAATGCCCTTTAAGAACGAAAAGAAAGACATTCGCTCTAAAGAAGACATTTACGCCATCCACCTACTCGAGCAGGGGACAAAGAGAGTCACAGTCGGCGGAGTGATGAGATACGCAACTCCACTCCTGAGGAGAGAGGGAATGCCCCCCTTTCACGCAAAGAAAGACGCCACGGAGCGCTATCTACTGAACACAGAGCGGCGCCTGGCCAAAGACCCCGCTCAACAGAGTGTGTACCGAGCTGAGATTGAGAAGCTAATCACAGCGGGACACGTAACAAAGATTGACATTAAAGAGGCCGATCAGACGACCGAATCATGGTACGTGCCGCATCACAAGGTCCATCACAATGGCAAGGATCGCATTGTGTTTAACTGCAGCTACCAGATCGGATCCCAAAATCTGAATAAAGAGCTTTTGCCCGGCCCCACACTCGGCCCCTCCCTACTAGGCGTGCTACTGCGCTTCCGCCAGGACAAGGTGGCTATAAGCGGGGATATCAAAGGGATGTTCTTGCAAGTGAGACTAGTAGAGGAGGACAAGCCTCTGCTACGGTTCCTATGGAGAGAGAAGATCGGAGATGAGAACCCATCCATCTACCAGTGGGAAGTACTCCCCTTCGGAACCACATGCAGCCCGTGCTGTGCTACATTTGCACTACAGAAACACGTCACAGAGGACCCAACAGCAAATGAAGAGGTCCAACACAGTGTGAAGAACAGTTTCTACGTAGACAACTGTCTACAAAGCGTCTCGACTCAAGAAGAAGCCGAGGCTCTCCTAATCAAGTTACGCGCCTCCCTAATCAAAGGAGGCTTTGATCTCAGGCAGTGGGCCAGCAGTGACCCGCACGTATTGCGCAGCCTCTCCTCCGCAGACAAGGCTGCCAGCAGCGAGACCTGGATGGCGACAATCCCAGGAGAAGCCCAAGAAATGACACTAGGATTGGTCTGGCGCTTCAAAACAGACTCGCTCCACTATAGACACAAACCCTTGGCTCCAGAGCAAGGAAGGTCGGCGGCGATACCGACCACCAGACGGAGTGTGTACAGAACACTCGCCAGACAATATGACCCGCTGGGATGTATTCTACCTTACACCACCAGGGCAAAGATGATTGTACGAGCACTATGGGACAAGGACCAGGGCTGGGACGACCCAATACCCGCACACCTTGCCTCAACATGGAGAGAGTGGGAGACGGAACTCCGCTCACTCCCAGGTGTTAATATACGCCGCAGCTACTTCCCATCCACAGTGAGGCCAGAGACATGCGAGATTGAGCTACACGTCTTCAGCGATGCCTCCGAAGTAGCCTACGGATCGGTTGCTTATTTGCGTGCCCAAGAGATGGGAGGAGAGATACACACTGCTTTCATACTGGCCCGCTCAAGGATAGCCCCACGTAAGCAACAATCTATCCCACGTCTAGAGCTCTGCGCAGCCCTCGCAGGAGCGCATCTAGCCACGTTAATCCAACGTGAACTCACCATTCCGGTGCATAGAACAATCTTGTGGTCAGATTCCACGACAGTACTCACATGGATTAAGTCTGATTCATGCAGATACAAAGTCTTCGTGGGAGTCAGAGTCACCGAGATTCAGGAACTAACAGAAGAAGCAAGCTGGAGATATGTGGATACCAAACACAACCCAGCTGATGTCATCACCCGGGGAATGTCCCTGGATGACCTAACCCGTCACAACATCTACAGTGACGGACCAGCATTCCTCCAGCTCCCGGAAGGAGATTGGCCTACGCCCACCCCGAGGGAAGCAAGTAGAGAGGAGGCTGAGAACAAGAAGCCTATGTTCTGTGGACTGAGCACTGTCGCCTCCACAGACCCGAACATAGATGACTGCATTACCCTAGAGAGTGCGCAACAAAGGACATTCCTGCGGCACCACCCAGAGATTCAGTCCACCACTGACATGTCAGCAGCTGACTACGAAGAAGCAGAACTTCTTCTACTACAACGAGCCCAGAGAGACTCGTTCCCCGATGAGCTAGACTGTCTACAGGGAGGAAACCCCGTCCCATCAGACAGCAGACTGATTCACCTGGCACCAGAGAGTGACGCACATAATCTCATCAGAGTGGGTGGTCGCCTGCGGAGAGCCCCCGATCTACCAGATGACATTAAGCACCCGATCGTCTTGAACAGCCGACACAAGGTCACAGAGCTGATCATAAAGAAATACGACGAGGATGTGCACCACGCCGGAGCAGAGAGAGTCTTCGCGGAGATCAGACGTCGTTATTGGATATTACAAGGGAGAGAAGCAGTACGGCGCTTCCAGCGAACCTGTCTAGACTGCCGTAAGTGGCGCGCGCAGCCCAGCATACCACGGATGGCTGACCTACCCCCCTGTCGCCTCCGAATCGGCGACAAGCCATTCCACTCCACAGGCATGGACTGTTTTGGCCCGTTGTATATAAAAAGAGGAAGAGGCACCGAGAAGCGGTGGGGTATTGTATTCAAATGCATGACCACCAGAGCGATACATATCGAGCTCCTTCCGACCATGAGCACAGACTCATTCCTTATGGCCTTCCGGAGATTCATATCACGGAAAGGACAACCGTCTACATTGTTGTCTGATCACGGGACCAACTTCAAAGGCGGAGAAAGAGAGCTGAGAGAGAGCTTCCAAGCTATGGGCCCAGAACTTAAGACCCACCTCGCTCCAGCCCAGGTTGACTTCCAGTTTAATCCCCCGAACGCACCCCACTTCGGTGGAACCTGGGAACGAGAAGTACGCTCTATAAAGACAGCCCTGTATGCCGTACTCGGAGCCCAGACTGTGGCAGAGGAAGTCCTAATGACAGTCCTCACGGAGATCGAGGGAGTATTGAACTCCAAACCCTTCGGTTACGTCTCCAGTGATGTAGCAGATGTCGACCCAGTCACCCCCAACACACTCCTAATGGTGCGGCTGGACCCCGCGCTACCCCAGACAATGTACAGGCCCGAAGAAGCGAACGGCCGAAGAATGTGGAGGTACAGCCAAGTACTAGCTGACAAGTTTTGGAGCAGCTTCCTACTTCACTACCTACCATCTCTACAGACCCGCCAGAAGTGGGTAAAAGAGAGAGACAATTTGACAGAAGGAACAGTCGTCATGATAGTTGACCAGTCACTCCCCAGAGCTATGTGGCCGGCTGGCCGCGTAAGCAAAGTGATCACCGGTGCCGATGGCAAGGTCCGAGCAGCTGAAGTACTCGTCCAAGGGCGCACCTACACACGGCCCGTGGCGAGGCTCATAGAACTGCCCCGACTCCCAGATACTATCGATGATGACCATGACCCTATGACTTTGTGAGTTGACTGACCTTACAGCGGACCTTGAGTGGAAGACAGTGCGGTTAATCTGTCTCTGCTTAGCTAATTAGGTGGGACTAATTAGGGGGCGGCTGTTGTGAAGGATCAGATTAAACCGAATATGTATATTTATTTATATATATATATTTAATTGTATTTGTATATCGTTTGATATCCCCTGTATATTCCTTGTACAATATGCATTGAATATCCCCGTTTCTACTAAACAGCCCATAATAGTTTCATTCTACCATTGGACTAGAACCTGGCGCCAGGTTGCCATACCCCTAGGTTCAAGTTCAATCGTGCCGCCTAACATGTCGAGGCAGCCCCCGGTTCCGCGCAGTAATATGCCGGGCGAAATACGTGTGGTACTATTTGTTCATAGCGCATATATATATGACGCTCGTAAAGTAGAACTTTCTTTTAGTCCAGTTCTTTACCCTCCAACAGAGTGACAGACGCAAAAGCCTCCCCACGAAGCACGTGCGGTGTAGTAGGGCCTACTTGGCCCAGAATAGGCATTGAGACATCGTGTAGATTAATAGTTGAATGGTCATAGTTTGGCACCATACCGTCGAGTTGGACGTATTCTATTAAGCTAATAATAGTCTATTTATGTATGGTGCATCGTTCGGTTCGAGTCCTACAGTTATCAGTACCCCCATCGTTCCTGATGTTATCTGGACGCTTATCCAGGCTGGTCAGACCCCTAGTGGTGATTGCATCCGAGGAGCTCCGGGTCAAGAGCGACTGGACCTGTATATTGGATTACTCTACCCGACGACGGCGAGCCTTCCACGGCTCTTGGATTATGCTTTATGTGCTTTGATTATTCCATGGATAAAGGCCAACACTGTCGAGTGTTGGAATTACCCCCCGGAGAGGACTACAGGTGAGGCGGCGCTCTACACGTGAGGTCGCACCACGTCTCTCCGTCGTGGACCGGCAGATACCGTTCCACAGAGGGTCCAGCTGTGTTCGTCTGCGGCCCCAGGTTCTGTGGGCACTGGGTCTAAGACTTTGGATTCTCCCAAGACACCGTCGGCCAGATGGGATACCGCCAGCGACTTCTCTAACCCCCCCCTCCTACTGTCTTACAACCAGCGGGACCCCCCCCCCCCCCTTAGTGTATCCAGCTATAATTATTTAAGTACTATCGCTATCGTTTCCTAAATATTCCAGGTTGTATACTTACTCCCTGCGCAACCAGAGATTGGACATTCAATGTTGATTTACCTACGAATACTCATTTGCCATAAAAGTGCATACTTAACATTTCAAATCATAAATGTAATTAAGTGAATATTGTGTACACCCTTTGCTGTATTAAATATTCGATTTGGTCCATTTGTGTTGGTTCGTTTCATCAGGTGGGAAAGTGTTCATCATACTTATATCTTGTACTGGGTGGCCAGAAGTTAAAGTACATGAGGTAGTGGTATTAAATATCATATCTAACAATACAGTCAGGGAATTGTACCCCTCAGCTACACCATCCTTTCTAATACTGCCCATAGATACGACCATTCCAACCTGTCAAAAGCTTTCATTGCATCCAGGGACAGTATCGCCTTAGGTGTGTTGTCTTCCTTGTTGGCATCTAGTACGTGTAGTAATCGTCTTATGTTATCGGTGATCAAGCGACCTCTTATGAAGCCAGTTTGGTCCGGGTGAATTAAAGATGTCATATGCTTTTGTAGTCTGATGGCTAATACCTTAGAGTACAGTTTGATATCGGTTCCGAGGAGGCTTAAAGGTCTATAACTACCGCACTCGGTGGGGTCTTTGTCTTTTTTAAGGAGGACTGTTATGAGTGCAATATTGTCATTCTTATGGAAGTTCCCCAACTTAACTGAGTATAAAATCATATTTAGTAATAATGGTCCAATTATGTCCCAACAAGAGAGGTACATTTCTGGTGGGATACCGTCTCTTCCAGGAGCCCTACCACTTTGCATTTCAGATATGGCCTCCCTAAGTTCATCTAGTGTGATCGGTGTTTCTAACTGTTTAGCGTCATCCTCTGAAAGTTTAGGGAAAATAATTTGATTAAGATATGTGTCCATTTTGTTTTGATCGAAGGTCGTTTCTGATTTATACATTTACATTTACATTTAGTCATTTAGCTGACGCTTTTATCCAAAGCGACTTACAAGTTCTGTGCGACAAGACAGCAAGAAGGGTATAACTCTATCAGCTGAGTAACAATGTTCATCAAAGTGTTGCGTGTTACAGTGTAGGTTAGTTTATTAGGACAAGTGCATGGCATTAAGGTTAGTCGGGGTTAGATTTTTTTTTTTTTTTTTTTTTATCATTTCAGATAATGGTTGAAGAAGTGAGTCTTTAGTCGACGGCGAAAGATTGGACGGGATTCGGCTGTCCTAACTGGGATGGGTAGTTCATTCCACCATTGTGGGGCAAGGACTGAGAATAGGCGGCTTCTCTTTGATGACCCTCCGGGAGCTTGGATAGGAGTAGATCTGAGGCGGCCAGAAGATGCAGAGCGTAGGGGTCTTGAGGGTGTGTAGTTAGAGACCATTGACCGGAGGTAGGCGGGAGCGGTTCCCTTTGCCGCACGGTATGCTAGGTCGAGGGCCTTGAAGCGGATACGTGCAGCAATGGGGAGCCAGTGCAGGTCCCTAAGAAGTGGGGTGACATGGGCCGACTTCGGTAGGTTTGAGATCAGGCGGGCCGCTGCATTTTGAATGAGTTGAAGAGGCTTGGTGGCAGTGGCCGGGAGGCCAGCTAGCAGTGCGTTGCAGTAGTCGAGGCGGGAGATGACTGTTGATTGGACGAGGAGTTGGGTGGCTTCTTTATATAAGTCGGAGTAGAATTCTTTGAATGTATCATTTATTTTTTCAGGGTCTGTTTCTTGTTGCGCTCTAATGGTAGTTTTATCTGCAAATTTTGCATTAATTCTTAATTGCATGGCTAATAGGTGACTAGGTTTAGAACCTTGGGAGTACTGCTGTTGTCTTGTGCTACGTATTTGTATTTCCGATTGTTGTCTGTATATGGCATTGATCTCTTTTTTTAGTACCTTAACTTGATTTTCTAGTCGAGTTGAGTTGTTGTATTTTAAAGAATTAAATAACGCTGAGTAAAGCGTTTCCAGCTCAGCCAGTTTTATGCATCGATTCTTGCGCATTATGGAGGAAAAGCTATCAGTGAAATCTTTGATCATTCCCTTTACCGACATCCATATTATTCTGGGGTCTTGCACCGAGTTTGCATTCTCCCGTAGGAATACTATAAGAGCTTCTTTGAGTTGTGTAATGAATTCCTTGTTATTAAGCAGCATCGAGTTTGATCTGTGCTTCCTGCTCTGTTGTGTGTGTCTGTGTGAGAGCGCAGTAGCGACGCCCACAAAGCACTGAAAGCGAGGCTTCTCTTGGTAACGTCACACGCAACAGGTTACCGTAGTATTCGGTGCAACGCGCCAGTCAATTTAACTACATGCATATTTTACACAAACGTTTCTGTGCGCAACAGATTTCAGATGTGTGCGGGAGCGTTTTGCCATGTGCGCCCGCGCGCACGGGCGCAGCTTAGGGGGAACATTCTAATGTTAGCTTACAGACATGTGGTACACAGTAATGTTAGCCTACAGACATGTAGTACACAGTAACGTTAGCTTACAGACATGCGGTACACAGTAATGTTAGTCTACAGACATGTGGTACACAGTAATGTTAGCCTACAGACATGTAGTACACAGTAACGTTAGCTTACAGACATGTGGTACACAGTAATGTTAGCCTACAGACATGTAGTACACAGTAATGTTATCCTACAGACATGTGGTACTCAATGTTCCCTCTAATTTATTTTCGGTCTGAGCAAACACTCAAACCTCCTGAGCAGACATCAGCAACTACTGAGCAACATACGTCACCTGCCAATTAACCGGTTAGTTGATAAGCGGCAGTTTGTGAAAAATCTGAGAATCTTAATTTCCCTCAATGTCTAACATAAAAATATATACATTTTGCTGATACACAGAGAAATAATACAAAAAGGCATATTATATTCCTTAATCAAATATTTATTTGACCACTAATTGACGATACAGAGCAAAGTCCTTACTTTGGTGTGAGTCGTGTCACTAACTTTTGTCTTTTTAGGAGGCTTTTAAATCACTTAATTATTTTATTAAGTGAATTATAATGCGACTTCAAGGGTGACCATATTGTGATTTTTTTTTAAAGAGGACACTCTGCCTTCAGCCTCAAGATAATTAATGATACTCAAAGTTTAATCAAAGATGCCTTATCATTATAATATATTTAAAGTATGCCTCCTCTGTATTGATATAAAATTATTGTTTATATAATTTTATAATACAAAATAATATCTCTCTATAACCAAAGTTACTCAACATGATGTATTATGCCTAAAGTAATTATCTGACAAATCTCAAGAAAATAACTAAATCAACCTATGACAAAATAATATATATTTTCAAGTCTTACTGGACAAAATAAATAACAAGAAAAATATGAAGTAATGTTCTAAATAATACCTCTTCTGTATTAGAAAATCCAGCTTTAAAAAAATATATCTTTGTATCTTTTCAATGTAATGTATATTATAAAACAGTAATCTCACAAAGATACTAATTTAAAAGTGCACTATGCAGTTTCAGATTTGTTGCAATTAGTGTACTAAACTAATTTATTACACACATAATCCTTAGAATGATTGTATCATAAGCATCTTATCAAACCAAAACATCATTTTGAGGCATCAAAATAGTTTTCAATTATTTTCTTTCTCTCTCTGTATAGCTGCATTCTTCAATCAATTCGGTCAACTTTGCCATCAAACTCTCGCCTCGCACTGCTTTGTTTGTAATGTTTTTCTGTGTCCATGTGAGCTTTGAGATCGCCAGCACCTTTATTAGACACAGAAACATATGGTCAAGCTTTGCACTCGTTGCACTCCGCTTCCAATTAAACTCGCCCGGGACGATACATTGGGAATTTTCTCTGCAGTTCATCTGTAATGTACATTTTCGCGTTTGCATTGTGAGGAGCCAGCGATGCTGGTCGGATCTGTGCTTCCTGCTCTGTTGTGTGTGTCTGTGTGAGAGCGCAGTAGCGACGCCCACAAAGCACTGAAAGCGAGGCTTCTCTTGGTAACGTCACACGCAACAGGTTACCGTAGTATTCGGTGCAACGCGCCAGTCAATTTAACTACAACGTTTCTGTGCGCAACAGATTTCAGATGTGTGCGGGAGCGTTTTGCCATGTGCGCCCGCGCGCACGGGCGCAGCTTAGGGGGAACATTCTAATGTTAGCTTACAGACATGTGGTACACAGTAATGTTAGTCTACAGACATGTGGTACACAGTAATGTTAGCCTACAGACATGTAGTACACAAACGTTAGTCTACAGACATGTGGTACACAGTAATGTTAGCCTACAGACATGTAGTACACAGTAACGTTAGCTTACAGACATGTAGTACACAGTAATATTAGCCTACAGTCACAGACATGTGGTACACAGTAATGTTAGCCTACAGACATGTAGTACACAGTAATGTTAGCTTACAGACATGTGGTAACACTACAATGACAACTAATACACCACTAAAAGGCTAGCCACTTCATGTGTTTGGATATGAACCAACAACCTCCTGATCATGTTCTTGCATCCATAATTAATGTCCCGTCCCACCCAGATGACGGTCCATAACCTGTACATATTCGACCGGAATGGATCCTGCCTGAACTACAGTGAGTGGAACCGCAAGAAACAGGCTGGGATCTCTAAAGATGAGGTAAGATGATTAATATAGAAACAGACTGCATCTCTAAAAGAGGAGGTGAGATGATTATTAATATAGAAACAGACTGGGATCTCTAAAGAGGAGGTGAGATGATTATTAATATAGAAACAGACTGGGATCTCTAAAGAGGAGGTGAGATGATTGATATAGAAACAGACTGGGATCTCTAAAGAGGAGGTGAGATGATTGATATAGAAACAGACTGGGATCTCTAAAGAGGAGGTGAGATGATTATTAGTATAGAAACAGACTGCATCTCTAAAGAGGAGGTGAGATGATTATTAATATAGAAACACTATCTCTAAAGAGGAGGTGAGATGATTATTAATATACAAACAGACTGCATCTCTAAAGAGGAGGTGAGATGATTGATATAGAAACAGACTGCGATCTAAAGAGGAGGTGAGATGATTAATAATATAGAAACAGGGGCGGTCAGGTGGCGTAGCGGAGATTGCGTTCGTCACCAACACCGGAGACGCTGGATTCGCCTGTTCGAATCCAGCTCAAAGTTCCGGCGTTGTCACCAGCTTGGCTGGCCGTTCACACTAATACAATTGGCTGTATTAGAGGGTGGGAAAGCTGGCGGGGTGGGTCCGGGTCGGTGTAAACAGCGACTCCTAGAGTTCGGTCGGGGCGCCTGCTCAGCGCGGATAGGATCTAAGGGGGGTAGTGTGATCCTTCCACACGTTACACCCTCTCAGTGAGAGTCCGCGCTGCCAGGTGAAAAGCGGTTGATTGGCTAGACGTGTGTCGGAGGAAGCACGTGATAAGTCGTGATAGCCTCCACTCTCCCAGACCGACTGTGGGGGGTAAGTGCGCAGCGACCAGGAAGGGGATTGGGAATTGGCATAACGACTAACATTGGGATGGGAGAAAATCTGAGGAAAAAGGAGGGGGAAAAAGATCAATAAAAAAAAAAATATATATATATAGAAACAGACTGCATCTCTAAAGAGGAGGTGAGGTGATTATTAATATAGAAACAGACTGCATCTCTAAAGAGGAGGTGAGATTATTAATATAGAAACAGACTGGGATCTAAAGAGGAGGTGAGGTGATTATTAATATAAAAACAGACTGCATCTCTAAAGAGGAGGTGAGATGATTATTAATATAGAAACAGACTGGGATCTAAAGAGGAGGTGAGATGATTATTAATATAGAAACAGACTGGGATCTAAAGAGGAGGTGAGATGATTATTAATATAGAAACAGACTGCATCTCTAAAGAGGAGGTGAGATGATTAATATAGAAACAGACTGGGATCTAAAGAGGAGGTGAGATGATTATTAATATAGAAACAGACTGGGATCTCTAAAGAGGAGGTGAGATGATTAATATAGAAACAGACTGCATCTCTAAAGAGGAGGTGAGATGATTATTAATATAGAAACAGACTGGGATCTCTAAAGATGAGGTGAGATGATTAATATAGAAACAGACTGTATCTCTAAAGAGGAGGTGAGATGATTAATATAGAAACAGACTGGGATTTATAAAGATGAGGTGAGGTGATTAATATACCGTACCTTTCGCACTATAAGCCGCACCTGACTATAAGCCGCAGCAGCTAAATTGAATGATGTGTACATATATAAGCCGCACTGGACTATAAGCCGCATGTGTTTTAATGTTTAATTACCATATGTAAGGAGTGGAGCCTGCGGCTTAATTTGACTCAACACGGGAAACCTCACCCGGCCCGGACACGGAAAGGATTGACAGCTCTTTCTCGATTCTGTGAGTGGTGGTGCATGGCCGTTCTTATATTGAGCTTTAAGTTCCCACCTCTACAGAGAATGACTCCCATTGGGACACAATACTGTCGGACAAATAACATTAACTCATTTACAAGTTGTATTAAGTTTAGCAAATAAGGGAACAGATAAATAACATTTCAATGCAGTAAAAAAAGCAATATTTCGATTTTCGGGTTTTGTCCACATATAAGCCGCACCGTTATATAAGCCGCAGGGTCGAAAAATGGGGGAAAAAGCCGCGGCTTATAGTCCGAAAAGTACGGTACAAACAGACTATCTCTAAAGAGTAGGTGAGATGATTATTAATATACAAACAGACTGGGATCTCTAAAGAGGAGGTAATCATATCTCCTCCATCCAAAAACAAACAAACAGGAAGTGGACTCTCTTTAAGGATGTGAGTGTGTGAAACATCATGTCTGGTAAACTGATCGATTCATTTGAATGAAGCTGAATGAACTTAATGAATCTCTCTCTCTCTCTCTCTCTCTCTCTCTCTCTCTCTCTCTCTCTCTCTCTCTCTCTCTCTCTCTCTCTCTCTCTCTCTCTCAGGAGTATAAGCTGATGTATGGCATGCTGTTCTCCATTCGTTCTTTCATCAGTAAGATGTCTCCTTTGGACATGTATCCTTTAAATGTGTTTGTGTGTCTGTGTGGGTGACCATGCATGTGTGGTTGTGTGTGGGTGACTGTGTGTGTGGGTGTCTGTGTGGTTGTGTGTGGCTGACTGTGTGTGTCTGTGTGGTTGTGTGTGTGTGACTGTGTGTCTGTGTGGGTGACCGTGTGTGTCTGTGTTGGTGACTGTGTCTGTCTGTGTGGGTGACTGTGTGTCTGTGTGGGTGACTGTGTGTTTGTGTGTGGGTGACTGTGTGTCTGTGTGGGTGACTGTGTGTCTGTGTGGGTGACTGTGTGTCTGTGTGGGTGACTGTGTGTCTGTGTGGGTGACTGTGTGTGTCTGTGTGGGTGACTGTGTGTGTCTGTTAGTGTGTTAGTGTATGTTTTTCCTTAACCCTCTCTCAGGAAGGATGGGTTTCTCTCATTTCAGACCAGCAGATATAAACTCCATTATTATGAAACTCCAACAGGATTAAAGTTCATTATGAACACAGACCTGTCTGTCCCCAATGCCAGGGAGACCTTACACCAGATATACAGCACGGTAAGAAAGCCTGTCTGTCTTTTTACCTTTCTGTCTACCTGTCTGTCTGTCTGTCTGTATGTATGTGTGGAGTACATAGTGAATTATTAACTGTATATGTGTCTTCCAGCTGTATCTAGAGTACATGGTGAATAGTCTTATTTCTTTTTATACATTTATTTATTAGTCGTCAAAGGTACAGTTGAATACAGTACACATTGAATGGCACATCAAAAAAGTTGTGAAGGGCCAGATTAAACCGAATATATATATTTATTTATATATATATATTTAATTGTATTTGTATATTCTCTAATATTCCCTGATATCCCTTGTATATTCCTTGTACAATATGCATTGAATATCCATTCTAGCCTACTGAACATCCCATAATAGTCTCCATTCTACTATTGGTCGAGACCTTGGTGCCAGGCTGCCATACCCCTCAGACCCAGTTCAAACGTACCGCTCCACATGTACGAACAAGTCCTAGTTCCGCGTAGGAATCTGGCTACCGCACCACTAATGGGACTATTTGTTCATAGTGCGTATATATACTGCGCTACTAAAGTAGGACTTCCTTTTCAGTCCAGTTTCTTACCCTCCAATAGAGTCACAGACGTAAAGCCTCCCCGCGACGCCACGTGTGGGAGTAAGGCCAAGTTCGCCTACCATCGGTATTGAGACATCGTGTATATTAATATTTGAATAGTCATATTTGGCACTATATCGTCGAGTTGGACGTAGTCTATTAAGCTAATAATAGTCTGTTAATATATAGTGCTTCGTGCGGTGAGAATACTACCGTAGTCAGTACCCCATCGTTTCGGGCAGAGAACTGGCTGCTTATCCAGGGTGGTTGACCCCACGTGAAGCTGCACCCGAGGAGCCCCAGAGCCGACGAGCGAGTGGACCTGCATACCGGATTATTCTACCGACGACAGCCCGCCTTCCCAGGCACGGATTATGCTTTGTATACTTTGATTATTCCATGGATAAAGACCCCCGACACTGCCGTGTGTTGGAACCCCCCCCCTGGAGAGGACGCAAGGTGAGGAGACGCTCTGCAAGACGAGGTCGCTTCACGTCTCTCCCCCGTGGACCGGAGAGAGCCGGCCCACAAAGAGTCCACCTGCTTTCATCTGTGGTCCAAGGATCGCCGGCGCATTGAACGGCACTACAGTGGGTTCACCTGGGATACCCTTGGCCGGATGAGGCAGCCGGATTCTACCCCCCCCCCCTCCTACTCCTGTCGGCTTACAAGCGACCGGATTAACCCCCCCTAGTGTGTCCAGTATATAATCATTAAAGTATCATTGCTGTTATTCCTTAAACTATTCCAGGTCGTATATGTACCACCTGCGCCTTCAGAGATTGGACATTCTCTATTGATATACCGACGAATACTCTTGCCATAAAAGTGCATACTAATTTCCATTCATAAATGTGATTGATTTGATTAAGTGCTTGCTCTACACACCATCGCTGTGTAGAAATAAAGACCTATTTCTAATTCGTACATTTGTGTTGGATCCGTTTCATCTACGTGACAGTGTTCATCATAATATATTTATGCCGTGTACTGGGTGGCCGAATATTAAGTACAAAGGTAGTGGTAGTAAGTATCATATCTAGTAATACAGTCAGGGAATTGTACCCCTCAGTTACAATTGGTCCTTCGAGCCGGATGGTAATTAGTGTAATATTAATATAGTGTTATTAATATTGAAATGGCCTATGATGAACACTCCACGAAACGATCCTCCTAACCAACGCCCGCAGCGCGAACGACGGCTCCCTCAGTACTTAGAGGCCTACGCTGTCAGTCAACAACCTAGTCTTCTACTAACAGTAAACGCGGTAAAACTAGAAAGTAAAAGTATGTCTAACCCCAACGCCCAGACTACCCCGACCATAGAGGCCCCTACGGGCTCTAATGTAACTGACCAAGTTCACGGTGGGGACCAGTGGGAACCAGACATGACTTCACACCCCGCCAGTACTGAAGAAGTAGTCCCCGATGAGTCCCGGGAGGAATACAACGCTACCGAGAGAGAACTCGGCACGGAAGAAGACGGGGAGAGCACCGTGGAGATAGAGCTCCAAGGCTCCGCAAGGAGTACCCCGAGGGAAGGCTCCCCTATACAACCGCCTTCTCCCAGCGAGGCAGAGAGGACCCTACAGCAGGCCTTCCTCATCAGCCTGAACGCCGCTGCTGAACGCGACCGGCTGCAGATCCAGCAGCGGAGCGAAGAAGAACATATACGTCTAGAACTAAGACGCATTCAGAGAGAAGAGAATGTGGCCCGAGACCGAGCAGACAGCCAGCGAGCAGCTGCTGGTGCTCTACGGGACGCAGAGCGCGACAGACAGCAAGCGCAACTAATAGAACAGCTGATCAGACGGACAACACCCTCTCCCTCCGCCAGAGGCTCCAGGAACTCGTCTAGACACACCTCCAGGGCGGCATCCCCTAGCCGAGTAAACAACCCTGAACTTGACCAACAGACGAGGTCTATACCCCCCACAGACCACCTCCCCCCACCGGTCCAAGCGAGACCTAGCAACCGGGAAGGAGCAGCATATCCTGTGGAGAGGCTAAACCAGAGACTACAAGCACTGGATGACCTAACTGAAGACGAAGAGGAAGAGGAGGAGAACCACGCCCGACGACAGCACAGTACTCTACCGGACCAGGAGGTCCGGTACAGCCCAGGCTATACTCCCGCGGAGCTGCGCTACAGACCCCCGACTCTATACACGGGTGAGCACGACGCACGACCCGCACCGAGGAACAGCACCTGGACAAGCGGGCCATGGTACACTGCCGGTACCAGCCCATACCAAGGAGCGGGAGGAGACTCGCCTAGGAGGCCTCTCCCCCAACGCTCGCCGATGTATCCACAGTCAGCGTCATACATTGGCACGCCTATGGTACCCGACTTCACCCAAGAGAACCGGGCCCAGTATACGGAACTCCGCATGTGTCTGGAGACCATGTTGGTGGATGTATTGGATGAACGCCATAAATACGCCATCCTACTGAAGCACTTAAAGGTGCCCCGCGCACATAATATAGCGCTCGCCTACGCGACTTCCACCACCCCATACACAGCAGCGCTGGTAGCATTGGACCAGAGGTATGGGCGCATATGGGATTACGTGATCCAGGAGATCCGACACATCGACCGCTTACCCCCAGCAATAGACAATCGAGCACTGGACGACCTGTCCATCAGAGTGCAGTCCCTGGTAGGGATGTTGGGAGCGCAGAGAGAGAAGGGGAGGCATGAACTTTACGCCAACTCAAATGTGGAAAGGATCTTGGAGAAGCTGCCGCCCGCTCGACAGGAGCGTTTTAGGCGACAGAGGGACCACCGAGACCCGAATGGCCCCGAACCGAACCTCCTCGATCTAGCAGACTTCCTGGCGAGAGAAGTCAGCAGCCTACGGCTAGATACATTCGGACGGAGCACCCCTGGCTCCAGAGAAGGAACCAGACGACTAAATGATGGAAGAAGATCGGTGACTGTGATGCACCAATCGGAGTCAGTACCGAGCAGCAGGAGCCACAGTACCCCCTCCAGAACGGAGAAGTGGAAGATAGTGTGCCCCTACTGTGAGAAAGAACACTGGCTAGCGCAATGTGACTCCTTCCCCAAGCTGAACGCGGAGGAAGCAAGTCAATGGATAAAGTCCAACAAGCGCTGTTTTCGCTGTGCGCGCTCACACATGGCAGCCGAATGCCGCTTAAAGAAAAGGTGCACCAAGTGCGATGGAGCCCATCTGGACATACTTCACGACAGTAACAGACGGCGCCCTTCACCCGCACCATCCAGCCGCAAAGCGAGCGTCATGTACATCGATCCCGCCAGCAGCAGTGGAGCCCGAGTACTCCTAAAAGTAGTGCGTGTGACACTAAGCTACCAGAATAAAGTCCTGGACACTTACGCCGTCCTCGATGACGGGTCAGAGAAGACCCTTCTGCTCGCCTCCGCTGCGGCCCAGCTAGGGCTGCGGGGAAGCGAAACCCAAATGACAATTCGGACAATAAGACGAGATTTGAAGACGATAAAGGGCGAGAATGTCTCATTCTCTATCGCAGCAAGCGGCCAGCCTGAGCGACGGTACCAGATTACAGACGCTTTCACCAGCCAAGAAATAGGACTGTCGCGGTACACATACCCCGTCGCCAAGCTGATGGAGAAATATGCACATCTGCGCAAGTTACCGATCCCGCTCATAGACAATGCTATGCCGACCCTGTTGATAGGCTCCGACCATGCAGACCTCATTGTCCCGATAGACCGGGTTCATACCGGACCCCGAGGCTGTCCTGCAGCAGTCGAGACCCGTTTGGGATGGACTCTCCAAGGCCCGCTCGCCAAATCTCTCAACCGAAGTACAGCCACTAGATGTCTCCACTCCCGAGTCACAGAGGGAGAAACCGCACTCCTGCAACACGTAGAGCGGCTATGGACCTTGGAACAAATGCCCTTTAAGAACGGAAAGAAAGACATTCGCTCTAAAGATGACATTTACGCCATCCACCTCCTCGAGACAGGGACCAAGAGAGTCCCGGTCAACGGCGTGTTGAGATACGCCACGCCACTCCTGCGGCGAGAAGGAATGCCTACTTTCCACGCCAAGACAGACGCCACAGAACGGTACCTGCTGAACACGGAGCGGCGCTTAGCCAAGAACCCCGCCCAAGAGAGTGTATACCGCGCTGAGATTGAGAAGCTCATCACAGCGGGACACGTCACAAAGATGGACATTAAAGAGGCTGACCAGACCACTGAATCGTGGTACGTGCCTCACCACAAGGTCCATCACAACGGTAAAGACCGCATAGTATTTAACTGCAGCTACCAGATCGGATCCCAAAATCTGAATAAAGAGTTACTGCCCGGTCCCACACTCGGCCCCTCCCTACTCGGCGTTCTACTCCGCTTCCGCCAGGAAAAGGTGGCCATCAGCGGGGACATTAAAGGAATGTTCCTGCAGGTGAGATTAGTAGAGGCGGACAAGCTCCTGTTACGGTTCCTATGGAGAGAGAAGCCAGGAGATGAGCACCCAGCCATCTACCAATGGGAAGTCCTCCCCTTCGGAACGACGTGCAGCCCCTGCTGTGCTACATTCGCACTACAGAAACATGTAGCAGAGGACCCAGCAGCGGACGAAGAGGTCCGACACAGCGTAAAGAACAGCTTCTACGTAGACAACTGTCTACAAAGCCTTTCAACCCAGGAAGAAGCCGAGGCTCTCCTGATTAAACTCCGCGCCTCATTGATCAAAGGCGGCTTTGATCTCAGGCAGTGGGCCAGCAGCGATCCGCAAGTACTGCGCAGCCTCTCCTCCGAGGACAAGGCAGCCAGCAGCGAGACCTGGATGGCTACAATCCCGGGAGAAGCCCAAGAGATGACCCTGGGATTGGTGTGGCGATTCAAAACAGATTCGCTTCACTACAGACACAAGCCCCTGACTACGGAGCAGGGAAGGCCGGCGGCGGCGCCGACCACCAGACGGAGTGTGTACACAACACTCGCCCGACAATATGACCCGCTAGGATGTATTCTACCGTACACCACCAGGGCAAAAATGATTGTACGAGCATTGTGGGACAAGGACCAGGGCTGGGACGACCCCATTCCCGCACACCTTGCATCCACCTGGAGAGAGTGGGAGATGGAGCTCCACTCACTCCCAGGCGTTAATATGCGCCGAAGCTACTTCCCACCCACGGTGAGGCCAGAGACATGTAAAATGGACTTACACGTCTTCAGTGACGCCTCAGAGGTCGCATACGGATCAGTAGCCTACTTGCGGGCCCAAGAGAAGGGGGGAGAGATCTACACAGCATTTGTCCTCGCCCGCTCGAGAATAGCCCCACGCAAGCAACAATCTATCCCACGTCTAGAGCTCTGCGCAGCCCTAGCCGGAGCGCACCTAGCCACGCTCATCCAACGTGAGCTCACCATACCGGTGTCTAGAACAATCCTGTGGTCAGATTCCACGACAGTACTCGCCTGGATCAAATCGGACTCATGCAAGTACAAAGTCTTCGTGGGAGTCAGAGTCACCGAGATTCAAGACTTAACCGAAGAGTTAACCGGAGAAACAGAGTGGCGCTACGTTGATACAAAACAGAACCCAGCTGACGTCATCACCCGGGGGATGCCCCTGGATGACCTCACCCGTCGCAATGTCTACAGTGACGGCCCCGCATTCCTAAGACTCCCGGAAGGACAGTGGCCCATGCCTATCCCGAGGGAAGCAAGTCCAGAGGAGGTGGAAAATAAGAAGTCTGTGTTCTGTGGATTGAGCACCGTAGCCTCCACCGACCCTAACATAGACGATTGCACGTCCATAGAGAGTGCACAACAAAGAACATTCCTGCGGTACCACCCGGAGTGCAAGTCCCCCGCTGATATGTCAGCAGCTAACTACGAGGAAGCAGAATTGCTTCTACTGCAGCGAGCCCAGAGAGACTCGTTCCCCGATGAATTGGCCTGTCTACAGGGAGGAAAGCCCGTCCCATCCGACAGCAGATTAATTCATCTGGCCCCCGAGAGCGACGCTCATACCCTCATCAGAGTGGATGGTCGCCTACGCAGAGCCCCCAATCTACCGGATGACATTAAATACCCGATCGTATTGAACAGCCGACACAAGGTCACAGAGCTGATTATAAAGAAATACGATGAGGATGTACATCACGCAGGAGCAGAAAGAGTCTTCGCGGAAATCAGACGTCGTTACTGGATCCTACAAGGAAGAGAGGCGGTACGACGCTTCCAGCGAACATGTCTAGACTGCCGCAAGTGGCGCGCGCAGCCCAGCATACCAAGGATGGCTGACCTTCCTCCATGTCGCCTCCGAATCGGTGACAAGCCATTCCACTCAACGGGTATGGACTGCTTTGGCCCGCTGCACATAAAGAAAGGAAGAGGAACCGAGAAGCGGTGGGGTATTGTATTCAAATGCATGACCACCAGAGCGATACACATCGAGCTTCTCCCGACCATGAGCACAGACTCATTCCTTATGGCCTTCCGTAGATTCACATCACGGAAAGGAAGACCGTCTACCCTATTGTCCGATCATGGGACAAACTTCAAAGGCGGCGAAAGAGAGCTGAGAGAGAGCTTCCAAGCTATGGGCCCAGAACTTAAGACCCACCTCGCTCCAGCACAGGTTGATTTCCAATTCAACCCCCCAAACGCACCCCACTTCGGTGGCACTTGGGAACGAGAAGTGCGCTCCATAAAGACAGCCCTGTACGCAGTACTTGGGGCCCAGACCGTGGCGGAAGAAGTCCTAATGACAGTCCTCACGGAGATTGAGGGAGTACTTAACTCGAAGCCCCTCGGATATGTCTCCAGTGATGTGGCGGATATCGACCCAGTTACCCCCAACACACTCCTGATGGGGCGGCTAGATCCTGCATTACCCCAGACAATGTACCGGCCTGAAGAAGCGAACGGCCGACGAATGTGGAGGTACAGCCAAGTATTAGCCGACCAGTTTTGGAGCAGTTTCCTACTGCACTACCTACCGTCTCTACAGACCCGCCAGAAGTGGGTAAAGGAGAGAGACAATTTGACAGAAGGAACAGTCGTCATGATTATTGATCAATCACTGCCCAGAGCTATGTGGCCGGCCGGCCGCGTAAGCAAAGTGATCACCGGTGCCGACGGCAAGGTCCGAGCAGCTGAAGTGCTCGTCCAGGGTCGCACTTACACCCGTCCCGTGGCGAGGCTCATAGAACTGCCCCGACTCCCAGACACAATCGATGATGACCATGACCCTATAACCCTATGACTTTGTGAAGTTGACTGACCCCTACAGCAAACCCTTATGTGTAAATAGACAACGCGATTAATCTGTCTCTCTTTAACTGATTAGGTCTGGGACCAATCAGGGGGTGGCTGTTGTGAAGGGCCAGATTAAACCGAATATATATATTTATTTATATATATATATTTAATTGTATTTGTATATTCTCTAATATTCCCTGATATCCCTTGTATATTCCTTGTACAATATGCATTGAATATCCATTCTAGCCTACTGAACATCCCATAATAGTCTCCATTCTACTATTGGTCGAGACCTTGGTGCCAGGCTGCCATACCCCTCAGACCCAGTTCAAACGTACCGCTCCACATGTACGAACAAGTCCTAGTTCCGCGTAGGAATCTGGCTACCGCACCACTAATGGGACTATTTGTTCATAGTGCGTATATATACTGTGCTACTAAAGTAGGACTTCCTTTTCAGTCCAGTTTCTTACCCTCCAATAGAGTCACAGACGTAAAGCCTCCCCGCGACGCCACGTGTGGGAGTAAGGCCAAGTTCGCCTACCATCGGTATTGAGACATCGTGTATATTAATATTTGAATAGTCATATTTGGCACTATATCGTCGAGTTGGACGTAGTCTATTAAGCTAATAATAGTCTGTTAATATATAGTGCTTCGTGCGGTGAGAATACTACCGTAGTCAGTACCCCATCGTTTCGGGCAGAGAACTGGCTGCTTATCCAGGGTGGTTGACCCCACGTGAAGCTGCACCCGAGGAGCCCCAGAGCCGACGAGCGAGTGGACCTGCATACCGGATTATTCTACCGACGACAGCCCGCCTTCCCAGGCACGGATTATGCTTTGTATACTTTGATTATTCCATGGATAAAGACCCCCGACACTGCCGTGTGTTGGAACCCCCCCCCTGGAGAGGACGCAAGGTGAGGAGACGCTCTGCAAGACGAGGTCGCTTCACGTCTCTCCCCCGTGGACCGGAGAGAGCCGGCCCACAAAGAGTCCACCTGCTTTCATCTGTGGTCCAAGGATCGCCGGCGCATTGAACGGCACTACAGTGGGTTCACCTGGGATACCCTTGGCCGGATGAGGCAGCCGGATTCTACCCCCCCCCCCCCTCCTACTCCTGTCGGCTTACAAGCGACCGGATTAACCCCCCCTAGTGTGTCCAGTATATAATCATTAAAGTATCATTGCTGTTATTCCTTAAACTATTCCAGGTCGTATATGTACCACCTGCGCCTTCAGAGATTGGACATTCTCTATTGATATACCGACGAATACTCTTGCCATAAAAGTGCATACTAATTTCCATTCATAAATGTGATTGATTTGATTAAGTGCTTGCTCTACACACCATCGCTGTGTAGAAATAAAGACCTATTTCTAATTCGTACATTTGTGTTGGATCCGTTTCATCTACGTGACAGTGTTCATCATAATATATTTATGCCGTGTACTGGGTGGCCGAATATTAAGTACAAAGGTAGTGGTAGTAAGTATCATATCTAGTAATACAGTCAGGGAATTGTACCCCTCAGTTACAGATACAGTTCACTTTTAAGTGGTGTTTCTATAGCAAATTATTATTATTAATAAAGAGAAAAAATACAAATTTAATCGGATCCAATATTTATGGCTCAAAGCCAATCTCAGACAATTAGCAATACCGTAATTCAGAAAATGGAAAATAAATAAAATAAATTCAATTTCTTGATTTAGTACAATTCTATCATGGATGAACAACAACCCTTAATATGGTTGATCGATTTGGGGCGGCTACGTGGCGTAGTGGGCAAGGCGCTCGCCACGAATGACGGAGACGCTGGGCTTGCCTGTTCGAGCCCAGCGCTCCACATTGCTTTCAGTTTAGCTGGTCGTTCATACTAATACACATTGGCCGTATTAGGGGGTGGGAAACTGATGGGTGGGGATCGGGCGTTGTGGACAGCGACTCCTACAGGTCAGTTGGTGCGCCTGCGCAGTAGAATCAGGAAGTGTCGGGGGCAGCGTGAGCCTCCCACGCGTTACTCCTCGCCACTGAGAGATCGAGCTGCGCAGGTGAAAAGATGCGACTGCTGTTACCTCAAGTACCAGAGGGGACTTGTGCTATGTATGACTTAGTCCACATTGCAGCCGGCTTGTGGGAGGCAAGAAACAGCGTTCGTGACAGGGGAGGGTTGAATTGGATGATACGAAATTGGGATGGGAGAAAAATATAGAAAATGGGAGAAAAAGTGGATCAAAAAAAAAAATATGGTTGATCGATTTGAATTTCAAGGACATTCCAAGCAGGCTTTGATCTCTTTTTTTGTGTCAAAAACAAGCACTAAGCATTTCAAGGACCTTGTACGAACCGACCAGCCCACCCCCCCCCCCCACCCCCCCTCCCATTCTCCCTCCCCTGTCCTACCCAATCCTACAAATACAGAAAACATAGAACATACAAACACATATCTCTCTCACTCATCCTTCCTTCTCATTGTCCTAGTGTCTTTAGCTTGGCTATGTAACCAATAAAAGGGCCCCATACTATTTTCGAACTTTTCAATAGACCCCCTTATGTTGTATTTAATTTTCTTTAGATTTAAAAAGAACATGAGATCTTTGAGCCATAGGGATTCTTTGGGGGCTGCTGGTGATTTCCACTCTAGCAAGATCCTTCTGCGTGCTAGTAGGGATGCAAAGGCAATTCTATCTATTGTTCTTCTCCTAACCCCTTGGTGATCCGGTCTTGGTAAGACTCCAAAGATGGCTATTTCTGCACCGGGAGTTAGCTCCATGTCGAAGGCCTCGGCGAGGTGTTTGAAAATAGCTGTCCAGAAGCTGTGTAGGCGGGGACAAGACCAAAACATGTGCATCATATTTGCTGGGGACATGTGACATCTATTACAAGAGTCTGTAATATTGGGATATATTTAGGTGAATAGTCTTATTAACGGTTTCTCTCTCTCGTCTAGCTGTATGTCGAGTACATAGTGAAGAACCTTATTAACTGTATGTCTCTCTCTCACACACACAGACCTCGCAGAACACACCCACAGACCTCTCTTGCTCTCTCTCTCTCTTGTCCAGCTGTATGTCGAGTACAAAGTGAAGAACCTTATTAACCTTATGAACGGTCACGGTGTCTCTCTCTCTCTCTTCCAGCTGTATGTCGAGTACATAGTGAAGAATCCATTGTGTGTGATTGGAGAGCATCTCCAGAGTGAGCTGTTCTCTACCAGGCTGGATGCTTTCATCAGAGCCCTGCCGTACTACAGTCCTCGAGCTGCCTAACACACACACACACACACACACACACACACACACACACACACACTCACACTCACACTCACACTCACACTCACACTCACACACACACTCACACACAGAAATACACACACTCACACAGAAATACACACATGCGGGCGGCTGATTGGCGCAGTGGGCAAGGCGCTCGCCACTAACGCAGGAGACGCTGGGTTCGAGCCCAGCTCTCGGCGTTGCTACCGGCTGGCCGGTCGTTCATACTAATACAATTGGCAAGTGTTAGAGGGTGGGAAAGCCGGTGGGTGGGGATTGGACGTTGTGGACAGCGACTCCTACAGGTCGGTTTGGTGACGCCGGTGCGGCGGAAGCAGGAAGTAGCGGGGGCAGCGTGAGCCTCCCACGCGTTACTCCTCGCCACTGAGAGATCGAGCTGCTGCGGTGAAAAGATGCGACAGGCTGCCTCCTCGTGTACCGGAGGGGACATGTGATGCAAGGCTTCTGTCCTCACTACAACCGACCAGTGGGAGGCATAGTCTAGCAACGTTTAAGACAGGGGAGGGAAGAATTGGATAATACGAAATTGGGATGTGAGAAAAAAAGAAAAGTAAAAAAAAAAAAAACACACATGCACACACACACACACACACACACATACACACAGTTGCACACACAGAAATACAGATTCAAACACACCTGTATTTCAAACAGATCTATATTGTTGTATGTTGATGTATGTTGTTGTTTTTGAATATTTGAGTGAATATAATATTTGTTCTTTTTTTTTACATTAAAGAGCACATATTGTGGCCATTTCCCAGTTTAATATTTTCATTTTCATGGTCTATTTACAACAATTTACATGTTTTTATGGTCAAAGAGCACCATACAGGTTACAGCTGTACTGGCTCGGTCAGCCTCCAACAGGCACTTCTTGGCCCCTTTTCTTTATATTCAGATGAAAAAACTGTAAAACAAAGCATCTTACTTCTCGCCTAAAGAAACACATTTTAGTCAAACGTTTAGGTGGAAAAAGAGAAGCAATAATAAATACATATAAAATACAAGAATTACAAACAGAGATACGTAAGTCGGAGTCAGACCAGAGTGTATACTTTTTTGAGTGAACAATAATAAATATATCCCAAGAGTAAATTATTATGTTACATATAGTGACGTAGTTATTAACAGAATAACTAGCCTGGACTAAAACAAGGCATTTAATTTAGTTCAAGGAACAAAGAAACTGAGAGAATAACCCCCTTTGGCATGGACTTTGGATTTTATAATTCTGCAGATGTTCTACAGTACATTGAATGGGTTTCCAATCAGTTTTTAGTTATTGTGTGATATAAAATGTTAGCTATAGGTTAGATTTAGAATGTTTTAAATGTATGTGTTTTGTGTCATTGTCGTGTTTTTTTGTTGTGGCCTAACAGCCCTGGGACTATGACAGAAATAAGGGTCTTTCTCATGTTATCCTTTGGATCCTTGTTGTGTGTTTTTAATCCATAAATAAAATAAAATAAAATCATGCACCTCCAGCTACATAACATACTAATGGGGAAAATATAAAGTAATATTGCCTCTTTAAGTGGTATGAAATACTAGTAGTATAGTGGATGCAATGCCATTACCTTACTAAGTCGCGTGGTGGGAGTGACCCAGGAAGCTTCAGACAGACGGGTTCCGGTTCAGGTTCAAGTTAGGGTTACTCCGTGGTTAAAACCTTGACCTGTATGTTATGGTGTGGATTACCACCTTCTTTTGTCTCATGACCCCGTTCGCTGCCTGTCTTGAGGCTTCCCGGTTCGCTCGGAACCAGGTCAGAACTCCAACCGCAGGACTCTGAGTAAGCTACTGGAACTGTATCAACTACACTAATAGAAAGTACTTAATGTCCAAAAATCCAAACTATCCCTTTAAGTATTAATTTCCATCCAGTGTAGAAGTGTTAGCCCAGGGAGCTAAGCTCTGTGACACATCACCCTATTAGAGTTCACTTCAGCAGCTTCCAACATTGTGGAATATTATTACATGGCGTTTTAACATTCGCCGAAATGCTTGATTGTGATTGGTCAATATCGCTTGGTTGCCCATAGCAGCGGTCCGTTATTTTTTGATAACGGACCGCTGTCAGGGGCAACCAAGCAATAATGACCGCTGTTCGCAGCTGGATCAATCAAGCCCACTTTGCATCAGTGCAATCAGACACACCTGCCGGCTGCCGGCGATAATAATAATAACTTTATTTGGGCTGACAGCGGAGCCACAGAACAACTGCGTCTGCATTTGATCTCGTCTGGTCGATGGTGTAAAATGAATTAGGTATATTGTTAGTAAGTTAGCCATGTAATAAGCGGGATAATGTATAGCCTATACTCGGTCATTGTCGCAAAATAATTGACGAGGCGCCTCGGTATTCTAAACTCTGTGTCGGTCAATTATTTTGCGACAATGACCGAGTAGCTATACATTATCCCTTACATAATGTGAAATATATTAAATCAATTCAGTTAGAATATTATACATAGTAGCATGGTAGCTAGTAGTATAGAGTAGAGCTTACTAAATGCTGGAACATGAAGTCTTGATGGCATCATTGTGTACTTGTGGTTGTATTGTTGCTGTTGACAGCTGTTGACACATTTACTTACATACTGTGACTGAGGTACAGGATGTTTAGCCTATATCTCATCCATGTTGGAAGAAACACATGTTGCCATGAGAAATTTACCAACACAAATGTAATATGAATAAAATCTTTGTCTTATTACCGCATCTTGTAAACAAGTCATAGTAAAACAGTAATATCAGGATTTTCCAGCGTGTTACCTGCTCTACCACTCCACAGAAATTAGGAATTTATTTTGGAAAAGTATTTTGGGGGAAATGAGCCACTAATATTTTAGGATTTGTTAAATTATGAAGAAACATTTCTCCCCATTACTGTGCATTCAGATACAACACAAATAGAAATGTTGTCTCACTTTACTCATGTCAGTTTGACAGTTGATAACTAGTCAAACTGGCGTGAAGACATGCTAATGTTCAAGTTTCTTTATTAGTTGTCATACAAAAGTACAGAATACTTTTATATAAAATGCTTCTTTCTGTTTTGCTCCAGAGATTCTGCTAGATAGAAATAGATAAGTATAACATAAGTATAATAAGTATAAAATAGAAGTCAAGTATGTAGACAAAAGTGTTGAATATATACATATATACAATATACAATGCAGAGTAGAAAAGTAACTGAGTTACAATACAATATACAGTACAATGCACAAATGGGATGAGGTACAATTGAGGTACAATTTACAGTAAGGTGTTATGAGGTATGAGTTGTGCAAATTCTTTACCAATAATGAGTTTGGTTTCAACAGTTTTTGTTGTTTCTGTTCAATTGACTAAATTTGGTTTTCTGTTGCATTTGAACGTACAGTCTTGGTCTTGATTAATTGAAAATGGGGGACCCTGATGTAAACAAGACAAAAGTCTTTCTCTGGTCTGCATCCTCTTAACAATTGTGTGTATTGAGCCGTACTGTATTGTACCCATTCTGCGTTAATAACGTTTTCAATCAATCAAACAGTAACAGTCCAGAGAATCAGACCAGCAATAATAAAAATGTTAAAAAAAAGTACATTACAATGAAAATAAGTTTGGCATCTAACCAGAGTACAAATGTAACAGTAAAGTGCAATAGTAACATACAATGCACAGGTGATTATTAAACAGGGTATAAAATATATAAATACTACTGAGTAATAGTGTTCATCAGATGCATGTACAGCGTTGTAGTATTAATATGTACAGTGATGCAGGTATAAAGACCCTATAGTAGTAAGTCATACTGTAAAACATCTTACGGGTACAAGGCCACCCAAAAAAAGTGGCACGAGAGGTGAGTTTAACGTGGTGTCACAAGGAGAGGTGCGCACAGCGGAAGTGAAAAGGGCTCATGTGAAATCGGTCCAAAAAAAGAATCGCAGAGAGATGCTGGCCACTGGAGGAGGAACAGGAGAGAGATGCTGGAGGGGGAACATGGCACGTACGTGGGTTGTTCATTATCATTATTGCCATATTTTTAACACCATGTAAACATCAGGGTAGTATGTAATATATGTTATTTTGTTTATATGTGATGTGTGTCATCTTCTAAAAACCTTTTTTTCTTTCCCCCCTTCCCAGATGCCACTCGTCTCACTGATTGGGCTGATTGCACCTGCTGATTGCACCTGCGGGCAGTCAGTCTGAGACGAGTGGTTATTAACCTGGAAGATGACACACATCGGGGCGCCTCATTGTGTCACTGGCTAGTGATCACGGTGTTGGAGGTTGCCTTTATTTGCCACTGTTCTGGAACTGTGTTTTTTTCCCACTATTATATTATATTGGCTTTGTCTCCATAATTGTATGGGACTGTGTGTTCATCCGGTTCACACTGCTACCTGGTAGGTGTTCAAGTTCAAGTTCAAGTTCTTTAATAGTTGTCATACAGAAGTACAGAATACTTTCATACAAAATGCTTCTTACTGTTACGCTCCAGAGACTGTGCTAGACAAGATAGTATCAAATAACATAATAACATAATATAGCATGAATTTAGAAGAAGAAAATGAGGTCACAGTGTTCGGTATAGACATATGTACAATGTTCTGAGTTACCATATAATATACAATACACAATACTATGCAGTGTACTAATGTACAGTACTATCTAGTGCAAAGCAGAAATGGGATGAGGTACAATTTTAGGTACAATTTACAGTAAGGTGTACGAGTTGTAGTGCAATCCTTCATCCATAAATATAAAGTGTGGGGAGTGGGTGCTACAGTGTGTTTGTTTAAAGTGGGTGTGTGCTATAAAGTGTGTGGAGTGGGTGCTACAGTGTGTTTGTTTAAAGTGAGTGTGTGCGTGTGGATGTGTGTGCTATGTGCGTTTGGTGGTTGTTGTTGTGTAGTGTTCATTCATTGTTCGTTTAGCAGCCTGATGGCCTGGGGATAGAAGCTACTTCTGAGTCTTTCTGTGCTCGCCTTGAGACTCCGGTATCGCTTGCCTGACCGCAGCAGTTCAAAGAGGCAGTTGTTCGGGTGACTGGAGTCTTTAATGATTCTCTTAGCCTTGCCCTTGCAACGCTTGTAGCAAATGTTCTGGAGGGTGGGGAGCCCCCCTCCAATTGTGCGTTCGGCTGCACGTGTCACTCTTTGTAGTCTGCTTCGGTCTTTTGCAGTGCTATTCCCAAACCAGGAGGTGATGTTGCCGGTCAAGATGCTCTCTATTGTACATGAGTAGAAGTTCTTAAGGATCTTCTGGCTGACTTGGAACTTCCTTAGGCGCCTGAGGAAGTAGAGGCGTTGTCGTGCCTTCTTCACCACACTGTTAATGTGTGTGGTCCATGTCAAGTCCTCGGATATGTAGGCTCCGAGGTACTTGAAGCTGTTGACTCTCTCAACCGGTGTCTGTGCTGTGCTAGCGTTGCTACCAGGGTGCATATAGATATATATAGATTGGCCTCTGTGTAAATTGACACGTTCATGGGGGAGCATATCTATATTATTGGCCTTATCATTTGATCCGTAGTGTTGTCTGTTTGTCTATTTTTAGTACTTGCCTTGTTTGTTCTCCCCTTACCTTTTCCCCTACTTGTGTTGCTGTGGGTTTCAATCCCCATTATAATAAATATCATTTACTATTTTGGAAAAACGCATTTGTTTGTTTCTTGCCTGCCGGGACCTGTGCTTAATGCACTCACTGGACGGGCTGGTTTTCATGTACAGCCCGCTCCAGCTATATTCTATATGGTCATCAGTACATGACAAACAGGAGAGAGATGCTGGAGGAGGAACAGGAGAGAGATGCTGACCACTGGAGGAGGAACAGGAGAGAGATGCTGGAGGAGGAACAGGAGAGAGAAGCTGGAGGAGGAACAGAGAGAGATGCTGACCACTGGAGGAGGAACAGGAGAGAGATGCTGGAGGAGGAACAGAGAGAAGCTGGAAGAGGAACAGGAGAGAGATGCTGGAGGAGGAACAGGAGAGAGATGCTGACCACTGGAGGAGGAACAGGAGAGAGAAGCTGGAGGAGGAACAGGAGAGAGATGCTGGAGGAGGAACAGGAGAGAGATGCTGGAGGAGGAACAGGAGAGAGATGCTGATCACTGGAGGAGGAACAGGAGAGAGAAGCTGGAGGAGGAACAGGAGAGAGATGCTGGAGGAGGAACAGGAGAGAGATGCTGGAGGAGAACAGAGAGAGAAGCTGGAGGAGGAACAGAGAGAGAATCTGGAGGAGGAACACAGAGAGAAGCTGGAGGAGGAACAGGAGAGAGAAGCTGGAGGAGGAACAGGAGAGAGATGCTGGAAGAGGAACAGGAGAGAGAAGTTGGAGGAGGAACAGAGAGAGATGCTGGAGGAGGAACAGGAGAGAGATGCTGGAGGAGTAACAGGAGAGATGCTGGAGGAGGAACAGAGAGAGAGATGCTGGAGGAGGAACAGAGAGAGATGCTGGAGGAGGAACAGGAAAGATATGCTGGAGGAGGAACAGGAGAGAGATGCTGGAGAAGGAACAGAGAGAGAGAAGCTGGAGGAGGAACAGAGAGAGATGCTGGAGGAGGAACAGGAGAGAGAAGCTGGAGGAGGAACAGAGAGAGAAGCTGGAGGAGGAACAGGAGAGAGAAGCTGGAGGAGGAACAGGAGAGAGAAGCTGGAGGAGGAACAGGAGAGAGATGCTGGAGGAGGAACAGGAGAGAGAAGCTGGAGGAGGAACAGGAGAGAGAAGCTGGAGGAGGAACAGAGAGAGAAGCTGGAGGAGGAACAGGAGAGAGAAGCTGGAGGAGGAACAGGAGAGAGATGCTGGAGGAGGAACAGAGAGAGATGCTGGAGGAGGAACAGAGAGAGATGCTGGAGGAGGAACAGGAGAGAGATGCTGGAGGAGGAACAGGAGAGAGAAGCTGGAGGAGGAACAGGAGAGAGATGCTGGAGGAGGAACAGAGAGATAGATGCTGGAGGAGGAACAGAGAGAGATGCTGGAGGAGGAACAGGAGAGAGATGCTGGAGGAGGAACAGGAGAGAGAAGCTGGAGGAGGAACAGGAGAGAGAAGCTGGAGGAGGAACAGGAGAGAGAAGCTGGAGGAGGAACAAGAGAGAGAAGCTGGAGGAGGAACAGGAGAGAGAAGCTGGAGGAGGAACAAGAGAGAGATGCTGGAGGAGGAACAGGAGAGAGATGCTGGAGGAGGAACAGGAGAGAGAAGCTGGAGGAGGAACAGAGAGAGATGCTGGAGGAGGAACAGGAGAGAGATGCTGGAGGAGGAACAGGAGAGAGAAGCTGGATGAGGAACAGGAGAGAGATGCTGGAGGAGGAACAGGAGAGAGATGCTGGAGGAGGAACAGGAGAGAGATGCTGGAGGAGGAACAGGAGAGAGATGCTGGAGGAGGAACAGGAGAGAGATGCTGGAGGAGGAACAGGAGAGAGATGCTGGAGGAGGAACAGAGAGAGATGCTGGAGGAGGAACAGGAGAGAGATGCTGGAGGAGGAACAGAGAGAGAGATGCTGGAGGCGGAACAGGAGAGAGAAGCTGGAGGAGGAACAGGAGAGAGAAGCTGGAGGAGGAACAGAGAGAGAGAAGCTGGAGGAGGAACAGAGAGAGATGCTGGAGGAGGAACAGGAGAGAGATGCTGGAGGAGGAACAGGAGAGAGATGCTGGAGGAGGAACAGGAGAGAGATGCTGGAGGAGGAACAGGAGAGAGAAGCTGGAGGAGGAACAGAGAGAGATGCTGGAGGAGGAACAGGAGAGAGAAGCTGGAGGAGGAACAGGAGAGAGAAGCTGGAGGAGGAACAGAGAGAGATGCTGGAGGAGGAACAGGAGAGATGCTGGAGGAGGAACAGAGATGGATGCTGAAGGAGGAACAGGAGAGAGAAGCTGGAGGAGGAACAGAGAGATGCTGGAGGAGGAACAGAGAGAGATGCTGGAGGAGGAACAGGAGAGAGAAGCTGGAGGAGGAACAGGAGAGAGAAGCTGGAGGAGGAACAGGAGAGAGATGCTGGAGGAGGAACAGGAGAGAGAAGCTGGAGGAGGAACAGAGAGAGAGAAGCTGGAGGAGGAACAGAGAGAGATGCTGGAGGAGGAACAGGAGAGAGAAGCTGGAGGAGGAACAGGAGAGAGATGCTGGAGGAGGAACAGGAGAGAGAAGCTGGAGGAGGAACAGAGAGAGAGAAGCTGGAGGAGGAACAGAGAGAGATGCTGGAGGAGGAACAGGAGAGAGAAGCTGGAGGAGGAACAGGAGAGAGATGCTGGAGGAGGAACAGGAGAGAGATGCTGGAGGAGGAACAGGAGAGATGCTGGATGAGGAACAGGAGAGATGCTGGAGGAGGAACAAGAGAGAGATGCTGGAGGAGGAACAGGAGAGATGCTGGAGGAGGAACAGAGAGAGATGCTGGAGGAGGAACAGGAGAGAGATGCTGGAGGAGTAACAGGAGAGATGCTGGAGGAGGAACAGAGAGAGAAGCTGGAGGAGGAACAGGAGAGAGATGCTGGAGGAGGAACAGGAGAGAGATGCTGGAGGAGGAACAGAGAGAGATGCTGGAGGCGGAACAGGAGAGAGATGCTGGAGGAGGAACAGGAGAGAGAAGCTGGAGGAGGAACAGGAGAGAGAAGCTGGAGGAGGAACAGAGAGAGAGAAGCTGGAGGAGGAACAGAGAGAGATGCTGGAGGAGGAACAGAGAGAGAGATGCTGGAGGAGGAACAGGAGAGAGATGCTGGAGGAGGAACAGGAGAGAGATGCTGGAGGAGGAACAGGAGAGAGATGCTGGAGGAGGAACAGGAGAGAGAAGCTGGAGGAGGAACAGAGAGAGAAGCTGGAGGAGGAACAGGAGAGAGAAACTGGAGGAGGAACAGGAGAGAGATGCTGGAGGAGGAACAGGAGAGAGATGCTGGAGGAGGAACAGGAGAGAGATGCTGGAGGAGGAACAGAGATGGATGCTGGAGGAGGAACAGGAGAGAGATGCTGGAGGAGGAACAGGAGAGAGAAGCTGGAGGAGGAACAGAGAGAGAAGCTGGAGGCGGAACAGGGAGAGAGATGCTGGAGGAGGAACAGAGAGAGATGCTGGAGGAGGAACAGGAGAGAGATGCTGGAGGAGGAACAGAGAGAGATGCTGACCACTGGAGGAGGAACAGGAGAGAGATGCTGGAGGAGGAACAGAGAGAGAAGCTGGAAGAGGAACAGGAGAGAGATGCTGGAGGAGGAACAGGAGAGAGATGCTGACCACTGGAGGAGGAACAGGATAGAGAAGCTGGAGGAGAACAGGAGAGAGATGCTGACCACTGGAGGAGGAACAGGAGAGAGATGCTGGAGGAGGAACAGGAGAGAGATGCTGGAGGAGGAACAGGAGAGAGATGCTGGAGGAGAACAGAGAGAGAAGCTGGAGGAGGAACAGAGAGAGAAGCTGGAGGAGGAACAGAGAGAGAAGCTGGAGGAGGAACAGGAGAGAGATGCTGGAGGAGGAACAGGAGAGAGAAGCTGGAGGAGGAACAGAGAGAGAAGCTGGAGGAGGAACAGAGAGAGAAGCTGGAGGAGGAACAGGAGAGAGATGCTGGAGGAGGAACAGGAGAGAGATGCTGGAGGAGGAACAGAGAGAGATGCTGGAGGAGGAACAGGAGAGAGATGCTGGAGGAGGAGCAGGAGAGAGATGCTGGAAGAGGAACAGGAGAGAGATGCTGGAGGAGGAACAGGAGAGAGAAGCTGGAGGAGGAACAGAGAGAGAAGCTGGAGGAGGAACAGAGAGAGATGCTGGAGGAGGAACAGGAGAGAGATGCTGGAGGAGGAACAGGAGAGAGATGCTGGAGGAGGAACAGGAGAGAGATGCTGGAGGAGGAACAGAGAGATAGATGCTGGAGGAGGAACAGAGAGAGATGCTGGAGGAGGAACAGGAGAGAGATGCTGGAGGAGGAACAGGAGAGAGATGCTGGAGGAGGAACAGGAGAGAGAAGCTGAAGGAGGAACAGGAGAGAGATGCTGGAGGAGGAACAGGAGAGAGAAGCTGGAGGAGGAACAGGAGAGAGAAGCTGGAGGAGGAACAAGAGAGAGAAGCTGGAGGAGGAACAGGAGAGAGATGCTGGAGGAGGAACAGGAGAGAGAAGCTGGAGGAGGAACAGGAGAGAGAAGCTGGAGGAGGAACAGGAGAGAGATGCTGGAGGAGGAACAGGAGAGAGATGCTGGAGGAGGAACAAGAGAGAGAAGCTGGAGGAGGAACAGGAGAGAGATGCTGGAGGAGGAACAGGAGAGAGATGCTGGAGGAGGAACAAGAGAGAGAAGCTGGAGGAGGAACAGGAGAGAGATGCTGGAGGAGGAACAGGAGAGAGATGCTGGAGGAGGAACAGGAGAGAGAAGCTGGAGGAGGAACAGGAGAGAGATGCTGGAGGAGGAACAGGAGAGAGATGCTGGAGGAGGAACAGGAGAGAGATGCTGGAGGAGGAACAGGAGAGAGATGCTGGAGGAGGAACAGGAGAGAGATGCTGGAGGAGGAACAGAGAGAGATGCTGGAGGAGGAACAGAGAGAGATGCTGGAGGAGGAACAGGAGAGAGATGCTGGAGGAGGAACAGGAGAGAGATGCTGGAGGAGGAACAGAGAGAGAGATGCTGGAGGAGGAACAGGAGAGAGATGCTGGAGGAGGAACAGAGAGAGAGATGCTGGAGGCGGAACAGGAGAGAGAAGCTGGAGGAGGAACAGGAGAGAGAAGCTGGAGGAGGAACAGAGAGAGAGAAGCTGGAGGAGGAACAGAGAGAGATGCTGGAGGAGGAACAGGAGAGAGATGCTGGAGGAGGAACAGGAGAGATATGCTGGAGGAGGAACAGGAGAGAGATGCTGGAGGAGGAACAGAGAGAGAAGCTGGAGGAGGAACAGGAGAGAGAAGCTGGAGTAGGAACAGGAGAGAGATGCTGGAGGAGGAACAGAGAGAGAAGCTGGAGGAGGAACAGAGAGAGAGAAGCTGGAGGAGGAACAGAGAGAGATGCTGGAGGAGGAACAGAGAGAGAAGCTGGAGTATGAACAGGAGAGAGAAGCTGGAGGAGGAACAGAGAGAGATGCTGGAGGAGGAACAGGAGAGAGATGCTGGAAAAGGAACAGAGATGGATGCTGGAGGAGGAACAGGAGAGAGATGCTGGAGGAGGAACATGAGAGAGAAGCTGGAGGAGGAACAGAGAGAGAGATGCTGGAGGAGGAACAGGAGAGAGAAGCTGGAGGAGGAACAGGAGAGAGAAGCTGGAGGAGGAACAAGAGAGAGAAGCTGGAGGAGGAACAGGAGAGAGGTGCTGGAGGAGGAACAGAGAGAGAGATGCTGGAGGAGGAACAGGAGAGAGAAGCTGGAGGAGGAACAGAGAGAGAGAAACTGGAGGAGGAACAGAGAGAGATGCTGGAGGAGGAACAGGAGAGAGAAGCTGGAGGAGGAACAGAGAGAGATGCTGGAGGAGGAACAGGAGAGAGAAGCTGGAGGAGGAACAGAGAGAGAGAAGCTGGAGGAGGAACAGAGAGAGATGCTGGAGGAGGAACAGGAGAGAGAAGCTGGAGGAGGAACAGGAGAGAGATGCTGGAGGAGGAACAGGAGAGATGCTGGAGGAGGAACAGGAGAGATGCTGGAGGAGGAACAGGAGAGAGATGCTGGAGGAGGAACAGGAGAGAGATGCTGGAGGAGGAACAGAGAGAGATACTGGAGGAGGAACAGAGAGAGATGCTGGAGGAGGAACAGGAGAGAGATGCTGGAGGAGGAAAAGAGATAGAGATGCTGGAGGCGGAACAGGAGAGAGATGCTGGAGGTAGAACAGGAGAGAGAAGCTGGAGAAGGAACAGGAGAGAGAAGCTGGAGGAGGAACAGAGAGAGAGAAGCTGGAGGAGGAACAGAGAGAGATGCTGGAGGAGGAACAGAGAGAGATGCTGGAGGAGGAACAGGAGAGAGATGCTGGAGGAGGAACAGGAGAGAGAAGTTGGAGGAAGAACAGGAGAGAGAAGCTGGAGGAGGAACAGGAGAGAGAAGCTGGAGGAGGAACAGGAGAGAGATGCTGGAGGAGGAACAGGAGAGAGATGCTGGAGGAGGAACAGGAGAGAGAAGCTGGAGGAGGAACAGGAGAGAGATGCTGGAGGAGGAACAGGAGAGAGATGCTGGAGGAGGAACAGGAGAGAGAAGCTGGAGGAGGAACAGGAGAGAGAAGCTGGAGGAGGAACAGGAGAGAGAAGCTGGAGGAGGAACAGGAGAGAGAAGCTGGAGGAGGAACGGAGAGAGAAGCTGGAGGAGGAACAGGAGAGATATGCTGGAGGAGGAACAGGAGAGAGATGCTGGAGGAGGAACAGGAGAGAGATGCTGGAGGAGGAACAGAGAGAGATGCTGGAGGAGGAGAGAGAGATGCTGGAGGAGGAACAGGAGAGAGAAGCTGGAGGAGGAACAGGAGAGAGATGCTGGAGGAGGAACAGAGAGAGATGCTGGATGAGGAACAGAGAGAGATGCTGGAGGAGGAACAGAGAGAGATGCTGGAGGAGGAACAGAGAGAGATGCTGGAGGAGGAACAGGAGAGAGATGCTGGATGAGGAACAGAGAGAGATGCTGGAGGAGGAACAGAGAGAGAGATGCTGGAGGAGGAACAGGAGAGATATGCTGGAGGAGGAACAGAGAGAGAGATTCTGGAGGAGGAACAGGAGAGAGATGCTGGAGGAGGAACAGGAGAGAGAAGCTGGAGGAGGAACAGGAGAGAGAAGCTGGAGGAGGAACAGGAGAGAGATGCTGGAGGAGGAACATAGAGAGATGCTGGAGGAGGAACAGGAGAGAGAAGCTTGATTTTATTTTATTACGGATCCCCATTAGCTGGTGCCATGGCAACCAGCTAGTCTTCCTGGGGTCCACACAAGAAACATACAAAAACAATTATTGCAAAACAGAATTATTAAAAGCCAGTACTCAACATACAATACACAATGAAACTAACAATTAAGATGGCTAAAATTACATGCAAGCAAAGAAACACAAAACAAAACAAAATACAAAATACAGTGTTAAATACAATTTAAGATTGTTTTTAAAATTGAATATTTTTAAGAATTGGTTTTAGAATGCTCATCAATGTTACTAATTATTAAAAGCCAGTACTCAACATACAATACACAATGAAACTAACAATTAAGATGGCTAAAATTACATGCAAGCAAAGAAACAGAAAACAAAAAAACAAAACAAAATACAAAATACAGTGTTAAATACAATTTAAGATTGTTTTTAAAATTGAATATTTTTAAGAATTGCTTTTAGAATGCTCATCAATGTTACTAAAACATCAATTTCACCATACCTTTAAAAAGAAAAGAAAAACACACAAAGTAATCAGAAGAAGTTTTGGATAACATGGCTGCAGCTACACTCATGCATGACATATATTAATTTCCTTCCGTATTATGGCTCCTTTGAGTTTCTTTTTGAAACTGTCCTTGTTTTCCGTCCGTATAATATGTAATGGGATCCTATTCCAGTATGTTATGGCTCTATACATTGCAGTTTTCTTTAGAGCGTTGGTTCTAGGCAGAGGTAGGGTGAAGCGACTACTTGAAGCATGTCTGGTATTATGGTCATGTCTATCATTGGTGGATAAAAGCATAGAATACAATTGAGTGGGTTTATCCAAGGTACAAATGTTCTTTAAAAACCTAATCAAACTGCATGCTAGTCTCTCCTCCACCCTCATCCACGACAGTCTAGCATGCATTCCCTCCACACTATTCCTTATAGAGCAGTGAAGAGTGAGTCGGGCAGCTCTATTTTGAGTGAGCTGGAGTTTACTAAGCTCTTGCTTTGACGCGCTAGACCAAATTGCTGGGCAGTAGTCAAGATGGGACAAGACTAAAGATTGTACTACCATTTTAATTGTTGTATTCGTTAGGAGGTAGGCATTTATTCTTATTATGGAGATGTTTCTACTCATTCTGGTAACCATGTTATTAATCTGGGTAGACCAAAGTAGTGCCTCGTCAATAGTTACACCCAACAATTTGGCCTCCTTCACTTGTTCAATACCAGCGTCTTGTAATGAGAGACTCAGTCTATGCTCCGACCTTAAGGCATATTTAGAGCTGAGTATAAGACATTTTGTTTTTGCTAAGCTGGAGGAGGAACAGGAGAGAGAAGCTGGAGGAGGAACAGGAGAGAGATGCTGGAGGAGGAACAGGAGAGAGATGCTGGAGGAGGAACAGAGAGAGATGCTGGAGGAGGAACAGGAGAGAGAAGCTGGAGGAGGAACAGGAGAGAGATGCTGGAGGAGGAACAGGAGAGAGATACTGGAGGAGGAACAGGAGAGAGAAGCTGGAGGAGGAACAGGAGAGAGAAGCTGGAGGAGGAACAGAGAGAGAGAAGCTGGAGGAGGAACAGAGAGAGATATGCTGGAGGAGGAACAGGAGAGAGATGCTGGAGGAGGAACAGGAAAGAGAAGCTGGAGGAGGAACAGAGAGAGAGAAGCTGGAGGAGGAACAGAGAGAGATATGCTGGAGGAAGAACAGAGAGAGATGCTGGAGGAGGAACAGGAGAGAGATGCTGGAGGAGGAACAGGAGTGAGAAGCTGGAGGAGGAACAGGAGGGAGATGCTGTAGGAGGAACAGGAGAGAGATGCTGGAGGAGGAACAGGAGAGAGAAGCTGGAGGAGGAACAGGAGAGAGATGCTGGAGGAGGAACAGGAGAGAGATGCTGGAGGAGGAACAGGAGAGAGATGCTGGAGGAGGAACAGGAGAGAGAAGCTGGAGGAGGAACAGGAGAGAGAAGCTGGAGGAGGAACAAGAGAGAGAAGATGGAGGAGGAACAGGAGAGAGATGCTGGCCACTGGAGGAGGAACAGGAGAGAGATGCTGGCCACTGGAGGAGGAACAGAGAGAGATGCTGGAGGAGGAACAGCAGGCTCAGGGTTGTCTGAGGTGTGTCAGCTGCTCCAAACACATCCAGCATCTTCTCAGCAGTCCGATGCTGCGCTCGACAGTGGCTTCCTCCTGCTCGCTCTGGGGGTTGGTGAGTGGGGTCATCAATCAGGGGGAATATCCGCCATCTAATAAAGCAAGTCATTAGAATAATAGAAGCCTACTGTTGCTGGAACGATTCATTAGGCACATATACTACCAATTAGCCATGTGTCTCCAGCGTCTCCTTGCTCGAGGTGCACACCCACACATCTGTTCTGTAACATGTAGATGTCATTTGCACACATCCTGCGAAGCGTGAGAGGCCTGCCCACCGTTCCCCACCCAGTCCATGGCTGTCGGATCCAGTGAGAGAGAAAGTCACGCCTCACTGGTTTATTGTTTATTAGCAAAGGATCCCCATTAGCTGACGTCAACTAGTCTTCCTGGGGTCAGAGACAACATTAAAACATTACAACATATACAGTACAATTAAAACATAATACAATTAAAACATAGCAAGACGTACCAACCGAGGAAACACAACAACATTAACACACAAACTAATTATATCTAAAAATCTAAGGTAACATATTGCATTACCCAACATTATCAATATTGGCTCACATGTAAGATTTTAATTTCTTTTTGAAGCTGGCTACACCTCTTATCTCACGTATGTCACTTGAAAGACAATTCCATGCCCTGATAGCCCTATATAAAACTGTTCTTTGCATACTGTTAGTTTTTGCATGGGGTAGAATAATCTGCCCTCTACTTGCCCTTCTGGTAAAATGCATGTGCACATTTGAGCTGTAAACTGGTGACATCACTGTTATGGTGATGTTATTACCCCTCCTGCTGGTAATATGTAGGAACTGTCATCTAGGTTTGGAGACTACCGGATGGTGCGTCTTTGTATATGGACCGGACTGGTATGTGGCTTAGCGCGAGCTAGAGGCTAGCAGTTGTATGTATTACTGAGAGCATAACAATAAAGTAATCTACTGAAACAATCACCACCTACTCTATCACAACAGCTTTCATTCTTTATTTAAATTTTAAATTTTTTTTAATTATCTTTTCCCCCCTTCTTTTCCCGTTTTTCTCCCCTCCCAATGTTAGTCGTTATGCCAATTCCCAATCCCCTTCCTGGTCGTTGCGCACTCTACCCCCTACCGTTGGTCTGGGAGGGTGGAGACTATCACATGCTTCCTCCGACACATGTGTACCCAGCCCACCACTTCTTTTCACCTGGCAGCGCGGACTCTCACTGAGAGAGTGTAACGTGTGGAAGGTCACACTACCTCTCTTAGATCCTTCCCTCGCTGTGCAGGCGCCCCGACCGAACTGTAGGAGTCGCTGTCCACAATGACCCAGACCCACCCATCGGCTTCCCTCCCGCTGACTCTGCCAATCGAGCCAGTATGATGGCCGGCCAAGCCGGAAGCAACGCTGACAGCTGAATTCGATACCAGTGTCTCTTGCGTTGGTGACGAGCGCCTTGTCCGCTGCGCCACCCAGCCACCCAACAGCTTTCATTCTTAACGGCAACATCAACTCCTCCCTCAACTCGGGGGTGGTCCCCACCTCACTAAAACAAGCCAGAGTCACACCGCTCATAAAAAAAAATAAAAACCTACCGTCATAGACAACAATCGTCCAGTCTCTCTTGTCTCCTTCCTTTCTAAATCACTTTTTTTTAATCTACTTTTTCTCCCATTTTCTATTTTTCTCCCATCCCAATTTTCGTATTGTCAAATTCTACCCTCCCCTGTCTCGAACGCTGTTAGGCCATGCCTCCCACTGGCCGGCTGCAATGTGGACGAAGCCTTGCATCACGTGTCCCCTCCGGTACACGAGGAGGCAGCCGTCGCATCTTTTCACCTGCACAGCGCGATCTCTCAGCGGCGAGGGTCTGCGTGGGAGGGACACGCCGCCCCCGTTGCTTCCTGATTCTGCTGCGCAGGCGCACCAACCGACCTGTAGGAGTCGCTGTCGACATCGTCCGATCCCCACCCACCGGCTTCCCACCCCTAACACTGCCAATTGTGTTAGTATGAACGACCAGCCAAGCTGGTAGCAACGCCGAGAGCTGGGCTTGAACCCAGCATCTCCTGCATTAGTGGCGAGCGCCTTGCCCACTGCGCCAGTTAGCCGCCCTACTTTTATAAATCACTTGAACATGCTGTATACAACCAACTTACTGATTATCTCTTACAGAATGACCTCCTCCTCAGGACCACAGAGATGGCCCTCATAGCGGTCACAGAGGCTCTTCACTTAGCAAAAGCAAAGGCCTCTCCTCTGTCCTGATTCTCCTAGATATATCTGCAGCCTTCGACACAGTCAACCATCAGATCCTCCTGGCACCCCTCGCAGGAATGGGAGTGGCAGGCTCTGTGCTGGCATAGCTGACATCCTACCTCGACGACCGCTCCTACCAAGTATCATGGAGAGGGACCCTGTCAGCCACCCGCCCCCTTCAGATCGGTGTCCCCCAGGGCTTGAGGTAGGAATGTCAGCCATGCCAGTGCAGAGCCTGCCACTCCCATTCCTGCGAGGGATGCAAGGAGGTTGACTGTATCGAAGGCTCTCGCCCCTCCTCTTCTCCCTCTACACCAAATCTCTGGGTAACATTATCACGTCTCATGCCTTCTCGTATCATTGCTATGCCGATGATACTCAACTCTTCTTCTCCTTTCCTCCCTCAGATATCCATGTCTCTGAGCGAATCTCGGCTTGTCTCTCCGACATGTCCGCCTGGATGACGACCAACAACCTCAAACTGAACCTAAGAGAAACATAATTGCTTCACCTGCTGGCCAAATCCTCCCCGCTGACCGACCTTTCCATATCAGTGGAAAATGTAGCCGTGGCCTCATCCCCAACTGCCAAGAACCTTGGTGTAGTCCTTGACGATCGGCTGAACTTCTCCGCTCACATCGCCGCAACAACCAGAACCTGCAGATTCCTCCTGAGCAATGTCAGAAGGATCCGCACCTTCCTGGCAAAAGAAGCCACTCAACTCCTTGTCCAATCAACAGTCATGTCTTGCCTCGACTACTGCAATGCACTGCTCTCTGGTCTACTGACCACTGCCACCAAGCCTCTTCAACTCATTCAGAATGCAGCCGCCTGTCTGATCTCCAACTTACCAAAGTCAGCCCATGTTACCCCACTTCTTAGTGACCTGCACTGGCTCCCCATCGCCGCACGAATCCGCATCAAGGTCCTCGACCTGGCATATCACACAGCTCCCGCCTACCTCCGGTCAATGGTCTCTAACTACACACCCTCAAGACCCCTCCACTCTACATCCTCTGGCCGCCTCAGACCCACTCCTATCCGAGCTCCAGGAGGGTCATCAAAGAGAAGCCGCCTATTCTCTGTCCTCGCTCCACAATGGTGGAACGAACTTCCCCCCACAGTTAGGACAACCGAAACCCGACCAATCTTTCGCCATCGACTAAAAACACACTTCTTCAATCAATATCTGAAATACATAAAAAAAAATTAAGAAAACACTAACCCTCCTTACTGTCTTATACTATCGTGCACTCTTCCTACTATACTAATATGTCTTTACTACTATGTACTCAACAATGCAGCACCAAAGTTTCAGTTTGATGAACATTGTTACTCAGCTGATAGAGTTGTAACCTTCCTGCTGACTTGTCATACAGAACTTGTAAGTCACTTTGGATAAAAGCGTAAGCTAAATGACTAAATGTAAATAGCTCTATATCCGTGCAAGTTTAGTTCTTATTTATTCATTTATTTATTCACTGACACATGACAGTATTGTGTAGTGCTTTTATTTATTTTCATGATGATGCCTCGTCGAGTCATGACTATAAATGTAAAACGTAATTGTTAATGATACAAATATTGTTGTGTTTATTATTATTATAATTATTTAATTCCGAGGATGTCTCTAGAATCGACGTGAACGCAATCACCAATGATTTCTCCCAAATTAAGCCCTTAACCCTTTAATCGCCAAGGACGCCGTAACACGTCATTCCCCGCCATGCGTAATCTGCCAATGACGCCGTAACACATCATTGAGATCAATATTTCAAAAATCTGTGATGGCAATCATATTTCACCCGCGGAGTCTTGAGATCCCTTGTTGATCTCCTCTCAACTCTCCAACGGTTCAAGAGCGCCATCTGGTGGTGGATCGGCGGATCGCCCAAACAGGAAATGAGCGGCAGGAACTGGTGCTCATCCATATTCGGTCCGACCACTCGCTATAGCTCCCGGGACTCGAGCTCGACACAATGGATAGCGATCCGTTGGCAATAACTCGATAAACAACATTATTTGGACGTATATACTATTATACAACCTGGAAATGGATCGCATATTTCAACATCCCATAATAGCAATCTTTTTGCTCCACGCTCATCGCCCAACGGCCCGAGGAGACTGGGGTAAGTTTCAGCGTTTATTATTACCGTGTTCGATACAAACTGCTCTGATGATCATATCACCCACACTACATGAATCATCTAACATTGGCCACGGAATTATAAACGACCCCCCCCCCATCCGGTCAACATCAGATGATGAGTAGTAACTTCTAGAAGCACGTACATTTGAAATTTTTTATCTGGCGCCGATCGCTATCAAACTGTATTTGATCATCAATATAATGCATTTAGGGCTATAAATCACGTTCTGCAGAATGCTGCAGAAAACGATAAAAACATATTTATACTTTAGACCGTATTTTAGTATGAATATGTGAATGAAAAAGTAGAACGTAGGACTTCCGGTTTAGCTGCAATATGTAGCGCACGCAATTGGTTACAGCTCCGCTCCCGTTATCGTTAATTTCGTTTAAAAACCTTATTTGGACAATACCAAAAGAGATTAGACCACATCGTATGTATTGATAAGACCCTCTACTAACTATATCAAAAGACAACATGGATAAGGATAAGAAAAAGGGTGGAAGGAAACAAGACACAGCAATTCTAACGGCGCCGATTGAAACACGTTCAAGGAAAATGACAGGCGACGCTGTGGCAGATCCGTTGGTGACAAGCCCCGACGCGGGGAATATAGAGGAGAATACACAGGGACCAAGGACAACTGGCCCCGAGAGGGAGACAATAGATGACAACATAACAGGAACATCAGAAAAAAGTACCGTGAAGGAAAAAGCAGGCGATTTTGAGAAGATAATAGCAAAAACATCCATCGGATCCCTCACTGCTCCAATAACATCAACTGACACAAGCAGTTCAATTACACAACCCGACTTCAACTCTCTGACTATCCTGATAAAAGAACAGATGGTCGCTTTCAAAGCACACGTTGAACACATCGATACTAAATTCGAAGAGGTTATGAGAGCGGTCGCTTTACAGTCCATGCGAATCACGACAGTGGAGAATACGGTGACAGAAATTACACGGGCAGTCAAGGCGAACGAAGGTGGCATGACAGAGATGGGAAAAGAGATGGAAAGTGTGAAAGAAGAATACCGTAGGGAAATACAAGGGCTTAAAAACGAAGCGACGGAGAGGCTACTAGAAACCCAACGCTACCACAGGCGGAATAACATCCGCATTGTAGGGCTTGATGAAGCAGTAAACTGCGAAGATCCCAACTTTCCAACAGTGTTATCAACGATTTTGGGTAACATCGATCCAAACACAGTGCCAGAAGTGGATCAAGTTTACAGAATCGGTTCTCGGGGGCAAAGAATCAACGGGCCAAGAGTCATCATTGTCACTCTGCGGAAGACTACAACAAGGGATGACATCATCAAATTTGCTCGCAACCAACGTGGGAATCTGAATTATGGTGGTAAACCAATATTTATCTACGAAGATTTGAGCAAAGATGCCATCATCCGACGTCTACCATACAAGGAGGTGATGCAAAAGCTGTTCAAAGCCGGTTACAAGCCAAGGCTATCATACCCGGCGCTGTTATCATTCTTGGGCAGTGACGGCCGCAGGTCAGGTATATACACACCTATTGAAGCTGAGGATTTTCTGAATCGAAATGGAGCAAATAACCCAAGGCAGGACGAAAATTCCGGAAACAGATAAGCCTCTTTCTCAATGTATACCAGTGTTAGAATGACTTTATTGTGTTCATCAAGGTAGCAGACGATATGCAAGCCGTCTATAACAATGTGTACTGTGTATAATACGATTCATAATACATTATAATTTCAGTCTCTGGTCTCTGAGGAGACAAATACATATCATTGCAAAAAGATCTATCTGGAATATTCTGGGTTTATCGCTCAAATGCCCTGGGTCTCTTAGATCATTCTGGAACATAAAATAGTCTAGGCACTAGTATACTCTACAACCTTCTAGAATATAAGGCACCATGACAACGAAGCCTACAACTCTAACAATAAACATCCGGTGTGTATACACATAGCAGATAATAAATTAAATGAAGTTCAATCAGTCCTTAATATTTTTAACTTTAACCACAACTTTAATTTTTAATATTTTAAAATTAACCACACCTAAACGTATGAACACTACAAGGTTATTCTAACAATTTAAGTAATCACTCCATTGAAGGCACATTGAAGCTCTAAAAGGCGCTGCTTTTCTATCTTATCTAATCTGTTAATTCGGTTCTAGTGGCTTCTCCACGTTGATAATTATTCTATCTCTCATTCCTTATCTATATCTTTCCATTGATTTTTATTTTATTTAATTTTTTCTTCTCATTACTCTGTATTTTTTAAAATATATTTTAACTTACATTGTTCTTTTCCAATGTTCTTCACATTAAGGTGTCAATATTGCTCTACAATGCTCAGTTTGGGCAATCCGGTGGACCATGGGAGAAAGTCAATCGCGGAGGATGTGTTCTTGGAACACAGGCCTGTACGACTTTCTGGGTGAGGGGAAAATAGGGGATTTTTATTTGTATATATATATGTTTTTAAGCTCAGCTCTCAACGGGACCTCATTAATTGGATGTACATCTATTGTAGCTTCACACTCCAGAAGCATTACCAAAAACGACACAAAAACATGCATAGATTATGGCTAGTTTGAATATAATGGTATGGAACACCGGTGGGATAAACAAACAACACAAACGCAAAAGCGTGCTCACACTGATGAAAAAAGAACATGTGGACGTGGCTCTATTAAGCGAAACGCACATTTTAGAGGAAGACATAAATACGTTAGCGGATAACATATACCATAATATTAGTCACTCTTCTTTTGTTACGAGAACTAGAGGGGTAGCCATAGTCGTCAGACGCAAATTAAATATCGAATTGAAAGGGGTATGGTCGGATGCGGAGGGGCGCATAACTATAGCTAGGATTATACACAATAACAGGAAAATTGCATTGGCAGCGGTATATGCCCCAAATTTGTACGAAGTGGGTTTCTTCACTTCACTAACCGGAGAAATGTTAAACCATCCCGAGTACTCATATATAATAGGTGCGGATTTTAATGCCATTTGGAACCCAAGGATGGACAAAACTTACCTTACCTTTTCTAGCGAACAAAAAAATGCATCTAAAGCATTAAAAGATTGGTCGAAATCAACAGGGGTAACTGATTTATGGCGTTCACTTAACCCCATGACCCGCAAGTACTCCTGTCGTTCGACGAGACACAACACACTATCCAGAATTGATTACGTCTTTGCATCCCCGAGAATATTTGATAAATATGAAGTGGAAATGACACCCAATGCGCTATCAGATCACTGCTACTTAATCCTGAAAGCAACATTTGGTACACTATCTTCCCGGGCCTCAAGATGGCGTTTTAATTCTATGCTGCTTAACAACAATGAATTCATTACACAAATTAAAGAAGCTCTCACAATATTCCTACGGGATAATGCTAACTCGGTGCAAGATCCCAGAATATTATGGATGTCGGTAAAGACTATGATCAAGGATTTCTCGGATAGATTTTCCTCCATATTGCGCAAAAATCAAAACACAAAACTATCTGAAATGGAAACGCTTTACTCAACGCTTTTTAATTCTTTAAAATACAACAACTCTACTAGACTAGAAAACCAAGTTAACATTCTAAAGACAGAGATCAAAGCAATATACAGACAAAAATCGGAATTGCAAATACGCAGCACAAGACAACAGCAGTACTTCCAAGGCTCTAAACCTAGTCACCTATTAGCCATGCGACTAAGAATTAATGCAAAATTTGCAGATATAACTGCCATTAGGAAACAACAAGCTCTAGTAACAGAACCCAAAATAATAAACGATACATTCAAAGAATTCTACTCCGATTTATATAATTCAGAAACGACCTTTGATCAAGACAAATTAGACACATATCTTAATCAAATTACTCTCCCTAAACTTACGGAGGACGACGCTAAACAGTTAGAGGTACCGATCACATTAGAAGAACTCAAGAAGGCCATATCCGGAATGAAAAACGGCAAGGCTCCGGGAATTGACGGTATCCCATCAGAAATGTACATTTCTTGCTGGGACATATTTGGACCCTTATTACTAAATATGATCTTATACTCAGTCAAAGAGGGAAGCTTCCATAAACACCAAAATATCGCACTCATTTCAGTTCTTCACAAAAAAGACAAAGACCCCACTGAGTGCGGTAGTTACCGTCCTTTAAGCCTCCTCGGAACCGATGTCAAACTGTACTCTAAGATATTAGCCATCAGATTGCAAAAGCATATGACGTCTTTAGTTCATCCGGACCAAACAGGCTTCATAAAAGGTTGCCTGATCAATGATAACATAAGGCGAATACTGCACGTACTAGATGCAGACAAAGAGGACACCACACCTAAGGTGATACTATCCCTGGATGCTATGAAAGCATTTGACAGGTTGGAATGGTCGTTTCTATGGGCAGTATTAGAAAGGATGGGGTTAGGAAAAGGATTCATTGATATGATTAAAGTACTATACAAGGACCCATCGGCCAGGATTACAACAGGCACATTCATCTCCGATATCTTTCCGGTATCACGCTCAGCCAGACAGGGTTGCCCTCTTAGTCCCGGACTATTCGATCTATCATTAGAACCTTTAGCACAATTTATAAGACAATCCCAACACATAGAACCAATAGTAATCAAGGGCACACATCATAAAATTAGTTTATATGCGGACGACGTAATATTGTTCATGCAAAACCCCAACAACACATTGCCGCATATACTCAAGTTGATAGAGAACTTTGGTGATTTATCGGGATTTAAAATAAATTGGCCTAAGTCGGCTTTTCTTCCTCTTAACACCAGTGCAAAAAAAGACACAACCCTCCCAGGTGCGATACCCATGGTCAAACATTTCAGATGCTTGGGTGTGGAAATATTTCCCACCATAAGACAAACGGTGAAGCACAATTACACAAAAATACAGAACAAAATCAAAGACGACCTGGACAGGTGGGCAAAACTTAAAAACTCAGTACAGGCAAGGGTATCAATAGTTAAGATGGATGTATTACCAAGAATCAATTTCTTCAGCTCAATGCTTCCGTTACCTCCTCCAGAGGGCTACTGGAAAAGATTACAAACCTCCACATACAAATGTATTTGGAATAACAAACCACCTCGCATAAAAAGATCCACCGCACAGAGAAATAAAGCAGACGGTGGCATGGCAGTCCCAGATTTTTTACAATATTTTAAGGCCTTCACATTAAGACCATTGAAGATATGGTTTGACCCCCAGGCTTTGGTATCTTGGAGAGAATTAGAAGAAAACATAGTAGCCCCACAGAGACTGAAAGACATAGCACACACTAAACTTTCAATCAAGCATTGTGAGCGAGAATTTGGCCCAATAATTACCCATGCAATCAGAACATGGCGGGAAACACAAAAGAAATATCCTAACCCTCAAGAATGGCATAATCACACTCCCATATTCAATAACAATGCACTCTTAATGGGAAAACGACCTATAAGATTCCCTATATGGGAAGAGAAAGGCATACACTCATTAGGGGATATTTTTAATAACAAGGGCCTCTGTAGTTATGTCGAAATATGCATAAAGTTTAACCTCACCGAGTCCACATGGCTTTTTTACATACAGTTACGACTTTGTATGAGATCTCACGGTGTTCCATTACTCATACCAATTGAACACCACAGATACCACAAATTTTTCTATGAAAGAGATACATTGGGAGGTTTTGTATCAGGTTTTTATTATCAATTACTAACATCCTCGTATGAAACCCTTCAACTAGACACTGTCTGGAGGAGGGATATACCAGACCTGGAATATGACTTTGATTGGCAAGGAGCCTGGGCAAATGTCCGACTGACATCAAGGAACCCGGATCATCAACAAATCAATCTGAACTATATTCACAGGACATACTTGACTCCTATAAGGCTGTGCAAAATGGGGCTTATACAAGACTCCAAATGCTCCCAATGTACAAATGGGGACGAAGGAACATTTATGCACATGTATTGGGACTGCCCACCAGTTAAGGCATTCTGGAAAGATGTGTCCCAACAATTATCAATACTCGTATTTTGGAATATACCTGTACACCCCGCGGTATTACTATTGAATGATGTTTTTGAGTTTGCAGTGAATCCACAACTAAAAAGATTGGTTTTATCGGGTATCACAGTAGCTAAAAAACTGATCGCATCACGTTGGTTTCAACCGGAAAAGATGTGCCGAAAAGTGTGGTTTCTTACATATCTCGATGTGATATATCAAGAAATATCTACAGCAAGAATTCTGGGGCTCAATTAATCCAAAATGTCAATGTGGTTAGAAGTGGTGGAGAGAATAAAAGCTAGCTTATAATGGTAGTGTCTGGTTAGGAGTGAGGGATAATGGAGGTACTATCCAAGAGGGGGTCCGGGAGGGGGGGGTTTGAGCTGGAGCATATGTGTGTAGGGTTTTAGAAAATAGGTATTAGGGGTATATTATATACTAACATTTATATAATTGTAATTTCGCTGGATATACACTGTATACGGTTAAAATGTTATTATAGACTATTTTTGTTTTATCCTGTTTCTGTACTTGCATATATTTTAACCACCTTTACTGAAAGTTTCATTATGCATTGTGTGTTGAGTACTGACTTTTAATAATTTTTTGTTTTGCAATAATAAAAAAAATATAAAAAAAATAAAAAGTAGAACGTTGCTACATCCTAAACGATAGATAATTGACGTTGAATGGGCCATAGTAATGTCAATTTAGCAATACAATTTAAAAAGGTATAGCCCTGCAAAGAAGGGGAACTTCTCCATAGACAAATAGAGCTGGCAGAGGATGGTATAAGGATGTACATACGCGTGGCAGAGAAAGGGTTAAGAACACGGGCACACGGCGGTTAGGTGGCGTAGCGGAGATTGCGTTCGTCACCAACCCCGGAGCTGTGAGCTGGATTCGCCTGTTCGAATCCAGCTCACAGCTCCGGGGTTGTCACCAGCTTGGCTGGCCGTTCACACTAATACAATTGGCAGTATTAGAGGGTGGGAGAAGCTGGCGGGGTGGGTCCGGGTCGTTGTAAACAGCGACTCCTACAGTTCGGTCGGGGCGCCTGCTAAGCGCGGATGGGACCTGAGTGGGATAATGTGATCCTTCCACACGCTACGCCCTCTCGGAGAATATCCGCGCTGCCAGGTGAAAAGAAGCGGTTGATTGGCTGGACGTGTGTCGGAGGAAGCACGTGATAGCCTCCACTCTCCCAGATGATCTGACTGTGGGGGGTAAGTGCGCAGCGACCAGGAAGGGGATTGGGAATTGGCATAACGACTAACATTGGGATGGAAGAAAATGGAGGGGAAAAAAGATAAAAAAATAAAATAAAAAAAAACACGGGCACACACCAGTCTGTCCTATTTACTACTACATTTCTGTGTTCGTAAATCCTGTTCGTAGCTACGAACTAATCTCCGAAAAGAAACCGTTCGTTCATGCCAAAATCAGTCAGAGAAGTTTGAAAATGGAGTTACGAAGAGATTTGTTCATAACTTTCTCATAAGTCTGCATGTTTGAGCATGAGGACCAATGAGTTTAATAGACCTCTCAACTGTACACATGTGTGCGTCTGCATATGTGTGTTTAATAGACCTCTCAGGATGGGAATTGAAAACCGGTTCCTAATTGTCCAAAAACTGGTTCCTAATTGTCTGAAAACCGGTTCCTAATTGTCAGATTCCTGGAATCGCATGCCTCGTGACTATCGATTTCCTCTTATCGCTGCCATGTTTTTCCAACAGTTGCTAACTAACGTTACTAACGTTAGCTGCGGAGCTAACGCTAGCTAACTATGCTCATACACACACACAGAGAGAGAGAACAGCTGACTGAGCTAGAAAGGGTGGGGGCGAGCGGGGAGGGAGCCGTCTCTCCGGAGCCCTTTCTGTGTGTGTGTGTGCGCATGTGTGTGTGTGTGCGCGCGCTGGTCTTCTGAAAGACCAGATGACAGAGAGGACTCAGAGGAATAACGACCTGTTGAATGCAACTACAGTTCAATAGATTAAATTAGTTTAAGAGAATCTAAATTTTTATTTTATTTGACAGTTTTTGTATTTTTCTGACATGGGGGCTCAACAATAAATGACAATCAGGAATGTCAAGTTGCATGTTGTTATTCTAACCAGCTTAGT
>NC_140165.1:84064124-84086624 GCF_963971535.1 Notolepis coatsorum | reverse complement strand
TCTAAACTGCCCTTTTTGTCCAAGGTGTTGGAGAAAGTACTGTTTATTCAGTTGCAATCCTTCCTAGTGAAAACCTTGTCATAGTACTGAAACTGCTCTTTTAAGAGTGTTTAGGGATCTTGTTTTAACTGTTTATTCCGGGTATTTGGTCAACCTTGGTTGTTTTAAATATGCTATATAAATAAATCTGACCTTGACCGTATGTCTGAACTGTCGGATGTTTGATAGAAAGGTAAGGTCTAAGGGGCGGCTAAGTGGCGCAGTGGGCAAGGTGCTCGCCACTAGTGCAGGAGATGCTGGGTTCGAGCCCAGCTCTCAGCATTGCTACCAGCTTGGCTGGTCGTTCATACTAACACAATTGGCAGTGTTAGGGGTGGGAAAGCTGGTGGGTGGGTCCTGGTCGTTGTAAACAGCGACTCCTACAGTTCGGTCGGGGCGCCTGCTCAGCGAGGAAAAGGATCTAAGGGGGGTAGTGTGATCCTTCCACACGTTACACCCTCTCAGTGAGAGTCCGCGCTGCCAGGTGAAAAAAAGCAGAGGAAGCATGTGATAGCCTCCACTCTCCCAGACCGACTGTAGGGGGTAGGTACGCAGCGACCAGGAAGGGGATTGGGAATTGGCATAACGACTAACATTGGGATGGGAGAAAAACGGAGGAAAAATATCAAAAAAAAAAAAAGGGTAAGGTATGGTATGGTAAGGTATGTTTGAACTGTCAGATGCTTGATAAAAACCCAGCAAGAATCTTCACGTTGTATGTCTGTAGTCAAGACATTTCTGTATGACGTCCAGACGTGAGATGTGAGGACATATTAATCATATTCTGTTGTTAGGAGGACATGTTAATCATATTGTTCTGTTGTGAGGAGGACATGTTAATCATATTGTTCTGTTGTGAGGAGGACATGTTAATCATATTGTTCTGTTGTGAGGAGGACATGTTAATCATATTGTTCTGTTGTGAGGAGGACATGTGATAATCATATTGTTCTGTTGTGAGGAGGACATGAGATAATCATATTGTTCTGTTGTGAGGAGGACATGTGATAATTATATTGTTCTGTTGTGAGGAGGACATGTTAATCATATTGTTCTGTTGTGAGGAGGACATGTGATAATCATATTGGACCTCATGCAGCAACATTAGTTTCCTCGTAAATAACCCCGTAGGAAGTTCGTAAGAGAAAACCTACGATAGTCCCCCCCGGAGTCATCAACGCGTGGAGAGGTGCTATTAAGTTGCCAAAATGATCGCAGCTCTGAACTCCTTTTTATTTTTTTATCCACTTTTTCTCCCTATTTTCTATTTTTCTCCCATCCCAATTTCGTATTATCCAATTCTTCCCTCCCCTGTCTTGACGTTGCTAGACTATGCCTCCCACAGGTCGGTTGTAGTGAGGACAGAAGCCTTGCATCACGTGTCCCCTCCGGTACACGAGGAGGCAGCCTGTCGCATCTTTTCACCGCAGCAGCTCGAACTCTCAGTGGCGAGGAGTAACGCGTGGGAGGCTCACGCTGCCCCCATCACTTCCTGCTTCCGTCGCACCGGCGTCACCAAACCGACCTGTAGGAGTCGCTGTCCACAACGTCCAATCCCCACCCTCCGGCTTTCCCACCCTCTAACACTTTGCCAATTGTGTTAGTATGAACGACTGGCCAGCCGGTAGCAACACCGAGAGCTGGGCTCGAACCCAGCGTCTCCTGCGTTAGAGGCGAGCGCCTTGCCCACTGCACCAATCAGCCGCCCAGCTCTGAACTCCTTGAATGAAGTACGTCACTCATTCTTAAACTGGAAGCATGTTCTCGCCCACCTGAATTTGCATACAGACACACGCCGCCAGCTCCTTATAAGGCGAGGGACCATGTGCAAAACGGAAGCGAGAGGCTGAACATTGCATCTGTGCTGTACTGACCCCCGTATTCAACAGGTAGCACGGAAGCGGTTTGCGACTGATAAAAATTTGATTAGATTCAAATGGATCGTCATCATACAGCACAAGTACAATACAACAAAAATAAGTTTGGCATCTAATCAGTAGAACATGACATCTCAGCCCGACCGTCCACCAGCACTGACCCTCGTCCACGAGTGGTGCCCCCTCAGCCCGACCGTCCACCAGCACTGACCCTCGTCCACGAGTGGTGCCCCCTCAGCCCGACCGTCCACCAGCACTGACCCTCGTCCACGAGTGGTGCCCCTCAGCCCGACCGTCCACCAGCACTGACCCTCGTCCACGAGTGGTGCCCCCTCAGCCCGACCGTCCACCAGCACTGACCCTCGTCCACGAGTGGTGCCCCCTCAGCCCGACCATCCACCAGCACTGACCCTCGTCCACGAGTGGTGCCCCCTCAGCCCGACCATCCACCAGCGGTGCCCATGGCAACACGGTCCAGGCGATGCTGAACAGCCAGGACAGGAGAGGGTCACCAACAGCCTGGAGAGGTTCGCTAATAGCCAGGAGAGAAGCGTGGTGGTGATGGAAGCGCTTGCGGCCACCCTAGCCCAAATAAAATGCACAACACCCTTGTTTCAGTATCACTGAAGTGATGTGTTTAGTTCTTGAGAGAAATTGTAAACTGTATCTAATAATAGTGACAAAATCAAGTAAGTCAAATTCATGTTTAAAGGCTTTATTCATCCTACATCCGTGCAATTAATCGCTGTCGGACTTGGACAGCACGTCTGTTGTCCGGGCAAGATGAGCAGTGAAATGTTTCTTCACTGGCTCTTACAATGTATACAATAAGCAATATAAAAACATACTAATAAAACCAACAGTAAATAATAACAACAGAGAACATGGCAAATATATAGCCCATGAAAGGAATGGGGTGTGCTGAGAGCAGAATGTAGATGTGTCCATTCTATTCCACTATATGCATATATATATCCGTGCGATTGGGTTTAGTATTTATTTATTTATTTATTTATTTATTTATTTATTTATTTATTTATTTATTTATTTATTTATTTATTTATTTATTTATTTATTTATTTATTTATTTATTTATTTATTTATTTATTTATTTATTTATTTATTTATTTATTTATTTATTTATTTATTTATTTATTTATTTATTTATTTATTTATTTATTTATTTATTTATTTATTTATACACTGTAATTTGCAGTGTTGGTGTAGTGCTTTTATTTATTTTCAGACATCACGATGCCTTGTTGAGGCATGCCTGTAAATGTAAAACGGAATTTTTAACAAGACAAAGATTGTCGTATTTATTATTATAATAATTATTTAATTCCTAGGATGTCTGTAGAATCGACGTGAACGCAATCACCATGATCTATCCCAAATAAAGCCCTTAAGAACACGGCGCACATCAGTCTGTCTGACCTACGGCTACTCTTCCACGCTCGTAAATCCCGCTCTTAGCTACGAGCGAATCCCCAAGAAGGAACCGTTGGTGCATGCCAAAAATCCGCCCAAATAGGTCGTAAGTGGAGCTACGATGAAATTTGCTCGTAACCTTTGTCTTAAGTCCGTTGGTGCATGAGGTCCATTGTTCTGTTGTGAGGAGGATAATGTGAAAGGATGACGAGCTCTCGAGACACCAAAGGGTTAACCCTTTCACTGCCACACGAGAAGGTTAAATGTAATGAATGTGAAATCAGAATGAGATGCTATGAGCGGTTGGTTGAAGTGATTCTGTGATTCGCTGGATGGTGACCTCAAAGCGTGACAGGATGCCTCTGCAGTTACCATGGCAACATGGGGTCATATTAGGGGATATCGCCTTAATCCCATAGTATTAAGGACCATGGAGTCAGCATGCACGAGCTGACAGGCACACACACACACACACACACACACACACACACACACACACACACACACACACACACACACGCACACACACACACGCACACATGCACACACGCACACACACGCACACGCACACACACACACACAGGGTTGACCACTTAGTACCGGAATGGTTGGATTTGAGATTCATCTGGATTAGAGAGAGAGAGGGAGAGGGAGAAAAAGAGAGGGAAAGAGAGATGGAAAAAGAGAGAGAGTGGAGGGATGTGGTCTCATTTAGTCTGATAAATGAAACCAATCGGTCCCCTATTCAATATCCTCTCTATTCAATACCCTCTTTATTCAATATCCTCTCTATTCAATATCCTCTCTATTCAATATCATCTCTTTTCAATACCCTCTCTATTCAATATCATCTCTATTCAATATCCTCTCTATTCAATATCCTCTCTATTCAATATCCTCTCTCTTCAATATCCTCTCTATTCAATATCCTCTCTATTCAATATCCTCTCTATTCAATATCATCTCTATTCAACAGCCGATATCTCCATCCCTGTCAGTGTGTCCTTGAGCAAGGCACTAAACCCCTACCAGCTATAGGGGAGCCACCCGCAAATGTCTGACCTGACCTCTGATGTATGTGTGTCTCAGAGAGAGATATTAATGTCTACATGTATGTGTGTCTCAGAGAGAGATATTAATGTCTACATGTATGTGTGTCTCAGAGAGAGATATTAATGTCTACATGTATGTGTGTCTCAGAGAGAGATATTAATGTCTACATGTATGTGTGTCTCAGAGAGAGATATTAATGTCTACATGTATGTGTGTCTCAGAGAGAGATATTAATGTCTACATGTATGTGTGTCTCAGAGAGATATATTATTGTCTACATGTATGTGTGTCTCAGAGAGAGATATTAATGTCTACATGTATGTGTGTCTCAGAGAGATATATTATTGTCTACATGTATGTGTGTCTCAGAGAGAGATATTAATGTCTACATGTATGTGTGTCTCAGAGAGAGATATTAATGTCTACATGTATGTGTGTCTCAGAGAGATATATTATTGTCTACATGTATGTGTGTCTCAGAGAGATATATTATTGTCTACATGTATGTGTGTCTCAGAGAGAGATATTAATGTCTACATGTATGTGTGTCTCAGAGAGATATATTAATTAAGGCTGTCAAAGTTAACGCGTCATTAACACTGCACTATTCTGTTAACACTTTGATTGCCTAAGGCTAAATTCATGATATACCATAGGTTGCCAGCTGTATTTGTCTATGGAGAAGTTCCCCTTCTTTGCAGAGCTATAACTTTTTAAATTCTATTGCTAAATTGCCATTATTAGGGCCCATTCAATGTCCTATATGTATTGTTCAGGGTGAAGCAACGTTAAACTTTTTCATTCACATATTCATACTAAAGTATGGTCTAATGTATAAGTATGTTTTCATCTCTTTCTGCAGCTTTCTCCAGAATGTGATCTACAGTATAGCCCCAAATGCATTATATTGATGATGAAATACAGTTTGATGGCAATCGGCGCGATATAAAAAATTCCAACTAGACATGGTTCTAGAAGTTACTACTCGTCATCTGATGATGACCGGATGGGCGAGGGGGCGTTTATAATTCCGTGGGCAACATTATACCATTCATCTAGTGTGGGTCATATGTTCATCAGATCAGTTAGTATAGGAGACATTGAAAAATAACGCTGAATCTTACCGTATCTTCCTCGCGCCGTTGGGCGATGAGCGTGGAACAGACATTTTCCTATTATGGGATGTAGAAATATCGGGTCCATTTCCAGCTTGTATAATAGTATATACGTCCAAATCATGTTGTTTATCGAGTTATTGGCAACGGATCGCTATGTATTGTGACGAGCTAGAGTGCCGGAACCTATACCGAGTGCCCGGAAGTAATATGGGTGAATAGCACATCGTCCAAGTAACTTCCTCTTTGGCGATTGCGCCGATCAGCCACCAGATGGCGCTCTTGAACCGCTACAGGGTTCAGTGGGGCTTTTTGGTGGGTCTCAGGCCAGCGGATGGGAAATATGAATCCGATCACAGATTTTTGAAATATTGATATCAAAGACGAGTTACGGCGTCTTCGGCAACTTGAGCATGGCGGGGAAGGACGCCTAAACTCGTCTTCTGGCAGTTAAAGTAACACACGATTAACGTTTACATTTTTTTATTTATTTTTTATCTACATTTTCTCCCATTTTCTATTTTTCTCCCATCCCAATTTCGTATCGTCCAATTCTACCCTCCCCTGTCTCGAACGTTGTCAGGCCATGCCTCCCACAAGCCGGCTGCAATGTGGACTAAGCCTTACATCACGTGTCCCCTCCGGTACTCGAGGAAGCAGCAGTCGCATCTTTTCACCTGCACAGCGCGATCTCTCCGCGTCAGGGGTCTGCGTTTGGAGGGCACGCCGCCCCCGTCGCTTCCTGATTCTACTGCGCAGGCGCACCAACTGACCTGTAGGAGTCGCTGTCCACAACGTCCGATCCCCACCCATCAGCTTCCCACCACCTAATACTGCCAATTGTATTAGTATGAACGACCAGCCAAGCTGATAGCAATGCAGAGAGCTGGGCTCGAACCCAGCGTCTCCTGCATTGGTGGTGAGCGCCTTGCCCACTGCACCACCTAGCCGCCCCACATTTTTTTTTATATTTTTTTTAATTGTTATTGTTAATTACTCTCATTGATACTATGTGTTTCTGACTCAAAGTGTGTGTGTGTGTGTGTGTGTGTGTGTGTGTGTGTGTGTGTGTGTGTGTGTATGTGTGTGTGTGTGTGTGTGTGTGTGTGTGTGTGTGTGTGTGTGTGTGTGTGTGTGTGTGTGTGTGTGTGTGTGTGTGTGTGTGCATGCTATGTATCCATGAGCTGTGTGTTGATTGTCAGCAGGCACGTGCACACATAGAGGCCAAGGGGTGCTTGAGCACCTGCCTTTTTGAGCCTCATCAAAAAAGTGCCCTTTTTGAAAAAGAAAATAATATATATATATATATTTTTTTTTTACCATTTACGCATATAGACTGCCCTTCCAACTGAAAAATGTCAGGATAGAATCAAAATATTAGGTAAAGAGAGAGAGATGCCCCATATTCCATTGCAGTTTGCATGGCCTCCTCAGCGTGCCTCTCCGCGGACCTATATATTTTATGCATAGCGTGGGTGGTGATGATGATGATGATAGAAACCGCTGTGGCGCATACAGTTGAATGCTGGTATTACACTCATTGAGGGACACAAAGAAGTCAAGTCCGATGGGATTTGGGAATCTCAAATACAAATCGGGATTGGAATAAAAAATGCATTTATATTAAACAATACAGAATATACAGCACTTTTTGGGGTCTGTAGGGTAAGCACTTATTCCCTCCCCCCTGAACATTTATAGAGATGTATGGGCCTTTTAAGTCAGTGATAAAAGTGTCTTTCAAGGATAAGTGAGCTCCTGCACTGATTATTATAGTTCAATATAATATTTGTGTCCTTTAAACATTGTCTTTATGTGGACATAAATAAAGATTCTAAATGTGTGTGTGTGAGAGAGATAGAGAGAGAGAGAGGGGGGGGTGAGAGAGATGAGGAAGGGGCAAGACAGAAAGATCTGGGAGAGTGTGTGTGTGAGAGAGAGAGAGGGGGGGGGGGGGGTGTGAGTCCTCAGCCGTTGTGTGGGTGAATGTAACAAGTTCCTAACGTTTTCTTTCCCCTATTATTTCATGCACACTTTATTCATTGTTTTAAATTATTATTTTCTTTTAAGTTATTTTGTCACTTTTTTTTTTATGCAAATTTGCAATGCATGAGGGTCATCCTTTTGTGTTAAATGGCTGCATAAAGCAAGCATTTGTTGACTCTCATGTTGATGAGAGTATTAAAACTTGAAAAAGATCCGTTTAAGGTAGATTTAGAACAGATAAAAAAGATGCGATTAATTTGCGATTAATCGCAAGTTAACTATGGACAATCATGCGATTAATCAGATTAAATATTTTAATCGATTGACAGCACTAATATTAATGTCTACATGTATGTGTGTCTCAGAGAGAGATATTAATGTCTACATGTATGTGTGTCTCAGAGATGGGAGGCAGGAGATGGGAGACAAGAGAACAGAAACTGGGCAAGTGTCCATGCTTGACATCTGTACCCAGTTTACACACACACACACACACACACACACACACACACACACACACACACACACACACACACACACACACACACACACACACACAACACACAAACACACACGCGCACGCACACACACGTTATTAGATTAGAGTTGTACCTAATCTATCCTCACACATGATTTCCCAAATCCTCCAGACAGACATTAGTAGTGAGGACAGGAGAGGAGAGAACGGATGGACAGATTGGATGGTAGAGAGGGAGAGAGAGAGAGAGGGAGAGAGTAAGATAGAGACAGAACTTGACAGACTGACAAACGGACGGACGTATAGACAGACAGACAGACAGACAGACAGACAGACAGACAGACAGACAGACAGACAGACAGACAGACAGACAGACAGACAGACAGACAGACAGACAGACAGACAGACAGACAGACAGACAGACAGACAGAGTTCTATCTGTCCTCTGGTTGAACCAATGCTGGAGTCCATGGACAGCTGACAGCTGAGGAGATAGGAAAGACGTAGGTGTAGAATGAACATTGTGAAGGAGTTACATGAAGAACTTCACACCAACGGAACACTTTTCCATGTTCTACTTCTCACTCAGGACTAGGAACTTTGGAGAACTGGATCGTGTTGACCTGGGAATCTAGCAGGGTTTGGAGGGAGTGTCGACCTGGAATCTAGCAGGGTTTGGAGGGAGTGTTGACCTGGAATCTAGCAGGGTTTGGAGGGAGTGTCGACCTGGAATCTAGCAGGGTTTGGAGGGAGTGTTGACCTGGAATCTAGCAGGGTTTGGAGGGAGTGTTGACCTGGAATCTAGCAGGGTTTGGAGGGAGTGTCGACCTGGAATCTAGCAGGGTTTGGAGGGAGTGTTGACCTGGAATCTAGCAGGGTTTGGAGGGAGTGTTGACCTGGAATCTAGCAGGGTTTGGAGGGAGTGTTGAGGCAAAGTGTGAGAAAAGTTACAGACTTACAGAATGTTGACCGGAGCTTTTACCACCATATTAAATCATGGTCATTGAAGCTGAGGTAGCATATAAGGGAGAATAGCTATTTCTGTATACTTCATACATACTTTATACAAAATAACGGTTAGCATTAGCTTTCGTTCTTAGCCAGAGTTGGCAGATCGTCTCATAGTTGTTAGACAATATAAAGGCTAGCCTTCATTTTGATACTTAGCATTAGCATTAGCATTACCTCCAAGCCATGTTCGCGGGGAGGGCTTCGGGCGCGGGGGGATCTGTGCGGTCGTCAACGGCGGAGAAAGCCGGGAAGTTCTCGGTAGAGGAGCTGTACGGCTGCACCAAGAAGCCCAAAGTGGTGCGGATGAATTCTGTGAGTAGGAAAGCAGAGGAGAAGAAAGGAGCGAAGGAGAAGGAAGAGTCGGTATTTGCGTCTCAGATCCTGGTGGCAGCCAGGACGCTGATGGAGAGCAGGAGGCTGGAGGTTTACCTGAGCGAGTGTGAGCTCACCATCAAAGACTGCACTGCGGAGCAGACCAGCATGCCTTACAGGTAGGTACAACACACATACATATGGTATATACATATATATATATATATATTAAGGCTGTCAATCGATTAAAATATTTAATCTGATTAATCGCATGGTTGTCTATAGTTAACTCGCGATTAACCACAAATTAATCGCATATTTTTTATCTGTTCTAAATCTACCTTAAGCGGATATTTTCCAAGTTTTAATACTCTTATCAACAAATGCTTGCTTTATGCAGCCATTTAACACAAAAGGATGACCCTCATGCATTGCAAATTTGCATACAAATAAAATAAAAAAGTGATGCACAGAATAACTTAAAAGAAAAGGATAATTTAAAACAATGAATAAAGTGTGCATGAAATAATATGGGAAAGAAAACGTTAGGAACTTTGTTACATTCACCCACACAAGGGCTGAGGACTCACCCCCCCCCCGCCCCCCCCCCCCCCGCCCCCCCCTCTCTCTCTCTCTCTCTCTCTCTCTCTCTCTCTCTCTCTCTCTCTCTCTCTCTCTCTCACACACTCTCCCAACTCTCTTTCTCTCTTGCCCCTTCCTCATCTCTCTCACCCCCCCCTCTCTCTCTCTCTCTCTCTCTCTCTCTCTCTCTCTCTCTCTCTCTCTCCACACACACACACACACGCACACACACACACACACACACACACACACACACACACACACACACACACACACACACAGACACACACACACACACACACACACACACACACACAATTATTATTATTTTTGTAAAACGTTAATCGTGCGTTAATAAAATTAGTGGCGTTAAAGGAATTGTGCGTGCGTTAATATCGCGTTAACTTTGACAGCCTTAATATATATATACATACAGTCAGGGGTGTAAAGTACTTGAGTAATTGTACTTCGTTACAATACTTAAGTACTGTTTTGGGGGATTTGTACTTTACTCGAGTATTATTAGGTTTGTATACTTGTACTTTTACTCAATTACATTTCATTGCAGACCTACAAAGTACAAAGTACAAATCTTGCAGGTCCAACTTTTTTAATTAGTATATTTGTTTCTCTGGCCGAACTAACGTTAACATTATTAATCCTGCAGCACTTTATTTAAAAACAGCCAATAAAATCCCCATCAATGGAAAATTAACCCGCCCATACCCATGCTGATTGGTCCTTGTGCAAGACTAGAAAGTGAGGATCTTTGTACTTTAACTTTTTAGTACTTAAGTACAAAAGTAGAAACTTTTTTACTTTTACTCAAGTGTGTTTTTAGCCAGATACTCTGACTTTTACTTGAGTAAGATTTTAGAACCACATCAATACACACTTTATCAGTCTGAGAGGTAGCACTTCTGATAGAACCACATCAATACACACTTTATCAGTCTGAGAGACAGTAGTGCTGATAGAACCACATCAATACACACTTTATCAGGTAGTAGTGCTGATAGAACCACATCAATACACACTTTATCAGGTAGTAGTGCTGATAGAACAACATCAATAGACACTTTATCAGGTAGTAGTGCTGATAGAACCACATCAATACACACTTTATCAGTCTGAGAGGCAGTGCTGATCGAACCACATCAATAAATACTTCCACAAAATTCCATGGATTTCGTGAAGGCTTAACGCACAATTTTCTGGTTCTGGTTTTATGAACAGTTTGACCTTAATGTTACCTTGAAACAACAAGCGATAATCTGTCATAATGTATGTGTTTAGCCTGCAATTCTTTGGCAATTTTCCACAATTTTCATGCAATAAAACACAGAAAAAGTCACAAATTGCATTGTGTGCGTGTGTGTTTGAGAGAGAGAAAGTGAATGTGTGTGTGTGTGTGTGTGTGTGCATGTGTGCGTGTGTGTGTGTGTGTGTGTGTGTGTGTGTGTGTGTGTGTGTGTGTGTGTGTGTGTGTGTGTGTGTGTGTGTGTGTGTGTGTGTGTGTGTGTGTGTGTGTGTGTGTGTGTGTGTGTGTGTGTGCGCGCACGTGCGTAGGGGGGTTATGCCCTTATTACTTGCCATCTGTTCGTGATCCACAAGCAGAGCTTAAAAGGAATGTTTACTCTTCATAATATTGAACCTGTTAAAGCTCTATGTCAGGGGTGGCCAACCAGTCACAAAAATTACTGTGGTACCACAAAGAGCCACACCATATACCAGCGTTTCTCAACCTTTCTTTCAGTCACAGCACCCTTCATGTGTTTATAGGTCCCACCCTCTGGCCTCTGAAGTTGCTAATGTCTTTTTTATTTGGGCCTCACCGGGTTAAAAGCACCCTGTGAGACCCACGGTGGCAAAATTACAAAATCACTTTTAGCCATTTAAAAAAAAAGTCTGTAAATGTTTTTTTTTTAATGTTTAAGCACATGTACACATAGTCAATGGGTGATGTTGTTCAGCCTCACAATGCTATTGGATAGTAAATGTTTTATTTTGGCCTCACAGGGTTAACCTCTTAAGCCCGAGCTGTCCGGTACTGGACCGCAAATGACATCACGCCACAAATACATCGCTACAGAATGTATGAATTAATGTTGCGTTTTCTTTTCAAATGTAGCCAAGAGTAAAGACCCTAACCCTGTCAAAACAGCAGTCAACATGTATATTTTCAACATTACGTTTGTTTACCAATGATTCTAACTGTTATTAGTGAAATATAAGATTATAGAAATCTCAGGGCATTGAGTCGGAAACCGGCGCATATTGATGGAAGGAAGTGGCGCAGCCAAAAGTGAATGTAGTCTTTTGAAGGAAGAGACCAAGCTCTTTCGATGGGCTTTCGAATTTAGAAAAACTACACTATCCAGCTCACGCCAGCCCCTGTCAATCATCTGACTTCTGGATTTACTTTTTTATTTCTCTTATTTATAGTTTCTCTACCTTTCTGTGAACGTCTAGCAAAAAACGGCATTGCAATCTGATGAAATCGACTTACAGTAGATTTCATTCATGGTTTGTAAATCACACCTGGTGATACTAAATCCAGATTGAATTCTGCCATTGGAAAGGGGAGATTTAGCCCGATCCATAGATGTGCGACTTGGCCATAATAAGGTCATTTATATGCCTGATATTCTATATTCTATAATCATATTTCAAATTGCATGCATCCGGATGGCAGAATTCAGTACTGTATCTACTGTACAAAACTTTCTGTTTAATCATCTTCCCTTTATTCATTTGCTTAGATATTTCAGGTCTGGTAAATTTGAGCATGGTGTTATTCACAGTCAAAGATAAATAATAATTAATTTTTTATTTTTTTTATTGATATTCTCCTTTGGTTCTTTACAATTTACTCAAGCCTAGTAACAGACACAATATTTCTGACACTGGGAATACATTCCCTGAGATCCATAGATGTCCCTAGAATCAGATACCAAGAACATGCAAATGGCCATTAAAAAAAAGGCTGTAAATGTTTATTCTACATTCTTATGGAATGAATGACAGTTGGCCACCCCTGCTCCATGTGTTACTACTGACAGTGTTACTGCTGACAGTTCAGTTCAATTCAGTTCAGTTCAGTTCAGTTATTTTTATTTCGAGTTTTGGACACATAACAATGGTCATTCCATAAATCGCCAACGTTTTACCAGCTGCTATTGCAGCATTGTCCAATTGTCCGAAAACGGCTAGGGAGAAGCACTAGGCTTGTCGGGCCCTACCCCTGAAGACTTACGTTCCGTTTAAACAAAAAATCTTTTCATTTACATACATACATAGTACATACATATAGTACACATTACAGTACACACATATAGTACAATTACAGTACACATTACAGTATAGTATACCTGCAGTATATAATAGTATATAGTACATAATAGTGTATACAACACATATATAATGTGATATGAGATATATAGTACATAGTTCTGGTTTTATGAACAGTTTGGCCTTAATGTTACCTTGAAACAACAAGCGATAATCTGTCATAATGTGTTTAGCCTGCAATTCTTTGGCAATTTTCCATAATTTTCACGCAATAAAACACAGAAAAAGTCACAAATTGCATTGTGTGCGTGTGTGTGTGTTTGAGAGAGAGAAAATGAATGTGTGTGTGTTTGTGAGAGAGACAGTGAATGTGTGTGTGTGTGTGTGCATGTGTGTGTGTTCATTTACATACATATAGTACACATTACAGTACACACATATAGTACACATTACACTGCAGTACACATTACAGTATTATACCTGCAGTATATAATAGTATATAGTACATAATAGTGTATACAACACATATATAATGTGATATGAGATATATAGTACATGATATATACAATATAATATAGTACCATAATATAATAGTATATAGTGTAAATATAGTTTAATATAATATACAAATGAATTATAATATGATTATATAATGGCGGCTAGGTGGTGCAGTGGGCAAGGCGCTCACCACCAATGCAGGAGACGCTGGGTTCGAGCCCAGCTCTCCGCATTGCTATCAGCTTGGCTGGTCGTTCATACTAATACAATTGGCAGTATTAGAAGGTGGGAAGCTGATGGGTGGGGATCGGACGTTGTGGACAGCGACTCCTACAGGTCGGTTGGTGCGCCTGCGCAGCAGAATCAGGAAGCGACGGGGGCGGCGTGCCCTCCCACGCAGACCCTCGACGCTGAGAGATCGCGCTGTGCAGGTGAAAAGATGCGACGGCTGCTTCCTCGAGTACCGGAGGGGACACGTGATGTAAGGCTTCGTCCACATTGCAGCCGGCTTGTGGGAGGCATGGCCTAACAGCGTTCGAGACAGGGGAGGGTAGAATTGGACAATACGAAATTGGGATGGGAGAAAAATAGAAAATGGGAGAAAAAGTAGACAAAAAAAAATATGATTATATAATGTAACGTACAATACAGTATCATGTATTTTTTTTTTATTAATATGCAATTAAAGCTCTTCTTGTTAGGGCAGGGGTTGGCGGAGCCCAATAGCAGAACACAGGAGGAGAGAGAATGGAGTGTTTTAGGTTGGCTTTAATGTTTACCCCCCAAGCAGACAGGTTTACAGGTATAGAATGTGCGACAGGTACATGAATGTGCAATGGGTGCACTCCTTGTGCAGCACGAGGCGTCCAGGTGGGTAGTGCCTCGGAGCGGTGGTCCTGGGCACAGAGAGAACAAGATTAGGACAAGGTATTTCAACAAGGATAGAGTAGCAAGGCTAGGGTTCGTTGTCGTACCTAGGAAGTTAGGTTAACACTGCGACGAGGGTAGAGCAGGATCCGTGGGCTGAAGTAGGAATTCGCTGACGAGGGAATCCCTCACAGCCGCGTTAATTGATGTCCTGGAAGCGTGGGAATCCAGGGGTAGGATGCTGCCCATATAAGGGTGTGAGAGGATGAGGGGTGAGGAAGGCTTCCGCCGTGATGGCGTGGAAGGAGGAGGGGTGAGGAAGGCTCTCGCCGTGACTATGACACTTCTTCCCTTCTGTACCTATCGAACATTTATTTTTTTAGTCTAGATTTGAATTGATTTATGTTTTCACAATATTTTAGTTCATCCTCTAGTCTAGCCCATTCCACAGGGTGGCTCCGTAAGAGGAGATACACATTATTTTCAGGTTGGTTTTCATCACGTTCAATGGCTCTGAGGTTGTATCCCCCCTCTTTATCCAGAAATTTGCTTCTTACATTTACCGGTAATTGATTATTTCTTGCTTTGTACATAACTTGCAGAGTTTTAAAGTTTACCATATCAATGAACTTCAAAATGTGTGATTGTAGAAACAGTGTGAACTGCTGACTGTGTGTTACTGCTGTTTGTGTGTTACTGCTGTCTGTGTGTTACTGCTGTCTGTGTGTTGCTGCTGTCTGTGTGTTGCTGCTGTCTGTGTGTTACTGCTGTCTGTGTGTTGCTGCTGTCTGTGTGTTACTGTTGAGAGTGTGTTACTGTTGACTGTGTGTTACTGTTGACAGTGTGTTACTGCTGACAGTGTGTTACTGCTGTCTGTGTGTTACTGTTGACAGTGTGTTACTGTTGACAGTGTGTTACTGCTGACAGTGTGTTACTGCTGTCTGTGTGTTACTGTTGACAGTGTGTTACTGCTGACAGTGTGTTACTGCTGACACTAGTGTGTTACTGCCGTCTGTGTGTTACTGCTGACAGTGTGTTACTTGTGCTGAGGTAGCATATAAGGGAGAATAGCTATTTCTGTATACTTCATACATACTTTATACAAAATAACGGTTAGCATTAGGCTTTTAGCATTAGCTTTCGTTCTTAGCCAGAGTTGGCAGATCGTCTCATAGTTGTTAGACAATATAAAGGCTAGCCTTCATTTTGATACTTAGCATTAGCATTAGCATTAGCATTACCTCCAAGCCATGTTCGCGGGGAGGGCTTCGGGCGCGGGGGGATCTGTGCGGTCGTCAACGGCGGAGAAAGCCGGGAAGTTCTCGGTAGAGGAGCTGTACGGCTGCACCAAGAAGCCCAAAGTGGTGCGGATGAATTCTGTGAGTAGGAAAGCAGAGGAGAAGAAAGGAGCGAAGGAGAAGGAAGAGTCGGTATTTGCGTCTCAGATCCTGGTGGCAGCCAGGACGCTGATGGAGAGCAGGAGGCTGGAGGTTTACCTGAGCGAGTGTGAGCTCACCATCAAAGACTGCACTGCGGAGCAGACCAGCATGCCTTACAGGTAGGTACAACACACATACATATGGTATATACATATATATATATATATATATATATATATATATATATATATATATATATATATATATATATATATATATATTAAGGCTGTCAATCGATTACAATATTTAATCTGATTAATCGCATGGTTGTCTATAGTTAACTCGCGATTAACCACAAATTAATCGCATATTTTTTATCTGTTCTAAATCTACCTTGTGCTGTCCTAGTCGCTTTTTCTACTTTTTTGAAATATTTTGAGTGTGTGTGTGAGCACAGCGGTGTCTGTGTTTATTATTATTTCATGAAATTGGGTAAATATCTTAATTTTACATATATGTTCATTGTGTGAAAAGCTTAGAACATGAAACACTCTAGAAATAGGAGAGACAGATTTAGTGCCTTCTTCACCCCTAGTTACTATTTCTACTCTCATCCACTCCAACGTTAAAACGGCATTTTTAAGCATTTTTAAATCTGCTCTTATTCGTTCAATTCTCTATATATCTTGCCATGCTTTGAATATTCCACGAGACAAGGACCCTGCCATTGCTGGGGTGTGCTGTTACCGATGTAAAACTCATGGTGGCGTCATTGCTCCACAGATAACTTTGCCACAAGTCAGGGGAGGTGAATAGACTGTGGCGGGCTGATAGTGCTTGAAACTCGGCACACAGGTTTTGTGGTGGGGGGGGGGGGGGCCGGCGAGTGGATTTTCAAGACAGAACCAGAGGCGACCGGACCGCGCAGTCTGCAGCGCGCCACACGCCGAAAAAACAGGACCCCCATAGGCGGCACGCGCCAACGAGGAAGTGTACTGCGCGGATCACCTCTGGTCCTTGTTTCACCAGCGAGCCGAGCCGAATATTCTGGCCGGGGCAGTACATCGAGCGCCCGGAGGATAATGCAGGTCAGTGGCCCACTTGGTAAAGTTTCGCCTCAACTGCGTTTGTGGTCGAACTAATGAGCGAATCTTTAATATTTTTTTTGATTCATATTCAGAGGTAATTCGTCGAGATATTCCTAATTGGTATTTATCAAAAATAAATATTAGAAATATGGTCAAACAACATTTCGAACCGCTGAGCGCTTCGTAACGTTCGCCTCAACTGCGTTTGTGGTCGAACTAATGAGCGAATCTTTAATATTTTTTTTGATTCGTATTCAGGGGTAATTCGTTGAGATATTCCTAATTGGTATTTATCAAAAATAAATATTAGAAATATGGTCAAAAACAACATGTAGTCGTTTCTTTTGAAACGCAATTCGCAGTTGCCCACTTGGTAAAGTTTCGCCTCAACTGCGTTTGTGGTCGAACTAATGAGCGAATCTTTAATATTTTTTTTGATTCATATTCAGAGGTAATTCGTCGAGATATTCCTAATTGGTCTTTATCAAAAATAAATATTAGAAATATGGTCAAAACAAACAAGTATCCGTCTTTTTTGATGAAAAGACATATTTTTTCAATAAAAACTGACGTGGTATCAAACAAACACTAATTTAAGTGGTTAAAATTCGAAAATATGTGTAATTTTTTACAGATATCTTGAGAATAGGCTATGAATGTTAAACATGGGTAAAAAAATGTTTTAAAAATAGTAAACAGTTAAAATTATATGGCTTTAAACATGATGTATCTTTTCCTCTCCCTAAGCCCAGTGAGCTCCCTCATCGTTAGGACAGCACAAGGGTTAAGCGGATATTTTCCAAGTTTTAATACTCTTATCAACAAATGCTTGCTTTATGCAGCCATTTAACACAAAAGGATGACCCTCATGCATTGCAAATTTGCATACAAATAAAATAAAAAAGTGATGCACAGAATAACTTAAAAGAAAAGGATAATTTAAAACAATGAATAAAGTGTGCATGAAATAATATGGGAAAGAAAACGTTAGGAACTTTGTTACATTCACCCACACAAGGGCTGAGGACTCACCCCCCCCCCCCCCGCCCCCCTCTCTCTCTCTCTCTCTCTCTCTCTCTCTCTCTCTCTCTCTCTCTCTCTCTCTCTCTCTCTCACACACTCTCCCAACTCTCTTTCTCTCTTGCCCCTTCCTCATCTCTCTCACCCCCCCCTCTCTCTCTCTCTCTCTCTCTCTCTCTCTCTCTCTCTCTCTCTCTCTCTCTCTCTCTCTCTCTCTCTCACACACGCACACACACACACACACACACACACACACACACACACACACACACACACACACACACACACACAATTATTATTATTTTTGTAAAACGTTAATCGTGCGTTAATAAAATTAGTGGCGTTAAAGGAATTGTGCGTGCGTTAATATCGCGTTAACTTTGACAGCCTTAATATATATATATATACAGTCAGGGTGTAAAGTACTTGAGTAATTGTACTTCGTTACAATACTTAAGTACTGTTTTGGGGGATTTGTACTTTACTCGAGTATTATTAGGTTTGTATACTTGTACTTTTACTCAATTACATTTCATTGCAGACCTACAAAGTACAAAGTACAAATCTTGCAGGTCCAACTTTTTTAATTAGTATATTTGTTTCTCTGGCCGAACTAACGTTAACATTATTAATCCTGCAGCACTTTATTTAAAAACAGCCAATAAAATCCCCATCAATGGAAAATTAACCCGCCCATACCCATGCTGATTGGTCCTTGTGCAAGACTAGAAAGTGAGGATCTTTGTACTTTAACTTTTTAGTACTTAAGTACAAAAGTAGAAACTTTTTTACTTTTACTCAAGTGTGTTTTTAGCCAGATACTCTGACTTTTACTTGAGTAAGATTTTAGAACCACATCAATACACACTTTATCAGTCTGAGAGGTAGCACTTCTGATAGAACCACATCAATACACACTTTATCAGTCTGAGAGACAGTAGTGCTGATAGAACCACATCAATACACACTTTATCAGGTAGTAGTGCTGATAGAACCACATCAATACACACTTTATCAGGTAGTAGTGCTGATAGAACAACATCAATAGACACTTTATCAGGTAGTAGTGCTGATAGAACCACATCAATACACACTTTATCAGTCTGAGAGGCAGTGCTGATCGAACCACATCAATAAATACTTCCACAAAATTCCATGGATTTCGTGAAGGCTTAACGCACAATTTTCTGGTTCTGGTTTTATGAACAGTTTGACCTTAATGTTACCTTGAAACAACAAGCGATAATCTGTCATAATGTGTTTAGCCTGCAATTCTTTGGCAATTTTCCACAATTTTCATGCAATAAAACACAGAAAAAGTCACAAATTGCATTGTGTGCGTGTGTGTTTGAGAGAGAGAAAGTGAATGTGTGTGTGTGTGTGTGTGTGTGCATGTGTGCGTGTGTGTGTGTGTGTGTGTGTGTGTGTGTGTGTGTGTGTGTGTGTGTGTGTGTGTGTGTGTGTGTGTGTGTGTGTGTGTGTGTGTGTGTGTGTGTGTGTGTGCGCGTGCGTAGGGGGGTTATGCCCTTATTACTTGCCATCTGTTCGTGATCCACAAGCAGAGCTTAAAAGGAATGTTTACTCTTCATAATATTGAACCTGTTAAAGCTCTATGTCAGGGGTGGCCAACCAGTCACAAAAATTACTGTGGTACCACAAAGAGCCACACCATATACCAGCGTTTCTCAACCTTTCTTTCAGTCACAGCACCCTTCATGTGTTTATAGGTCCCACCCTCTGGCCTCTGAAGTTGCTAATGTCTTTTTTATTTGGGCCTCACCGGGTTAAAAGCACCCTGTGAGACCCACGGTGGCAAAATTACAAAATCACTTTTAGCCATTTAAAAAAAAAGTCTGTAAATGTTTTTTTTTTAATGTTTAAGCACATGTACACATAGTCAATGGGTGATGTTGTTCAGCCTCACAATGCTATTGGATAGTAAATGTTTTATTTTGGCCTCACAGGGTTAACCTCTTAAGCCCGAGCTGTCCGGTACTGGACCGCAAATGACATCACGCCACAAATACATCGCTACAGAATGTATGAATTAATGTTGCGTTTTCTTTTCAAATGTAGCCAAGAGTAAAGACCCTAACCCTGTCAAAACAGCAGTCAACATGTATATTTTCAACATTACGTTTGTTTACCAATGATTCTAACTGTTATTAGTGAAATATAAGATTATAGAAATCTCAGGGCATTGAGTCGGAAACCGGCGCATATTGATGGAAGGAAGTGGCGCAGCCAAAAGTGAATGTAGTCTTTTGAAGGAAGAGACCAAGCTCTTTCGATGGGCTTTCGAATTTAGAAAAACTACACTATCCAGCTCACGCCAGCCCCTGTCAATCATCTGACTTCTGGATTTACTTTTTTATTTCTCTTATTTATAGTTTCTCTACCTTTCTGTGAACGTCTAGCAAAAAACGGCATTGCAATCTGATGAAATCGACTTACAGTAGATTTCATTCATGGTTTGTAAATCACACCTGGTGATACTAAATCCAGATTGAATTCTGCCATTGGAAAGGGGAGATTTAGCCCGATCCATAGATGTGCGACTTGGCCATAATAAGGTCATTTATATGCCTGATATTCTATATTCTATAATCATATTTCAAATTGCATGCATCCGGATGGCAGAATTCAGTACTGTATCTACTGTACAAAACTTTCTGTTTAATCATCTTCCCTTTATTCATTTGCTTAGATATTTCAGGTCTGGTAAATTTGAGCATGGTGTTATTCACAGTCAAAGATAAATAATAATTAATTTTTTTTTTTTTTTTATTGATATTCTCCTTTGGTTCTTTACAATTTACTCAAGCCTAGTAACAGACACAATATTTCTGACACTGGGAATACATTCCCTGAGATCCATAGATGTCCCTAGAATCAGATACCAAGAACATGCAAATGGCCATTAAAAAAAAGGCTGTAAATGTTTATTCTACATTCTTATGGAATAAATGACAGTTGGCCACCCCTGCTCCATGTGTTACTACTGACAGTGTTACTGCTGACAGTTCAGTTCAATTCAGTTCAGTTCAGTTCAGTTATTTTTATTTCGAGTTTTGGACACATAACAATGGTCATTCCATAAATCGCCAACGTTTTACCAGCTGCTATTGCAGCATTGTCCAATTGTCCGAAAACGGCTAGGGAGAAGCACTAGGCTTGTCGGGCCCTACCCCTGAAGACTTACGTTCCGTTTAAACAAAAAATCTTTTCATTTACATACATACATAGTACATACATATAGTACACATTACAGTACACACATATAGTACAATTACAGTACACATTACAGTATAGTATACCTGCAGTATATAATAGTATATAGTACATAATAGTGTATACAACACATATATAATGTGATATGAGATATATAGTACATAGTTCTGGTTTTATGAACAGTTTGGCCTTAATGTTACCTTGAAACAACAAGCGATAATCTGTCATAATGTGTTTAGCCTGCAATTCTTTGGCAATTTTCCATAATTTTCACGCAATAAAACACAGAAAAAGTCACAAATTGCATTGTGTGCGTGTGTGTGTGTTTGAGAGAGAGAAAGTGAATGTGTGTGTGTTTGTGAGAGAGACAGTGAATGTGTGTGTGTGTGTGCATGTGTGTGTGTTCATTTACATACATATAGTACACATTACAGTACACACATATAGTACACATTACACTGCAGTACACATTACAGTATTATACCTGCAGTATATAATAGTATATAGTACATAATAGTGTATACAACACATATATAATGTGATATGAGATATATAGTACATGATATATACAATATAATATAGTACCATAATATAATAGTATATAGTGTAAATATAGTTTAATATAATATACAAATGAATTATAATATGATTATATAATGGCGGCTAGGTGGTGCAGTGGGCAAGGCGCTCACCACCAATGCAGGAGACGCTGGGTTCGAGCCCAGCTCTCCGCATTGCTATCAGCTTGGCTGGTCGTTCATACTAATACAATTGGCAGTATTAGAAGGTGGGAAGCTGATGGGTGGGGATCGGACGTTGTGGACAGCGACTCCTACAGGTCGGTTGGTGCGCCTGCGCAGCAGAATCAGGAAGCGACGGGGGCGGCGTGCCCTCCCACGCAGACCCTCGACGCTGAGAGATCGCGCTGTGCAGGTGAAAAGATGCGACGGCTGCTTCCTCGAGTACCGGAGGGGACACGTGATGTAAGGCTTCGTCCACATTGCAGCCGGCTTGTGGGAGGCATGGCCTAACAGCGTTCGAGACAGGGGAGGGTAGAATTGGACAATACGAAATTGGGATGGGAGAAAAATAGAAAATGGGAGAAAAAGTAGACAAAAAAAAATATGATTATATAATGTAACGTACAATACAGTATCATGTATTTTTTTTTTTATTAATATGCAATTAAAGCTCTTCTTGTTAGGGCAGGGGTTGGCGGAGCCCAATAGCAGAACACAGGAG
>NC_140165.1:84021624-84059124 GCF_963971535.1 Notolepis coatsorum | reverse complement strand
GCCCATTGCAAGTTGCTGTACTCTGTCATCTACTCTAAGCCATCCTAGGTTGTCAAAGTGGGCAGGGGTGAGGTGGGTTCTAGGAGTAAGGTCAAGCAGTAGTCTGACCAGTTTGTTTTGAGATGTTTGTAATTTTGTTTTTAGCGCCTTTGAGGTGCTTTGGTACCATGAGGTGCAAGCATAGTCGTAGTACCCCTGAATGAGTGCTCCTGCCAGAGTCTTCAGGGTATTCTTGTTTACCAGAGAGGAGATCCGGTACAAGAATCGAGTTCGTTGGTTGACTTTTTTTATTACATTGGATGCCATTTTGTCACAGGAGAGATTAGCCTCTAGGATGGAACCCAGGTAGGTAATTTCATCTTTCCTTGTGACAATATTGTCACCCACTGTAACTGAGAAGCCGTCGGTCTTGCTGAGTTTGTTATTTGAACCGAAGAGAATGGACTCTGTTTTGCCCATGTGTAATGATAGTTTGTTATCAGCGAGCCATATGCAGATTCTGCCTAGTTCCGAGCTGAGGGTTTTTTCAACCTGTAACTTGTTCTTGTCAGAGACCAGCAGGGCTGAGTCGTCCGCAAACAGGAACTGGTGCTGAAAAGTGTATCAATTGATGCAGAACAAATCGATTGTCTCACTTGTCTCATCAAGTTCCTAAATTATGACCAGATGCAGGATAAAAGTACATATGAATCTTGAAGGAAATGGATATCAGCACACTGGATTTCAGACCCCAAAACTTTAATGATAATAATTACAGCGTTTCAACCCAACAGGGTCTTCATTCAACCCTGTTGGGTTGAAATGTTTCCTTGTGTCATTATTAAAGTATTGGGGGCTGATATCCATCTCCTTCAAGAAGAGGAAACTATGCAGACTAAAGATGACCTAATAATCTCTTCAAGAGTCAAGACGGGACCTTGTTATAGTTTAAATAAATAAATAAATATTAGTGCCTCCTTAGCGTTATGTGCGTCATAAGATCATAATCACTTTCCACCTCACTTTTGCCTTTTCTTCTTCAATCATTTTCCCACTGCAGAGAAAAATCAGGGGGAATCAGTGGATATCCTGCTACAGTTGCTATATCTTGTATGACAAAAACATATTAACATTAGAGCTTTGTAAAATGAAGACAACACTTAAAGCTTCATTCATAAGCCTATACAAATGAGACAATTGATTAACGTGGCATCAATTGATACACTTTTCAGAACCACAGTCAAGGACAGCTCCAATTTACGGTGTACCTTTGAGGCTGAGCTGTCCCTTAGGGAAACACTCACAGAGAAGCTCCTTCTGAAAGGTTTACCTTAGAAACCTTTATAGAACATTAAGACACATCAAAACAATAACAAACACTGGTCAGCATCAGAAGAAAAGCATTATAGTTTTGCCAAATTATCACAAAACACGCCCTCAAACACACCTCTACTACCCTCAAACACACCTCTACTACCCTCAAACACACCCCCACCCTCAAATACAGCCCCACCGTCAAACACACATCCACCCTCAAACACACCGACCACCATATTTGGCCATATTTCAGGCCATATTTACTCAGAATGATGCATCACTCTAAGAAATATTGATGGGTTTATTAGGAAGGAAGTGTTATATAATATCTAACAAGCCTGCCCTTTAGTAATATTGATGGGTTTATTGAAGTGATATATATCTAACATACCTTTAGTAATATTTATGGGTTTATTAAAGTGATATATAATATCAAACAAGCCTTTAGTAATATTGATGGGTTTATTGAAGTGATATATATCTAACATACCTTTAGTAATATGTATGGGTTTATTAAAGTGATATATAATATCAAACAAGCCTTTAGTAATATGGATGGGTTTATATCACAGGCGGGTGAGTGTGGTGTAGCCTCACCAGCCCTCAGCAGCATCATCCTCACGGAGCACAAGGCGAGACGCACACTGAAGGGAGTGAACCCGAGGAAATCAGTGGGCCGGACGGTGTCGTGGGACGGGTGCTGAAAGACTGCGCCGACCAGCTGACGGGGGTCTTCACTAAGATCTTCAACCAGTCCCTATCCCAGGCCATCGTCCCATCCTGCCTGAAAATCTCCATAATCATCCCGGTCCCGAAGAAGAACTCCATCAGCTGCCTGAACGACTACCGTCCAGTCGCACTCACCTCCCTACCCATGAAGGTCTTTGAAAAGACACTCAAGCCCCACATCATCTCTAGCCTCCCACCCAGACTAGACCCCCACCAGTTCGCCTACAGAGCCAACAGGTCCACGGAGGATGCCATCGGCACAACTCTCCACTCTACCCTGTCCCATCTGGAGAGAGGGGGGGGCTACGCACGGCTGCTCTTCGTGGACTTCAGCTCAGCATTCAATACCATCCTGCCTGACAGACTAGTGCCCAAACTCCTAGATCTAGGACTAAATCACCCCCTCTGCCGGTGGTGCAAGGACTTCCTGTCTGACCGCCCCCCAGAGGGTCAGGATAGGGCCCCACACCTCCACAGCCATCAGCACCGGATCCCCCCAGGGCTGCGTGCTGACTGAGTCCCTTATTTTACTCCATTTACACCCACGACTTCACCGCAGTCCACCCCAGCAACGCCATCATCAAGTTCGCTGACGACACCACCGTGGTGGGCTGTATCTCAAAAGGTGACAAGACCGCGTACCGCGATGAGGTAGAGCAGCTGTCAGCCCTGTGCAAAATCAACAACCTGCAGCTGAATAAGCTAAAAACCCAGGAGATGATCGTGGACTACAGGAGGAAGAAGACCGACATACGGCCCCTGTATATCGACGGGGGATGCGTGGAGAGAGGAGTCTCGGTCATCAAATTCCTGGGCGTCCACCTGGAGGATGACCTGACCTGGAGAACCAACACCAAGGCGATCGTGAAGAAGGCACAACAGAGACTCTACTTCCTGAGAATACTCAGGAAGTACCACCTCAGACAAGACCTGCTTGTGTCCTTTTACCGCTGCTCCGTGGAAAGCATCCTCACCTACTGCATCAACGTGTGGTTCCTCAGCTGCACAACCGCAGAGAGGAAGGCGCTCCAGAGGGTCGTCAACTCGGCCCAAAAAATCATCGGATGCCCTCTCCCCTCACTGGATGAACTATATAACTCTTAAAAAGGCAGTCAAAATAAGGACCCACACCACCCTGGCAACAAACACCTCATACGGCTGCGCTCTGGCAGGCGTTTCAGCGTCATGCCCACTCGGAATAAAAAGACTCAAGTTCAGTTTTTATCCCAGGGCCATAAGTGCACTAATAATGCATCTTCTTTTATACCCCCCCTGTTTATGTCTATTATGTCTCACTCTTGTCTTTATTATTTTAATACTGTGTTTTAGGAATGTGTTGTTATTATCTAGATCTGTGTGACTGTTAGCACCTATAGGGCTGCATTTTTTTATTTCGTTGTACCATTCTTGTGACAATGACAATAATGATCATTCATTCATTAAAGTGATATATAATATATAACACGTCTTTAGTAATATTGATGGGAGTGATATATAATAACTCTTTAGTAATACAGATGGGTGTTAAAATGATACAATATCTAACAAGCCTTTAGTAATATTGGTTTATTAAAGTGATATATACTGTAACAACTATACTAACTATACTATATTTATATTGTGTGTGTGTGCACAACACCTGTGTGTTTTGGTTTGTGTGTGTGTGTTTAGTGGTTAAAAGCTAAAATGCTAGGAGCCAATAGCTTATCAATAAGCCAATACTGATGGATCCACTAATCTTTGTCAGTCTAATACACACACACACACACACACACACACACACACACACACACACCACACACCACACACCACACACACACACACACACACACACACACACACACACACACACACACACACACACACACACACACACACACACACCATTCTCATACAAGCCCTACAACCAACACCCCCCTCCCCCATTAATTATAATATAAAATATAAAGGTATTCTCTACCACATATTCTCATATGATAATAGGCATCCCTGACAACATGACAACGGCATTCACAGTATAATAAGTTACTATATATATATATATATATATATATATATATATAGTTGCTCCCCCTATAACCACTCAACTCCAACCCACACATCAGACCAAAACAAAACATGTAAAAACTTGAATCCCATTATATTGCAGCAGATTATAGTTCCTAGAGCTTGGAAAATGGCTCATGTATTTCTATTACATAAAAGTGGAGATTGAAGTGACCTAAATATTTATCGATCAATCTCGAAACTATCCTGTCTAGCAAAAATCCTGGAATCATTGGTAAATAACCAAATCAAAGCATTTCTCCCAAAACATTAATACCCACACCAATCTGGGTTTAGAGCTAAACAAAGCACTATCTCAGCCACTACATTAGTTGTAAATTAAACAGTATCTGCCCTAGACTAAATAAAACAGTGTGCCACCCTATTTTTAGATCTGTCAAAAGCATTTGATAGAGTTCATTATCTTCTTTTACAAAGACTATACAGCGTTGGCTTTGATACAAATGTCTGTAGTTGGTTTCAGAGTTATTTGACTGAGAGACTTCAGTGTGTGAAATCAGGGAACTCCCAGTCTGAGTTCTTGCCGATTAGAAAAGGCGTCCCACAGGGATCAATCCTGGGTCCTGTCTTATTTATCATTTATATTAATAATATTGTCTCATCTCTCAACTCTAAGTGGCTGTCAAGTCCATCTTTATGTGGATGAGTCAACAGTATTAGATTGTATTGCTGATTCTGTATAACTAGTCATTGAGAACCTGCAACTCTAATGCTTTACCAGATGCACTTATAAATCTTAAACTGGTACTTAATGTTAATGCTGTTCTATAGAGCCAGAGATATTGTTTACAATAACCCGTGTTGGGGTCATTACTCAAAAAAAGTTATGCATTACACATTACTTGCATTATGTCAGCAGAGATAGACAGGGGATGAGAAGAAGTGGTAAGAATGAATAGGGGCATTTTTCGGTTTATAAACGTATGCCAAGAGGGAATAGCTGAACCCATTACAGTGGAAGAGGCTCCTATGGAACGTATATCTCTCTCTTTACATAATGTCTTCAGTATGCAGACTTTGACAAGCTGTAGTTAACATAGTTTTGCTCTCTCGCTCTCTCTCAAATGTATTATCTCGCCCAGATGCACACGTGCAACAAGCAGTAGGTTAAACTAGGTGGGATGTTTCAAAAGTCTTATAAGGAATCTTATCAATATTTATTTGAATTAATAACACAGCATTATGACAGCAGACAGAGAGAGACAAGGGAATGAAAGGAAGTAAGACAGGGACATTTTTCAATACGTTTATGCGGTTATGCCAATAAACATGTGGAACATCCTACAATGTACTAAAACTCAATATCAAAGAGAAGCCGCCTATTCTCGGTCCTTGCCCCACAATGGTGGAACAAACTTCCCACCACAGTTAGGATAGCCGAAACCCGACCAATCTTTCACCGTCGACTGAAGACACACTTCTTCAATCAATATCTGGAATTTAAAAATAAATAATAATAAAATAAAATAACCTTCTTACTGTCATGCACTCTTCCTAATATACTAACATACACTCAACACTGTAGCACTCAAGTCTGAACAATATGATGAACATTGTTACTCAGCTGATAGAGTTGTACCCTTCCTACTGATTTGTCATACAAACCTTGTAAGTCGCTTTGGATGAAAGCGTCAGATAAATGACTAAATGTAAATGTAAATATATTAGTATCTATTGGTCAGTTTAAATCCTAGTGCTAATCAGATGTATGTACAGAGTTGTAATGCCAATATGTACTGTGATACAGGTATAAAGACAGTATGGTCATAGTCATACTGGACAGCAGTAACTAGTAGAGTAGGTAAGGGATATGTACAGTTATAGATATGAAAAAAGGATTATGTGTAGGTATGTACAGACAGGTGGATAGACATATATATGGATATATATATGGATATGTATATATACGGTAATAATATATATATATACTGTATATATATATATATATATATATATATATATATATATATATATATATATATATATATATATATATCCATATTAAATAAAGAACAGAAATGCAGCAACACCCCAAATCGCTTTGGTGGCCTCAACCGGTGTTCTGAAATTAAGGCAGTTACAAATGAGCCGCAAGTTGCAGCCATGCTTTAGTGTTTCTTACCGACCACAACTAGCATGATTTTGACAATCTAGGATGGCTTAGAGTAGACGACAGAGTACAGCAACTTGCAATGGCCCTGGTCTACAAGATACACTACACCACTAAGATCCCCATGTACATGTCGAAGGCAGTGGCGGCTCGCCACTAGGGGCGCTCGGGCGCCGCCCCCCCTCAGGAACTACCCTGGTTATATGAGAGAACAAGAAAAATAAGTTTTTAGTTTTTTGTTTTATAGCCCTATAAATAATATAAACATGTTTAAAATGAATAATATTTACTCATTTTAAGTATGTTTGTATTTCCAATGCACAATATAACGTTATTATCGCAATTAAAAAACACTCGTTTTCCAGAGCAGGAAGTGACATCACGTTTTTTTTATTTTTTCGTATTTCTCGGCCCGGGCTATACGCGATAGCGCTCTGAGTGCGTGTCACAGTTTGATCGCTGTATCCGTCACAGCCAATCAGTGCATAACGCGTTGTGCGTTGAAATATGACTATTATGTTGGAATCAGGGCGCGATTTGAAGCGGTCTAGCCAGTAGCGTCAAGAATATCTGTAGCTGCATTTCGCGGAGACGCTCTCTGATTGGCCGACGCCAGTATTTTTTTCCGTAGCAGAATTTCACAGAGACGATCTCTGATTGGCCGAATCCAATTTCTAATGTTCCAATTCTAGGTTATTCCTAGGTTGGTCGGTGGAGATAGTTGTGTTGTTGTGAGAATGATGCAGGCAGCTGTTTGTCTTAGACGAGCGTGCCGTGACTGCAAGTTCTTTAGACTGTTAAGCTTAGGCACTCTTTCAAAGTTGGTTAAGGTTAGAGTTTGTCTTAGAGCATGGCGATAGAACGCCAGGTAGTTTGCAGTCTGTTCGAGCGGAAATGGACAAAGGAATGTACTTGTGTTGTGCTAACGAGCTAACACTTGGCTAACAAGCTATATGGCGGATGCAGTCTGGCGTCAGACTACAGTGGACAGTGGTCTGGAATACATCATCAGTGGATTATACACGTTTATCAAGCTCTCCTGCCCTGGACGTTTCAACTAAACAGTGAGTTTCTCTCTCTCTCTCTCTCTCTCTCTCTCTCTCTCTCTCTCTCTCTCTCTCTCTCTCTCTCTCTCTCTCTCTCTCTCTCTCTGTGGTTAACGTTAACGTTTGTAAATAGTTTTTTTTAGGAGCAGTACTGTTAGGCTACTGCTGGCCATTCATGAAGCGAGACATTGCTGATTGTTTATTTATTTTATAACACAAGACTATGACTACCAACTGCCTAGCCAGCCGTGTATCAATCTTGGATGCAATAATAACGTTACCACACTGACTATGTCGATGGCTCATTGATTTAACTACTGCAGCTCTCTCGGATTGAAAATACGTGGATTATGGCTTGTTCAATATCGTCTATGTTTGAATGAATGAATGAATGAGAACTTTATTAACAGATTGCAGAATGGGTACAATACAGTACGGCTCAATACACACAATTGTTAAGGGGATGCAGACCAGAGAAAGACGTTTGTCTTGTTTACATCAGGGTCCCAGATTTTCGATTCATATCGATAGTTTAATAGCTAGCCTTGGCTCGTTTAACAATATGCAAAATATGTGTACAGCCCTGTACTCATACTGAAGTTATTCTTGGTATATAATAGGTCTGATTGTGTAACGAATCGATTCCACGTCGCGCTGTGTGTGAGAGAGAGAAGGAGAGAGGGAGAGATCTGCCTGTGTTTGGAGACGGGCGAGTTTTGTTTCTAACTTTTCTATTTATATATTGTGTTTCAAGTTGTGAATTAGAGTCTAGACTATACTTTATTTGACTGGTTGTGTGTTGTTGTAGTAACAGCTGAGCGACTCGTTCATAAGAGCCGATTCATTGCCGTGAGCGTGAGTCGAATCGCTCACGTCTTGCCATGAGTCTGTTGCGTGGTACTGTACTGTACATGTTTGCAAAATGTTTGGTATAGCGCCCCTAGTGGCGAAGTACCCACCGGCCGCCACTGGTCGAAGGTCAGTGAAGCCCATGGCCACAACACCAGAGGGAGCTCCACAAATCACGCTCAACCCAGATTCGACTCAAACAAGGGACTAAACACGTTTTGCAATTATGCCACAATAATGTGAAACGCCCTACCCACAGCCGTAAAATAATGTGAATCCCTACCCTCCTTCAAAACCGCTCTCAAAGAGCACCTACGGGTGGCTGCAATTAGAAATTGACCCCGGTAAATGTCAAAATTCGCCCCACTCCCCCACCCCACCCAACCCCCTCTAATGTACAGTTTCTTCCCCTTCGGATATATATTTTTCTATGATGTTCTCTCTTTCTTACACAGTACCGTATATTTGTATGTCTTGTATGTCATAAATGTCTTGATGAATTGAAAATGGAGGACCCTTATGTAAACAAGAGGAAAGTATTTTTCTGGTCTTCATCCTCTTAGCAGTTGTTTGTATTGAGCTTTACTGTATTGTACCCATTCTGCAATCTGTTAACGTTTTCAATCAATCAATCAATCAATGCTGACACATGAAAAGGACGTCCCTGGTCATATGATGGGAGGACTGTGGCTACCTGATAATTCAGTACAGATGCTAGGTACAGATTCAATTGACGCTATCGCCGTGAAGCCATGTACAGCGTGATAAATGTCTATGACGTTGCTACGTTACCCAACTGAAAAAAGGACAATGGTCAGATTGGGCAGCTGGTCAGATTTGCCAGCCGGTCAGATCGGGTAGCCACAAGGACGTGACATTTACAAACCTGCCTGTTACAACTGTAAAGCATTCCATTTGCATTCCATCGACTCTCCCCTACTATATATAATCCATATAATATAATATATAGAAATACCTATATAACTTCACATAAGGCCCAAACAAAAGAATCGCTAAATGCAATGTATGCGTGCCGTTATCAAAATAAAGGATACTGGATTGACTACATCAAACTTTATCAGGCACCTGGAAACGCACCTGGATAGGTCAGTCACTTGGTAATATGAAGTTTAACGTTAGCGCTTAGCGTTAGCTTTGTGAGAGGTTAGCGCCTAGTGTTAGCTTTGTGGGAGGTTAACGTTAGCACCTAGCGTTAGCTTTGTGGGACGTTAACTTTTAAATTGGTGTTCGTTGAATATTTTCTAAAGGACAATTAGTGTTTGTGTTGAAGTCAGAGGTTCTAGGTAGGATTGTTAGTAACTGTCTAACTGCATATATAACTGTTTCCACTAGTAACTGTCTAACTGCATATATAACTGTTTCCACTAGTAACTGTCTAACTGCATATATAACTGTTTCCACTAGAGGGCGCTCTAGGCGGAGCCACTCAGGGACACCACCAGGTGGCGAGTATAAATAGAGATGTCTCCTCCCATTCTTTCTCTTCCCCCACCTACCTCTCACGAGAAGGACTCATGTGTTACTGCTCTGCCATGTGAATAATAAGGCACGCCAGTTAAGGCTCAAGATAGAAACCATGCCTCTTGACCACATTATTGTCGCCCTATAGCCTGATTCTGTCAACAGTTTGCTTGCCAGTGCTGGGTTTGTCATGACTTTAATGAATCCACGTTCTGCTGCCTCTATCTGCTGGGCTATAACGTTAAACTGAGTGAAAGACCACATTCATTATTTACATTGGCTACAGGCAGGTTACAGATTTATTGTTGACCAAGTAACGTTATAGGCTTATTAGGTTACCATTACACTGGGTTTGAGGGGCTAGAGGGATGTGTTAATTTACATTATAAAACGGATAGCTCAAATCAAGCAATCTGATTGGTGTAGCTATGGTATAATGATACCCACCACAGCTATGTGTTAAAAACGTTAGCCTTGTTAAATGAGACGGTCTGGTCTACGGAGGAGACTGGGCTGATGCATGCCCAGTTAAAAGAAGAATTCTCTTGGTGCCAAGAATGAGGAAGCCCTCACGTCATTACACAATATGCCATATGGACCAAGAGAGGGTCAAATGGCCGATAGCGTCCTCTGAATCAGACGGATTAAGCGATGATTTATCCAGATTATGTGATTATTGCCACAAAATGTATTAATCTAGCTAGTAACTGGGAGACTGATAAATTACAGATAAGGAATATAGCAGGACGATCGGTTATGATAGTTAACCTCATTGAAGAGGATTCACAGTTTAACTGGGCATGTGTCAACCAATGTCTTGTTGCAGCCGCTCAATCTCCGAAAACATTGAAAGCAAATGTCCAAACGGACGTTATTGGACAAACTGACCACTATTTGGAATCTATGTCTGTCTCTCTGTGTATCTGTCTCTCGATGTCTCTCTCTCTCTGTTTCTCTCTGCGTATCTCTCTCTGTCTCTCTCTCTATGTGTATCTGTCTCTCCCTGTCTATCTCTCTCTCTCTATCTCCATCCTTCTCTCTCTATCTATCTCCCTCTGTGCATTAACCCTGTATTCATTCACATTAGCAACAGCATATGGGCCCCAGGCATGAACGTACATGTGTGTGTGTGTGTGTGTGCAGTGTGTGTGTGTGTGTGTGTGTGTGACATGCTTAATGAGTGTGTGAATGTTTACTTTTCATAATGATGCAATTTGGTATACTCGTTAAGGTTGCTATTAAATGGACCTGCTAGCAACACACATACACCTCTCCCTCTTTCGCTCTCTCTCTCTCACACACACACACAGACACACACACACACACGGACAGTAGAGCGTGGAGTGTACAGTGGTCTCTTGCTGTGCACAAGTGTGTATGATTTGTCCCATAGCTGACAGCACAGAGAGCTAGAGAGAAAGAAGGAAAGAAGAGGGGGAGGGAGATGAAGGTTTTGTTAGTAAATCAAACTCTCTCTCTCTCCTTCTCTGCCCCCTCTCCCTGCGCAGTAGTGTGTGTGTGTGTGTGTGTGAGAGAGCGGAGAGCGAGAGAGAGAGAGAGAGAGAGAGCTAGAGAGAGAGAGAGAGAGAGAGAGAGGAGAGAGAGAGAGAGAGAGAGAGAGAGAGAGAGAGAGAGAGAGAGAGAGAGAGAGAGAGAGAGAGAGAGAGAGAGAGAGAGAGAGAGAGAGAGAGAGAGAGAGAGAGAGAGAGAGAGAGAGAGAGAGAGAGAGAGAGAGAGAGAGAGAGAGAGAGGAGAGAGAGAGAGAGAGAGAGAGAGAGAGAGAGAGAGAGAGAGAAGAGAGAGAGAGCTACTGTTCCAGGCTGCCGTGCGCTATAGGTTTGGTGAGCTGCGGGCGCGAGACAGTCAGACCAGGACCAAGCAGAGAGGAGCTCGAGAGGGAGATAGAGAGGAGAGAGAGAACCGGTCATTAACTCGATACTTCCGTTCGTCTTACTTTCGTCCTCTGTTTTACTTGCTTTTTTTAGTTTGTTATTGTTGTTGTTGGATTATTATGCCTCGTGCTCGCCGGGTTGTGGCCGTGGGACTGTAGAGACCGGGAACAGGGGGATGGCACGCGGGGGTTAACCGCCTGAGAGGCGGCAAGTTGGACATTGTTTTTATTCCCGGTGAAGAAGAGAGGGGGGGGAGGGAGAGAGAGAGAGAAGAGAGAGAGAGAGAGAAAAGAGAGAGAGAGAGAGAGAGAGAGAGAGAGAGAGAGAGAGAGAAAGAGTTCAGTCATCCTTGACGCGTGCACCGGTCCTTTCACAAGAGGATATAATCTGCTAATGTGAGGTGCGCGGGAGTGGCAGTGAGATACAGATAGGGTTGTGTGAAGGCAGTTGGAGTTGTGTGCTAGTTGTGTTTAATTCAATGCGTGTAGTTTGTTTGTGGATGGTGTGTTTGTTGAGCTTGTGTGTGAGAGAGTGACCTTGTGTGTGTGTCGTGTGTGTGTGTGTGTGTTTATGAGGGAGAGCGAAAGAGTTTATTTCAGGGAACATATCGTCACCATAGCAACAGTAACTTTACCTGTCGTAAAACAGGATTTGGATTTGGTTACATGTATATCAACACATGGCTTTGACCTGATGGTAATTGGAAGGTGTAGGCCGTGTAGCCTTTCAAACCTCAAACATCTCAGAATAAATTTTCAGGGAAATTCTAAGTAGTATCTGCTTTATTTTTATTTAATTAGATTATTGCTTGTTATTATTAATTAACAAAATTGATGATTCACAATATAAAATGCCCTCATGGCCACAATCATTACTATAGCAACAGTTAGCTGGTCAATCACCTCACAGGACACATAGTACACGTTTTAAAACACAGGTTGAAGCAAGTGACTGGTTGCTAGGGCGGGTTGCTAGGATGCAGGTGTCTATAGCGTGCACATGGGCACGGCGCCCAGCGAGCATCTGAAAGATCGCAGTGGGGGGGGAAGGGGGGAGGGCAGTGGTTGTGGCCAACAACACCATGACCCAGCCCAAAGTTAAAGTCACACCCGTCAGCCGACACACCCTTGTAGGACACGCCCACATGAAGGAAGCCCTGGGTCGTCATAGCAACATGAAATACAGGTGAGTAGAGAGGGGATACACACGCACGCACACACTCAAACAGATATATTAACACATATATAACAAATATATTTCCCCATACGCAGAATGTGTCAAAAACAACACTTCTCATATACCCATAAGTATATTATGTCCTCACAAAGATACAATAACTCTCACACACACACACACACACGCACACACAGTGTGGGCTGTGTATCACTCTTTCATTGGCAAAAGCTCAAACACATGAAATATAAACCTGAGTCAACAAACTCAGGGGTGTGTGTGTGTGTGCCTGCGCGCATGTGTGTCTGTGTGTGGGTGCATGTGTGAATTTTCCACTGCACCTTCTTATTTATTATGTGTGCACAAGTATTGGACACAGGATATTAAACTGTGTGTGTGGGGGGGGGGGGGGGGGGGGGGGTTGGGGGCTGTATCTTAGTCATTGATTACTGCAGACTAGTTAAGAATTACCTTGTTATTATGAAAACGTTGGCCTGAGAATTTGGTCATTGTAACAGTTATTATCTCATCTCACCTCCACACATTAAAGTGGAGATGAAGCAGTGAACAATGTGATCCTAGTTTGTTTGTTGTGTACCTTGTGTAAGACAGGGTCCTATAATAAAATGTGAAATCCTGCTTATTTGTCTGAAAAATCAAATATAATTTCCCTGTTTTCGCCATGGGCGGCGCCATTTTGTTGCTGACGTCACGGTGTTGGTTTGGTGTATACACTGTGGGTTAGCTGCATAGTAAACATGGTCTGTCGGGTCAGTCAAATGTTGCCTACCAAACAACGGGACCGCGGTGGTTCTTTTTGTATTGCTCCTGGCCGTGTGAAAGAGAGAGGAAAGTTGGTTAATTTCCACAAACTACCAGTGAAAAAAACAGTGTTGTTGGCACGTTGGCTCAGGCTGGCTGCACTCAGGCGGCGCGATCAGCCTGTTGGACAGGGAATGAAGATCTCCAGCGAACACTTCATTGCCTCGGATTATGTTGTTGGGGGTGGGAGGTTTGTCCAGAAGACCACTAATCAGCTGAAGCCTGATGCGGTTCCCTCGGTCTTCGACAGACAGACTGGCGCAGGCTCCCGGGAGCGATGGCACCAGCCGGGGACCGGCGTTAGCTCCCGGGAGCGATGGCTAGCTAGTTAGCACCAGCCGGGGACCGGCGTTAGCTCCCGGGAGCTATGGCACCAGCCGGGTACCGGCGTTAGCTCCCGGGAGCGATGGCTAGCTAGTTAGCACCAGCCGGGGACCGGCATTAGCTCCCGGGAGCTATGGCACCAGCCGGGTACCGGCGTTAGCTCCCGGGAGCGATGGCTAGCTAGTTAGCACCAGCCGGGGACCGGCGTTGGCTCCCGGGAGCTATGGCACCAGCCGGGTACCGGCGATAGCTCCCGGGAGCGATGGCTAGCTAGTTAGCACCAGCCGGGGACCGGCGTTAGCTCCCGGGAGTGATGGCTAGCTAGTTAGCACCTAGCCATCGCTCCCGGGAGCTAACGGCGGTACCCGGCTGGTGCCATCGCTCCCGGGAGCTAACACCGGTCCCCGGCTGGTGCTAACTAGCTAGCCATCGCTCCCGGGAGCTAACGCCGGTCCCCGGCTGGTGCTAACTAGCTAGCCATCGTTCCCGGGAGCTAACGCCGGTCCCCGGCTGGTGCTAACTAGCTAGCCATCGCTCCCGGGAGCTAACGCCGGTCCCCGGCTGGTGCCATCGCTCCCGGGAGCTAACGCCGGTCCCCGGCTGGTGCTAACTAGCTAGCCATCGCTCCCGGGAGCTAACGCCGGTCCCCGGCTGGTGCTAACTAGCTAGCCATCGCTCCCGGGAGCCTGCGCCGGTCTGTCTGTCGAAGACCGAGGGAACCGCATCAGGCTTCAGCTGATTAGTGGTCTTCTGGACAAACCTCCCACCCCCAACAACATAATCCGAGGCAATGAAGTGTTCACTGGAGATCTTCATTCCCTGTCCAACAGGCTGATCGCGCCGCCTGAGTGCAGCCAGCCTGAGCCAACGTGCCAACAACACTGTTTTTTTCACTGGTAGTTTGTGGAAATTAACCAACTTTCCTCTCTCTTTCACACGGTAAAATTAGTTTGAACAGCCAGGAGCAATACAAAAAGAACCACCGCGGTCCCGTTGTTTGGTAGGCAACATTTGACTGACCCGACAGTCCATGTTTACTATGCAGATAACCCACAGTGTATACACCAAACCAACACTGTGACGTCAGCAACAAAATGGCGCAGCACATGTTCATAAATGCTACATAAATAGACATTACAAATAGTTTTTTCTTAGAAACGCCTTATTTTTATAACGTGATTTTTTCAGTGGTTTATCTAAATACTAATTTGATGCTACGACTACAGTATGTGTTTATCGCTATGCTTCATCTCCCCTTTAAGGTTCAGGTTAGACACAAACAGAGACACATAGAGACAGACAGACAGATAGACATGGACACAGACAGACAGACAGGCAGACAGACAGACAGACATGGACACAGAAACAGACAGGTTGGAGAGGTCTATTGTCCTGTACTTAACCTACATTATAACCTAGTGTCCCTCTGCTCTTACAATACACATAGACAAGGCGGTTAGGTGGTCGAGCGGAGATTGCGTTCGTCACCAGCCCCGGAGCTGTGAGCTTGGTTCGCCTGTTCGAATCCAGCTCACAGCTCCGGGGTTGTCACCAGCTTGGCTGGCCGTCTGCACTGATACAATTGGCTGTATCAGAGGGTGGGAGAAGCTGGCGGGGTGGGTCCGGGTCGTTGTAAACAGCGACTCCTACAGTTCGGTCGGGGCGCCTGCTAAGCGCGGATTGGACGTGAGGGGGATAGTGTGGTCCTCCCACACGCTACGCCCTCTCAATGAGAATCCGCGCTGCCAGGTGAAAAGAAGCGGTGATTGGCTGGACGTGTGTCGGAGGAAGCACGTGGTAGCCTCCACTCTCCCAAATGATCTGACTGTGGGGGGTAAAGCGCAGCGACCAGGAAGGGACTGGGAATTGGCATACGACTAACATTGGGATGGGAGAAAATCGGAGGAAAAACAATACACATAGACATACATGACGTAGACATGGAACATACATGACGTAGACATGGAACATACATGGCGTAGACATGGAACATACATGCCGTAGACATGGAACATACATGATGTAGACATGGAACATACATGATGTAGACATGGAACATACATGACGTAGACATGGAACATACATGATGTAGACATGGAACATACATGACGTAGACATGGAACATACATGATGTAGACATGGAACATACATGATGTAGACATGGATAGGGCTGTCTTAAATACTTCGAAGCTTCGTTCGATGGGCATGGGATTCGAATGGGAAAATACATTTTGAATATAAAAAAAACTATTTTTTTTTAATTAAAAATTTTTTTGGTGCAAAATCAACTCTGCCTCTTTTTGTTAACTACAACAAGCAATGCTGTTTGTTATTTAAGATGAGGTCGGACTCGGCACTGACAGATTTGTGTTCATTGTGCTGCTTTTATAAAGCCTCAAATGACGGCTTACAATATTTCATGAAAGCAAAGTGTTTCGTTTGTCTAAGATTTTAAAAAGTTTAAACTTTACAGCACTGACAACGTTGAACAAAGTGCTGTACAAGTCCCACAACATAAAAAATTAAATAAATAAATAAATAAATGTATTATTATTATAATAATTGTTTTTAATCTCGAAGCTTCGAATTAAAATCGAATCTCGGCCCCCGAAGCTTCGAATGCCAAAAAAAAATTCTAAGGTCAGCCCTAGACATGGAACATACATGACGTAGAGACATGGGACATACATGACGTAGACATGGAACATACATGACGTAAACATGTTTAAAGCGTTTAAAGTTAATATAGGTCTTTGAGGTTCCCTAAACATGGTTTTGAAGTTTTTTTCTGAAAAGAAAACCACTCAGATTATGCATTCTAGCAGCCTCTATACCTCTCTGTTTTAGTCCTGTTCTCAATGGACTGTTTCTGTGCCTGTAACAAGCAAGCTGCTTTTACCGCATCATATCAATACGGTAATTATCGTACATCTAGCAGTGATGCGTGAGCCTGTACCATCAAACTAATATAAATTTAGATCAGACTAGATATTGCAAATCAAATATGACTCAAGATCCAGCAATAGCATAGCAATCGTGTAATTTTTTTTGTCAAAAACACATTTTAGCCATCTTGTACATGCGCTTTTATCAAGATATATTCATTTCACACGCACGTAAACATGCGTTATTATAACTACAATATGGTGATTGTGGCTGCAATTCTGAATGAAATTCTGAATCAATCTCGTTTCAAGAGGAAGGGTTCTTGTCACAGCTGAACTGCAGAAAAGGCACAATGCACATATTTAACATTTTCTCAGTGATGGGACAACCCCTCATTCTGTAAAAACAATGCAACACACAGGAAAAAGGCTATTTTCACATTCATTATTAACAATTAATAATTCTTTATTGTCTGTTGGTACAGAAATGTGTTTTGTGTCGGAACACAGTACTGCGTTACAAAAAAGAAAACATACATACAGAGACATACAGACAAGACATCAGAGAGACAAGGTAATTAACCCCTTCCTGTGAGGTTTGGTCCGTTCCCCGCCACACGCTCCGTTCCTTTAAGGTACTATGTTGATTGATGCATTCCCCGCCACGCGCTCTGTTCCTTTAAGGTGCCGTGTTGATTGGTGCATTCCCCGCCACACGCTTTTGGAGCAAGTATCGATTTCATCACGCAGCTGTCACAGTTTGTAATTAGCACCCCTGAAGGCTTTATATACACAGACCTTCTTGCTATCGTTGTCGGGTCGTTCTGGAATACAACTGCTTTGCCTGCTTTTTTCCCGTTGCTGTTTCCTGGTCTATATTCTCTCCAGGACCTTTCTGTGGAGAACTGTTTGGAGCTGCGCCTTGTTACGCGTTGCACTTGGGTGAGTGGAATCAAACCCCTCTGGATAATTTGGATTGTGTGTTATTGAAGAAACACAGAAGATATCCTTTTGTTTGCTCTGGATAAGTTCTGATTGTGTGTTATTGAAGAAACACTGAAGAGATCATTTTGTTTGCTCTGGATAATTCTGATTGTGTGTTATTGAAGAAGCACTGAAGATATAATTTTGTTTGCACTGGACTCAGCCAGATTGTGTGTTATAGAAGAAGCACTGAAGACATATTTTGTTTGCACTGACTCTGCTAATTGTGTGTTGGGGAAAACACTGATACCTATCTCTTTCTCCGTTTCCCACCTCGAGGAAGAGCTGGGAGTATCTGCAGAGCCGCTACAACATCATATGCCAAATTCCCACCACTGTCGCCAGGAGGATTCTGCAGAGCGGCTGATGACTCTGCCGGAGGCAGTCTCCCCGTTTGTTTGATTACTGTACCTATTCCATCTTTTGACTCTGTAAATAAATACGCCCTAGCATTTGGCTAACTCTGAACTTCCTGTCTGTGCCGTTGCGTTTGAGGTCGGTTACAAACCATAACATTACGACCCGACCATGACGACCTCAGCCGACACAGACAGGGTCAGAACAGCGTTGGCGGTCCAGATTGAGTTAACCAACGACCACAGCCTACAGCTAGGTGCGGCTGCGGCTGCTGTACAGGAGCTCCGAGACCAGGTCCTGCCTATTCAGGAGTCCCTTGGCTCTCTGGCTAGCCAGCAGACAGCCCAGGGTAATCAGCAGACTAATATTCTCCTCCAATTACAAGCGCTGAGTGAAGCCGTTAACACCTTGCTTGTAACCCCACCTACTTCAGGAGCCTCGGCCGGAGCATCACCCGCAGCCCTGGCAGGCCCCGCGCCTCCCGATCCCGCACCTCGGGAGCCCCGTCTCTCCGAACCACGGTTGTTTGATGGTAACTTCGAGGATTGTGCCACATTCATCATGCAATGTGAGTTGGTTTTTCGTCATCAACCCAGCTGATTCACTTCAAGGGGAGCCCGAGTGGCTTACATGACTAACTTGCTCTCAGGCCGGGCAGCCCAGTGGGTCACTGCCTCCTGGGCAATGGGGGCTGATTTCTGTTTTTCCTACCCAGACTTCGTGGCTGAGCTCCGCAGGGTTTTCCATCACCCAGCCCGTGGCCAGGACCCTGGAGCCCGGTTGGGCACCTTCCGGCAGGGCAGTGGCGGGGTCACCGACTACGTGCTGGAGTTCAGACTGGCGGCAACGGAGAGCGGTTGGAACGATCAAATCAAATCAAATCAAATTTATTTATAGGGCCCGACAACACACGTTAATGTCCCCATGGGCCATACAGGTCTTCTTTAAACAAGTCAAGAAGAAAACATAACAATAAGTCAAGAACAGAACAAGAACACCATAAGGTCCAAACATTTTTAGATGAATGCAAATAAATGAAAGAATGCAAGCACTCCCAGACATACCCCACGCGAAGGTAAGGAAAAACTCACTAAAACCTAACAATAGGGAAAAAAGCTCCACAGGCAGTGTGGAGGAGAGAAACCTTAGAAGGGCCATTCAAGGGGGGATCTCCCTTCTTAGATGTTGGTGATAGTAGTGTTGCAGACGGACAGTTGGTAAGCATGCACTCATGTGTGTGGTGAAACACAGATGAGTGCATGCAATAGCAACTGTACATTTTGAAAGATTAAAGATAGAGCTAATAGCGATAGCAACTGAACATTTTGAAAGATTAAAGATAGAGTTGATAGCGGATCTATTTGAGGCACAGGGGCGGCGCAAAGAGGGTCACGTCCTCCCCGTCTTAGTCACGGGACATTCAACATTCCGGTCGTTGCTCAGGGACAGCTCAGGGACGATCAAGCGCTTCGTCTCACCTTCATGAGGGGGCTCAACGACGCTGTCAGGGACCAGCTCGCGACCCGTGAGGAACCTGAGTCCCTCGAGGACCTATTCAGCCTCGCCATTCGCATCGACGGACGCCTCCAGGAGAGAAGACGTGAGAGAACCCGACAGGGACCTCCAGAGGTTCCCCAGACCCCCCGTACTCATGACGGTACTGCGGTCCGCCCTGCTCCCAACACGACTGGTGGTTCCTTCCCCTCCCGTTCGGTGCCCGGGGAGGAACCCATGCAGCTGGGACGTTCACATCTTAGCCAAGCTGAACGGGAGGCGAGGTTCAGGTCCGGCCTTTGCCTCTACTGCGGTCGGGATGGACACCGTATCGCCAACTGCCCCACCCGGCCAAAAGACCAGGCTCGCCGGGACCCCGGGAGATCCTGGTGAGCCGTTTTTCTCGTTCCCAGAGCCGTGCACCACCTAGCCGTCTGATGAGCGTCACCCTGGCCTGGGCGGACCAACGGGCCACGGTGGAGGCACTCATTGACTCGGGTGCTTACGAGAGTTTCCTAGACTTCGAGTTTGCTACCCGGGCCAACATTCCACTAGAGGACCTCGTGAGGCCATTGGAGGTGTTCGCATTGGACCAACACCGCCTGGATGACATCACTCAACGCACCTGTCCTGTCCTGCTCACCATTGCTGGTAACCACGTTGAGAGACTCCAGTTTTTTATCACCAGATCCCCTCTTGTCCCAGTAGTCCTGGGCCGGCCCTGGCTCGCGCTGCACGAGCCCCACATCGCCTGGTCCTCCGGTACCATCAGGGGGTGGAGCTCCTCCTGTCATGCCCAGTGTCTTCAGGCGGCGTCCTGTCCCTCGCCCCGGAGATCCGTTTGTGAGCCGCCTCCGGACCTCTCGACCATACCCCCCGAGTACCACGACCTCGAGGAGGTTTTCAGTAAGTCCAGGGCTCAGGCCCTTCCGCCTCACCGGCCTTACGACTGTGCCATCGACCTCCGCTCAGGGGCTCCCCTTCCCGGCAGCCGCCTCTACAGTCTGACCGTCCCTGAGAAGGCAGCGATGGATCAATATATCTCTGAGTCCTTGGAAGCAGGACTCATTCGGCCTTCCTCCTCTCCTGTGGCGGCCGGTTTCTTCTTTGTTGGGAAGAAGGACGGAGACCTTCGACCCTGCATCGACTATCGCCAGCTCAACGAGATCACCATTAAGAACAAGTAAGTAAGTACCCTCTTCCTCTCATGAACTCCACCTTCGAGCCTCTCACCCAGGCTACCGTCTTTACCAAGCTGGACCTCCGGAGTGCCTACAATCTAGTCCGTATCCGAGAGGGCGATGAGTGGAAGACCACCTTCAAGACTCCCAGGGGCCACTACGAGTACCTGGTAATGCTGTTCGGCCTCACCAACGCTCCGGCGGTATTCCAGGCGCTCATGAACGACGTCCTTCGTGACATGCTGGAGGAGTTTGTGGTAGTATACCTAGACGACATCCTCATTTTCTCCAAGACCCTCGAGGAACACATCCAGCATGTCCGCCGTGTGCTGGAGCGCCTCCTCCACAATCGGCTCTTCGTCAAGGCAGAGAAGTGCCGATTCCACTCCGACTCCGTCGATTACCTGGGCTTCATCGTGGAGAGAGGCTTGACCCGAGCTGACCCTCGCAAGATCCGGGCCGTGGAGGAGTGGCCGGAACCCACCTCTCGGAAGGAGTTACAGAGCTTCCTCGGGTTCGCCAACTTCTACCGAAGATTCATCCGGAACTACAGTCAAGTGGCGGAACCGCTTACCAGGCTGACCTCTCCCGCCCTGCCGTTTGACTGGTCCCCAGCGGCGTGTGCTGCGTTCCGCTCCCTCAAGAAGAGGTTCACTTCCGCCCCGATCTTGCTCCATCCAGACCCCAAGAGACAGTTCATCGTAGAGGTGGATGCCTCGGATACTGGACTAGGAGCTATCTTATCCCAGCGGTCGGCAACGGACCAGAAGGTACATCCGTGCGCCTTCTACTCGCGTCGTTTCCTCCCTGCCGAGAGGAACTATGACATCGGCAATCGGGAGCTGCTGGCGGTTGTGGCTGCCTTGGAGGAGTGGCGTCATTGGCTAGAGGGGGCCGAGGAGCCATTTACCATTTGGACGGACCACAAGAACCTGACGTACATCCGTGCTTCCAAGCGCCTCAATGGCCGGCAGGCAAGATGGGCCAGCTTCCTCAGTCGGTTCGACTTCTCGCTGACGTTTCGCCCTGGTTCCCGCAACACGAAGGCCGACTCCCTGTCCCGGTTACACTCCAAGGGGGCTCCAACCACTGAGGACCCGACTCCCATCCTCCCAGAGGCCAGGGTGGTAGGAGTAGTCACCTTGGGCATCGAGGGGGTGGTAAGGTGTGCCCTACGCTTCCATCGCGCTCCAGGCAATGTACCGGTTCATCGTCTCTTCGTCCCCAACTCGGTCCGGTCCCGGGTCCTCCAGTGGGGCCATACCAGCCGGTTCGCCTGCCACCCGGGCGTTCATCGCACGTTCTCCTTCCTGGCTCGTCGATTCTGGTGGCCCACCATGAGGAACGACGTCAAGGAGTTCGTACTGGCCTGCGCAGTCTGCGCCCGCAGCAAGGCCTCCCACCAGGCACCCTCCGGGCTATTGCAGCCGCTTCCCATTCCGAGCCGTCCTTGGTCCCATGTGGCGTTGGACTTCATCACGGGTCTTCCTTCTTCCCAGGGGAACACGTGCCTACTGACCGTGGTGGATCGGTTCAGCAAGGGGGTTCACCTCGTGGCCCTTCCCAAGCTTCCCTCGTCGGCCGAGACGGCGGACCTCCTGACACGCCACGTGTTTCGCCTCCATGGTTTTCCCCAGGACGTCGTCTCGGACTGGGGGCCCCAGTTCACTTCCCAGGTATGGCGGGCTTTTTGCAAGGGATTGGGGGCAACGGTCAGTCTTTCCTCTGGTTATCATCCCCAGACTAACGGACAAACGGAGAGGATGAACCAGAGTGTGGAGTCTGCTCTTCGGTGTGTGGCTGCCGAGAGACCCGCTTCTTGGAGCCGTTTCCTTCCCTGGGTCAAGTACTCCATCAACTCCATGGTCAGTTCCGCCACCGGCCTCTCACCCTTTGAGGTATCCCTGGGCTACCAACCCCCTCTTTTCCCTGCACAGGAGTCGGAGGTGGCAGTTCCCACCGTACAGGACCACCTCAACCGGTGCCGTCGGGTCTGGGAGATCACCAGGACTGCGCTGCTCCGGTCATCGGAGCGCGCCAGTCGTGGGGCTGACCGGCGCCGGGTCCCTGCGCCGACGTACCACCCTGGGCAGAGGGTGTGGCTTTCCGCAAGGGACCTTCCACTTCGGACCTTCCACTTCCACCCCCGGTTCGTCGGTCCTTTTGAGGTTCTGAAGGTACTCAGTCCGGCGGCGGTGAGTCTTAAGCTTCCTGCGTCCATGCACATTCACCCCGTTTTCCATGTGTCCCGGGTTAAGCATGTCTCTCTCAGTCCCCTGATGCCTCCTGCTCCGGAACCACCTCCTCCCGAGATGGTGGACGGTCACCCCCAGTGGCAGGTCCGCCGGTTGATGGGCGTTCGACGGCGGGGTCGGGGGTTCCAGTACCTGGTGGACTGGGAGGGGTACGGCCCGGAGGAACGGAGCTGGGTCTCCCGCCAGCTCATCGTGGATCCCGGCCTGATCACCGACTTCCATCGTGCCCATCCGGGCGAGCCGGGTCGGGCTGGTCGCCGGGTGGCTCCCGTGGAGGGGGGGATACTGTGAGGTTTGGTCCGTTCCCCGCCACACGCTCCGTTCCTTTAAGGTACTATGTTGATTGATGCATTCCCCGCCACGCGCTCCGTTCCTTTAAGGTGCCGTGTTGATTGGTGCATTCCCCGCCACACGCTTTTGGAGCAAGTATAGACCACCGTAACACTTCCGGGATTCTGAAATCAGGGAGGAGATTGCGGGGGGGTCAAATGAATGAATGTGGACGAGAGCCGTGATGTAAGTGGTTGCCGATACGGCTGTGGGGGTGCTAGAGACATGATCGAATAGACGTTTATGCGCCTCGCTCTCCTGAACACGGCGTGACCCATAACTAATCGATCAGAACTAAATCGGCAGAGAAAAAGCCCATTTTAAAGCACCTATTCCGCATGGACATGCGCAGAGTGCCCATGGAGTCTGGACGACGCGAGATGACGCTCGAATGAATGTGGACTGTTCCATCAGAGGGGGGAGCTTCGATGGTCATGTAAGTGGCTACAGACCGCTGCACTTAAATATAAACATTAGTCTACCTGGAGACTCAATGAGGTAATTGTAGATGTCGCCATAAGACGCGTCTGGCCATTTAGTGGGATCATTTTTTCATTATCCTGTTCAGCTGAAAGGACACTGGCCACCGAAGCTCCCCCCTCTGATAGAACAGTCCACATTCATTCGAGCGTCATCTCGCGTCGTCCAGACTCCATGGGCACTCTGCGCATGTCCATGCGGAATAGGTGCTTTAAAATGGGCTTTTTCTCTGCCGATTTAGTTCTGATCGATTAGTTATGGGTCACGCCGTGTTCAGGAGAGCGAGGCGCATAAACGTCTATTCGATCATGTCTCTAGCACCCCCACAGCCGTATCGGCAACCACTTACATCACGGCTCTCGTCCACATTCATTCATATGCTCCCCCCGCAATCTCCTCCCCGATTTCAATGTAACGCGGAAGTGTAGTGGTCTATCGATCTCATCACGCAGCTGTCACAGTTTGTAATTAGCACCCCTGAAGGCTTTATATACACAGACCTTCTTGCTATCGTTGTCGGGTCGTTCTGGAATACAACTGCTTTGCCTGCTTTTTTCCCGTTGCTGTTTCCTGGTCTATATTCTCTCCAGGACCTTTCTGTGGAGAACTGTTTGGAGCTGCGCCTTGTTACGCGTTGCACTTGGGTGAGTGGAATCAAACCCCTCTGGATAATTTGGATTGTGTGTTATTGAAGAAACACAGAAGATATCCTTTTGTTTGCTCTGGATAAGTTCTGATTGTGTGTTATTGAAGAAACACTGAAGAGATCATTTTGTTTGCTCTGGATAATTCTGATTGTGTGTTATTGAAGAAGCACTGAAGATATAATTTTGTTTGCACTGGACTCAGCCGGATTGTGTGTTATAGAAGAAGCACTGAAGACATATTTTGTTTGCACTGACTCTGCTAATTGTGTGTTGGGGAAAACACTGATACCTATCTCTTTCTCCGTTTCCCACCTCGAGGAAGAGCTGGGAGTATCTGCAGAGCCGCTACAACATCATATGCCAAATTCCCACCACTGTCGCCAGGAGGATTCTGCAGAGCGGCTGATGACTCTGCCGGAGGCAGTCTCCCTGTTTGTTTGATTACTGTATCTATTCCATCTTTTGACTCTGTAAATAAATACGCCCTAGCATTTGGCTAACTCTGAACTTCCTGTCTGTGCCGTTGCGTTTGAGGTCGGTTACAAACCATAACACTTCCTTCCCTCCCAACAAATGTTATTAATTTTGATGTGGCACAGTCCCAAGGTTATTTCATATTGCACAGCCCTTTTATATTGTACTGTCCTGTGTTAAGTTGCAACCACATTTATATCTTACTTGGCTTATTGAATGTGGCCCAAATTCATTTTTGATTATTTTCAGTTTCCAATTGGGGGATCTGAAGGGCCTATGTGAGGGTAGTAACTCGTAATACATGTGAAGGATCTTCTATGATCTTATGGGCCATTCTCAACATAATAACATGTACAGTAACTTTCCAAAAAATTTTGGTTGATGGATTTGCTGATAATGTTTTTGGCTGTTTTGAGGAGGTTGGCCACATTTTGCCTGGACTGTGATGCTGTTATACCAGACGATGATACAGTACTGGACAACACTCTGGATGGTAGAACGGTAGATGATGCAGTACTGGAGAACACTCTGGATGGTAGAACAGTAGATGATGCAGTACTGGAGAACATTCTGGATGGTAGAACAGTAGATGATGCAGTACTGGACAACACTCTGGATGGTAGAACAGTAGATGATGCAGTACTGGACAACACTCTGGATGGTAGAACAGTAGATGATGCAGTACTGGACAACACTCTGGATGGTAGAACAGTAGATGATACAGTACTGGACAACACTCGATGGTAGAACAGTAGATGATGCAGTACTCGATGGTAGAACAGTAGATGATGCAGTACTGGACAACAGGATGCTGCAGCTGGCACCGTAGGACGTAGAAAGTACATACTGTACGCTGTTGATATGAACTACCAAGTATTTATAGGCCCCCTTTAATGACTGGATCTGGTCATCAAGTCACAGTGGAACCTGAAACCAGCACTTGTGCTTTTTGGACTGATTGTATTTTCTGAAAGGGCAGATCAGACCTACGCAACAATGTATGTTGTTATACTTTATTCTGGAGGGAAATTATTATTATAATATCCCCCCCCCCCCCCCCCCCACACACACACACATCCCATTCCATCCTATTTATCTTCACCAAGCTGAGTGCACTTGGTGATCTATGGTGACGTGGAATGTGTAGTAGTACAAATATGCAAGTGTGTGGGAATTTCTAAAACGTGTGTAGTGAGGGTCTTAGGTTTTATGGGGCCCTAAGCAGAATTTGATTTGTGGGCCCCTACAAGGCATTTGCCAAACACATTTTGGGTGTATTTTGCTGTGCTGTCTGGCACTTTACCTCTTATAATTACCCCCCCCCTTACTCTCCTTTGTAACTTTACATAAATTATTTGCATAAATTCACATAAAAAGACTATATCCACAATGCAAATGAATTTAGAGAACATTGATAATAAAGCCACAGATGAAAGGAACCTGCCAACATGGTAATAGCTGTATTTTCAAACACAGTGCTTAGGAATCAGCATTCACACACCTACAGCTTCAGAGCATAGTTGGCTTATATCTGGGTCAAATGCTTCACAGCAGTCACTCTTAACTTAAAGCCTCTGAAAACTGGCATATAAATAGTAAAATGTATACATCACTATCAAACCTGAGTGTCATATTAAGCATCCATCAACATTTCAATAAAAAAGATAAATACATTTTTAAATAAAGTCAAATAAATTAAAAAAAAATAACTACCCAGCTCAAAAACAACTCATTTGGCTTCCCAGACCTTTTCTCAGGATATTCTTGGGGACTGCTTATGCCTGTCAGCTCAAATGCCATTTTATTTACCATTTCAAAACTTTTTGGAATGAACTACCAAATCTATCAAATGGACCCTACTGGTTAGAAAGCTTGACTAATCTACTAACTAGCCAACTAGGTTAGACCACCCAAATCTGTGTTTTTATTTAACTATACCTCCCGGAGTATGGTCTTAATCTCTTCCTAGCCATATTTTCATAAAATTCGCCTAAAAGTAGATACCCAAGTAAATGGAAGATTGCTCCACTTCTACAAGGTTAATTAGCTTGTTCCTGGTATCTAGGGACATCTATGGACCTCAGGGAATGTATTCCCAGTAGGGGTGTAACGGTACGTGTATTCGTCCCGCGACATCCCGGTAGGGACGTCACGGTTCGGTACATCCAGCCATACGACGAATACGTCTCATACCACTAGGTGAAACTAGGGTTGCACATTTTACAAATGTATGCTCAACATCTTTACTTTACTTTACACTGGCTTACTAACAGTCTTAACACAGAAGGTCATTCATTTAACGTTGAATATCAAGCTTGTATTGCCACATTTAGATGATGAATAAAACGTTGAAGCTTGTAAAGGCATGATGACAAGCCAACAGAACAAATTAACAACCGTGCACTGGGCTGTTTCTCCCCTCCTCCCCTCCCCCTTACTACAGGTGTCCCTGAAACAAAACCATGAATGAATTATATGTTTGTAACACAGCAGGGTCATTACAATAGGCTGAAAATGTTCATCATTCTCTTGTTCGCCTAACAATGTTAACCAATAGAAGGAAAGACACACACACACACACACACACACACACACACACACACACACACACACACACACCAACGTTTTTTCATGCTACTTTCCCCTCACAGCTGATCAGAGAAAAAGAAAAAAAACATGCAAACATACTTTTGTTCATCTGGACTGGTCCTCTGAGTTCCTCTCCAGTCGAGCCGCGGCGTTTAAATCCAAAATATTGATAACTCCTCTGCCATTGTTGTGTAACATGGCATCTCTTCTCTAGAGTCTTCTTTCTCTGCGTCACGTGAAGTTAAATCTACTCTAGAAGTGAAACTGAAACTTAAAAAGCGTACACCGGTAGGGGATGGGGGCAGTAGGCAATTAATTTACTCAAGTGGATTCCTGAACACAGAATGACACCGTTAATATTATATTTAATAATAATAGTAATTACAAATATATAATAATTATTATTTTGCTGTTGTACCGAACTCGTACCGAACCGTGACCCCAAAAACGGGGTACGTACCGAACCGTGGCTTCTGTGTACCGTTACACCCCTAATTCCCAGTGTCAGAAATATTGTGTCTGTTACTATGCTTGAGTAAATTGTAATGAACTAACTTTCATAGGTCTACACTCACGTTTGACTGTGCCATTTCCTCACGTCAATATCCGCCGGTTTCTGACTCAATGTGCTGAGATTTCTATAAATGTATATGTATTCATATAACACTTAAAATCATTGGTAAACAAACATAGTGATGAAAATAATTATACACTTTGACGCTGTTTTGATAGGGTTAGGGGCTTTTCTCTTGGCTACATTTGAAAAAGAAATGCAACATTAATTAATACGGACTGTATTGATCAATTTATGACGTGAAATAAATCTCTGCCCAGTATCGGGCCGATCAGGTTTAAGGGGTTAAGGACTTTCTGTCCCACCGACCCCAGACGCTGAAGCTCGGCCCCCACCTCTTCCTCCTCCCGCACACTGAGCACTGGCTCTCCCCAGGGCTGTGTGCTGAGCTGTGGGTACTCTCTCTACACCCATGACTGCAGTCCAGCCCACCCGGAGAACATCAGCGTCATATTCGCTGACGATACGACGGTGGTGGGACTTATTACAGGGGGGGGGGGTGAGTCTGCGAACAGAGATCCTGAAACTAACAGCGTGGTGTTCAGGGAACAACTTAAGCACTGAACACCACAAAAACCAAGGAACTCATCTTTGACTTTAGGGAGAACAGTGCAGACCTCACCCCCCTCTACATCAATGGCGAGGGTGTGGAAAGTCAACACCTTCGAGTTCCTTCAGCACCCTGGTCCGCAAACACAACTGCGGTCATCAAGAAGGCCCAGCAGAGACTTCACTTTCTGAGGGTGCTGAGGAAGAACAGACTGGAGGAGCAGCTGCTAGTGACCTTCTACCGCTCTGCTGTTGAGAGCCTGCTGACGTGCTGCATAACAGTGTGGTACGCCTGCTGACGTACTGCATAACAGTGTGGTACGCCTGCTGACGTACTGCATAACAGTGTGGTACGCCTGCTGACGTACTGCATAACAGTGTGGTACGCCTGCTGACGTACTGCATAACAGTGTGGTACGCCTGCTGACGTACTGCATAACAGTGTGGTACGGACAGGAAGGCGATTCAGAGGGTTATAAACTCAGCACAGAAAATCCTCGGCTGCCCCCTCCCCTCCCTGAAGGACATACATAACTCCCGCGGCCTCAATAGAGCAAAGAACATTATAAAGGACAGCTCACACCCTGGCTTCCACCTGTTCGACCCGTTACCGTCGGGCAGGTGTTACAGGTGCATCCGAGCCAGAACCAATAGACTCAGTCTCAGAGACCCCAGAGCCATCCCCACCTTGAACTCTGATATGCACTAACAGTAGCACCCCCTCTCCCCCTCCTCCCACACTGTGCAATATATAGACCACCACTACTGTTTGACACTGTGATTGTTGTATTGTTGTATATTATGTATTGTATAGTATTGTGACATTGTTTCTTTTCTTATTTGTATAGTTTTGTGATATTATGCTGTGGACCAGCACCTTAAGTTCGAGTAATGACAATACAGTCTATTCTATTCTATTTTATTCTATTCTATATCATTTCTGGTGAAAATTAGCCAGTCACAGATTATGTTTTTAGCTGAAAGCAAGCCGGTCACATATATGATTTTTGGTGAAAATTAGCCGGTCAAACATGTGATTTCTTTAACAGAGAAATTCTGCTCTCCGTTCATGAATCATAACATTAATAGAATCATCTGTCCTTTTCTGCTTTTTAGAATTGTGTTTTATTTGTGTTCATTACTAAAATATTTGGGATTATGAGGTTATTTTCTGCTGCTGCACTCATGCTACAGTAAATCTGTGAGTCAGGCGGCCAGATGTCTAAATGGTCTGTTGTAATCGTAGAACAGGGAGGGGATTCTCTGCTTTCACACAGATTTAAAGCCTCTCAAGGCCTCAGAGCTCTGATCGTGGTCAATTGTAAATGGACTGCAATTATTAGGGCCGACCTTCGAAGCTTTTTTTGGGAATCGAAGCTTCGGGGCCGAGCTTCGATTTAAATTCGAAGCTTCGGAAAAAATAAATAATAATATTAATTATAATATTTTTATTTTTTTTTATCTTATGTTGTGGGACTTGTACAGCACTTTGGTAAACTTTGTTGTTTTTAAATGTGCTCTATAAATAAAGTGGATTGGATTAATTAATTAAGTAGCCCCTTTCGTGACTGTGACGCAGCCAACAAGGTTTCACTCGGCTGCGCTGCCTGGGTGCAGTGGGGCTGCTCTCACAGCCAACGACATGACATTACATAATTATGTTGCAACCTTCGTCTATCAAGCAAACAATTATATTATATTTAATTTATAATTTATAATTATATCAGACAATGCACCTACAAAAGTAGATTAAATTAGCCAACTTGGTAACACCACGGTAACTCCCCTACATGTATCTGACCATTCCTTCATATCCTTCTCACTAACTCTCATGCTTAACCGAAAGGTCTTCACCCCAACTCAAACCGTCTCACTCAGACGTAACCTGGCCTCCCTATCCCCCTCCACCCTCTCCTCTGACATAATATCCGCTCTACCTTTGAGTGACACCTTCTCTGCTCTCCCCACAGAGATGGCAACCTCCACCCTCCTCTCAGCCCTTGCAACCTCCTTTGACAAGCTCTGTCCCCTCGTTGAGAAACCTGCCCGCCGTTCCCCACCCAGTCCATGGCTGACGGATGCAGTGAGAGAACAAAGACAGGTCCTGAGAGCGGCTGAGAGGAAGTATAGAAAGTCACGCCTCACTGCTGACATCGACACATATCACAACCTCTTGTTAACATTCTCCAACACCATTACTAATGCCAAAGCTTCTTTCTTTCACCATAGGATCGAGGCCTCTGCCAAGAATCTTCGCAAACTGCATGCTACCATGTCCTCCCTCCTCACCCCCCCCCCCACCCCCTCCTCCCTCATCTTTTTCTGCCGAAGACTTTGCGATCTTCTTTGAGGAAAAAGTGGAGAACATCCGCAGCTCCTTCTCCCAACCCCCACCCATTCCAAACGCTGAATCGAGAACCTCATCCTTCACTCTGTCATCTTTCTCTCCCATTACAGAAGCCGAGACCCTGACACTGGTAACGTCGAACCGTCCGACATGCCAGCTGGACCAGCTACCCTCCCCACTCCTCCAGACCATAGCACCGGACATCCTCCCATTCCTAACTGCAACCATCAACTCCTCACTCAACTCGGGAGTGGTCCCCACCTCCCTAAAACAAGCCAGAGTCACGCCCCTCATAAAAAAACCAACCCTGAACCCCACCGTCATAGCCAACTATCGTCCTGTCTCTCTTCTCTCCTTTCTTTCTAAAACACTTGAACGTGCTGTATCCAACCAACTTACTGCTTATCTCTTACAGAATGACCTCCTAGACCCCAATCAGTCTGGCTTCCGGACTGGCCACTCCACAGAAACGGCCCTCATTGCGGTCACAGAGGCACTTCACTTAGCAAAAGCGAAAGGCCTCTCCTCTGTCCTGATTCTCCTAGATCTATCTGCAGCCTTCGACACAGTCAACCATCAGATCCTCCTCGCGGCCCTCGCAGGAATGGGAGTGGCTGGATCTGCGCTGACATGGCTGACATCATACCTCAACGACCGCTCCTACCAAGTGTCATGGAGAGGGACTCTGTCGGCCACCCGCCCCCTCCGGACGGGTGTCCCCCAGGGCTCGGTCCTAGGACCCCTTCTCTTCTCCCTCTACACTAAATCACTGGGTAACATTATCACGTCTCATGGCTTCTCATATCATTGTTATGCCGATGATACTCAACTCTTCCTCTCCTTCCCTCCCTCAGATATCCACGTCTCTGAGCGGATCTCGGCCTGTCTGTCCGACATCTCCGCCTGCCAACCACCTCAAACTGAACCTAAGCAAAACAGAATTGCTCCACCTGCCGGCCAAATCCTCCCCCCTGACCGACCTCTCGATCACAGTCGAGAATGCAGCTGTGACCGCGTCCCCGACCGCCAAGAACCTTGGTGTTGTCCTCGACGACCAGTTGAACTTCTCTGCTCATATCGCAGCGACAACCAGAACCTGCAGATTCCTCCTGAGCAACGTCAGAAGGATACGCCCCTTCCTGACAAAAGAAGCCACCCAACTCCTCGTCCAATCAACAGTCATCTCCCGCCTCGACTACTGCAACACACTGCTAGCTGGCCTCCCGGCCACTGCCACCAAGCCTCTTCAACTCATTCAAAACGCAGCGGCCCGCCTGATCTCAAACCTACCGAAGTCAGCCCATGTCACCCCACTTCTTAGGGACCTGCACTGGCTCCCCATTGCTGCACGTATCCGCTTCAAGGCCCTCGACCTAGCATACCGTGTGGCAAAGGGAAACGCTCCCGCCTACCTCCGGTCAATGGTCTCTAACTACACACCCTCAAGACCCCTACGCTCTGCATCTTCTGGCCGCCTCAGACCTACTCCTATCCAAGCTCCCGGAGGGTCATCAAAGAGAAGCCGCCTATTCTCAGTCCTTGCCCCACAATGGTGGAATGAACTACCCATCCCAGTTAGGACAGCCGAATCCCGTCCAATCTTTCGCCGTCGACTAAAGACTCACTTCTTCAACCATTATCTGAAATGATTTATAAAAAAAAAAAAAAAAAAAAAAATCTAACCCTGACTAACCTTACTGTCATGCACTTGTCCTAATAAACTAACCTACACTGTAACACGCAACACTTGATGAACATTGTTACTCAGCTGATAGAGTTGTACCCATCTTGCTGTCTTGTCGTACAGAACTTGTAAGTCGCTTTGGATAAAAGCGTCAGCTAAATGACTAAATGTAAAAATTTTTAAATGTAACACATTAGTCATAGCAGCATAGGCATAGCCTTATTAATGTTTTGTGTGGCGTCGCCGTCGTGTACAACGATACTTACGTTTTTTAGGTGATTTGACAAAGTTGTTGTAGAGTTGTGATATGCCATTTTCTTCTGGCATATCTGGCACTCGGCTTTTTGGGCATTGTCTTTGCATATTTTAAAGTGTAACCACACGTCTGATGACTTCTTCGTCGACATGTCTGCTGCACATGTCCTTGTTGTTTTCAACACAGATAATCTCCACGTGCTTGTTGTAGAGAGGTGGAGTCGAGGCGCCGCTTACTTTCGTTTGATTGGAATGGAGGCACAAGATTTGAGGCAAAAAAAATAAGTTCTCTTTTTTTCTTTTACTTTGATTTTTTTTTGTTCGAAGCTTGTGCCATCCAACGAAGCTTCGAAGTATTTAAGACAGCCCTAGCAATTATATAGCGCTTTTATCCAAAGGGCTCTACAACTTATGCCTCACATTCACCCATTCACTCACCAATGGCGGAGGCAACCATGCTAGGTGCCCATGTATATTCCTAAATTGGTTGGTGCATTCCTTTATTGGTTGGTTCATTCATTGGTTGATCCATTCCCACACTGGCTGGTTCATTTGTTTATTGGTTGGTGCATTCATTGGTTGATCCATTCCCACACTGGCTGGTTCATTTGTTTATTGGTTGGTGCATTCATTGGTTGATCCATTCCCACACTGGCTGGTTCATTTGTTTATTGGTTGGTGCATTCATTGGTTGGTTCATTCATTGGTTGGTTCATTCATTGGTTGGTTCATTCATTGGTTGGTTCATTCCTACACTGGCTGGTTAATTTGTTTATTGGTTGGTTCATTCATTGGCTGGTTCATTTGTTTATTGGTTGGTTCGTTCATTGGTTGGTTCATTCATTGGTTGATTCATTCATTGGTTAGTTCATTCCTACACTGGCTGGTTCATTTGTTTATTGGTTGGTTCATTCCCATACTTGCTGGTTCATTTGTTTATTGGTTGGTTGGTTCATTGGTTGGTTCATTCATTGGTTGATTCATTCATTGGTTAGTTCATTCCTACACTGGCTGGTTCATTTGTTTATTGGTTGGTTCATTATTGGCTGTTTCATTACTTAATTGGTTGGTTCATTTGTTTATTGGTTGTTTGGTTTGTACGGGTCAGGGTCATGTGTTTATTGGTTGGTTGTTACAGTCAGGGTTATATATGCGTTCCCTCTCACTTCCTCAGGGTTAAGATTATATGTGCGTTCTCTCTCAATCACACTGTGGCTTTGTCTTCCACACTTATAATCTCTCTCTCTGCCTCTCTCTCTCTCTCTCTCTCTCTCTCTCTCACACACACACACACACACACACACACACACACACACACACACACACACACACACACACACACACACACACACACAGGAGAAAAAAGCCATCTTATTGGCAGCTTCATGTTCTGTATGAAAGGGTCATGAAGGCGTTCTGTGTGAAAGGTGCATCACTTGTGATCTGTAGCATGATGGAATACCTTATTTCAGGGAGATAATCACGTACCTGCCAACAATCTGGTTTCTCTCCCGCTCTGCTCCCTTTTGGTAATTTCTCTATACAACAGTGACACAAATTAAATCAGCCTGTCTTTGGAGGATTTGTGTTGCCAGATTTGATTGAGAGATGTCTCATCTCCTTCATTCATGATGCTCAATTATTCCTGTACAACCTGGCGACCCAGAGTGAAACTCCTCACCAGTCAGTCAGTCAGTCAACCAGTCAGCCAGTCAACCAGTCAACCAGTCAGCCAGTCAGCCAGTCAGCCAGTCAACCAGTCAGCCAGTCAGCCAGTCAGCCAGTCAACCAGTCAGCCTCTGACACCTTGAGAATGGATGCGGACAAAGCTCCTCCAGAATTCGACACGCTCACATAGTTTTAACTGTTAGGTGCCTGTTTCAAATGGCACCTCAAGCTAATTCATAGCAAAGTTAAATACACTCTAGTCATACTAGTCCAGTTATTACTAATGACTACTAGAGGTACTAATAAGGTACCACTAAGGTACCCATGTACATGTGTGTGTGTGTGTGTGTGTGTGTGTGTGTGTGTGTGTGTGTGTGTGTGTGTGTGTGTGTGTGTGTGTGTGTGTGTGTGTGTGTGTGTGTGTGTGTGTGTGTGTGTGTGTGTGTGTGTGTGGAGGGGGGGGGGGGGTAAATTGCAGGGAGGTGTTGGTCCAAATATGAAGGCAACACCAAAATGTATTTTCACATTGTCTGCACAGTACAATATCCAAATAAATGTATGTCACTCACTGAGGAAAAGGTGTATACGGTATTTGCACCCAAAACCAAGTTATTTAACAAAAGATTTTTTCTTTTAATGTCAAACATTGTATGCTCACACAAAGGTAATGTATGGTGGTGACTTTACACTGCACCTTGATACTGACTCAAAGAATAAGCTCAGAATTGGCAAAAATATAACATGCAACCTGCGTTTTGTATCTTGCTGCGTTGTATCACGTGGTGGCACTGTATAGAGGCTGTATACACTAGTATGCAACCTTCAGCACCATGGACAGCGACACTGTCACAAAACCGGTCGTTCATACTAACACAATTGGCAAGTGTTAGAGGGTGGGAAAGCCGGTGGGTGGGGATTTGACGTTGTGGACAGCGACTCCTACAGGTCGGTTTGGTGACGCCGGTGCGACGGAAGCAGGAAGTGACGGGGGCAGCGTGAGCCTCCCACGCATTACTCCTCGCCACTGATAGTTCGAGCTGCTGTGGTGAAAAGATGCGACAGGCTGCCTCCTCGTGTACCGGAGGGGACACGTGATTCAAGGCTTCTGTCCTCACTACAACCGACCTGTGGGAGGCATAGTCTAGCAACGTTCAAGACAGGGGAAGGAAGAATTGGATATATGAAATTGGGATGGAAGAAAAATTGAAAAATGGGGAGAAAAAGTGGATAAAAAAATGACTTTCGCTTTTCCAGGTCGCAAAGTAGCAGTAGGCGAGTCAGACATTCGTTTTGCAACCTGAGCACTTTCGTTTTGTCACCTGAGCACAGTGATGTAGTACAATGCCAAAGCAGTAGGTGGTAGTAGGTGGCGAACATGAAGGCAATTTTCAACCAATCAGAACTTGAATGAGGACACTCCACATCCTGTTCAAAATCTCAAAAGCCACCATCTTTAAATGCCTCCGCGAGCCATTTTAGCCAATGAAGCATTATTTTTCAGCAAGAAATAAAGTGCAATAAACAAAAACGGATACATTCACTGTGTGTTCTGCCTCATTTGTTGATGATTTGTTGATGAAACAAAACTAACATCAACACAAGTGACCACCAAGAGCGGATAGTTTAGTCTCAAAAAAGATCGCTGATGTTGTTAGCTACATGCTAACGTGAATGGAATATGCCAGTATAACAGTATAGCATTGTGGCTAGCAGCTAACGTTAGTTAGCCAGCCAGCACCAGGATGATATCGGGAGCTATCAGTAGCTAGATAACATTAGAGACAACACCTCATGTATTAAACAAAAGTGAATAGATGACTGAGCCATTTGTTTAATGCTTGTTATGTTGAAAGAGGGGCTCTGAGCTAACAGGGTCTGGTAGCTAACGTTAGCTCACGTTAGCCAGCTGCTCATGCAATCGTTAATGCTAGCAGAATGAATGGATGTAAACTTTATTTAACATATTGCAGAATGGGTACAATACAATACGGCTCAATACAAACAATTGTTAAGGGAATGCAGACTGTTGTAGCTTGGACTGGGGTCCTTATAACAATAACATGACAACACATGGTAGCTGCAGCTATAGCTCTGTTGTCACCGGACGTTGGTGAGGGCACGCAGATGTGGGTATCTACTGCGCATGGGCGTTGAGCAACAACAGATTACACAACACGTTGTTGGCGAGTTTTTGGCGTTTTTTAAAAACGGAAACACAATTTAGCGTTTTCAGTAGGGCCAAAACGTTTCCTGCCAAAACAGCATTTCTATCTAACAGGGACAGCAAACGTATTCAAAACGTATTCAAAACTAACACAAAAACAGTCTGTGTAACACGGGCCTCAGTCCGACGTTTGTCTTCACCCATTCTAGAGCTATCCAAAACGCTCATATCTCCCGGGTTTCGGCACCAACATGCTATTATAATAATGTGACATTTATTTTGCATCAATATCCGTTGGTGCCGCGAGGGGGTGCTGTACCTCTATGAGGGGGTGCTGCCACGCCCTCAGCACCCCTACTTCCTGCAGCTATGTAAGGTTCATTTAACAGGTTTATCACCATACTGGTACAGTCCTTTAAGGTTGTGTATTAACTGTATATATTATTAACTGTATATATTATTAACTGTATATAGTCTGAGAAGATGTAGCTCAGGCAGATCTTTAAGGTTGTGTATTAACAGTATACATTATTAACACTTTCAGTGCCACGAGGTGGCGCCAGAGTTAGCGCTTCAATGCCACCATCGGCGCCAATGTTACGCTTAATATCGCCTAATCTATGTTTTAAATTATGGCTATGTGTCTAATCTGCCCGTCGCTTATCAAATAATCCTTTTCCAGTCAGTGCTGTCAAGGCAGATTTTTTTTTTAAACTTTTTATTTTTTTTAAACTTTTTTTTGCGTTTATCGCTTTTCTGGTCAAGCATGACCGACAGATGCAGGGTGAAACGG
>NC_140165.1:83989124-84016624 GCF_963971535.1 Notolepis coatsorum | reverse complement strand
GTAGACTAGTGACTTGTTCTTGGTAGACTAGTGACTTGTTCTTGGTAGACTAGTGACCTGTTCTTGGTAGACTAGTGACTTGTTCTTGGTAGACTAGTGACTTGTTCTTGGTAGACTAGTGACCTGTCCTTGGTAGACTAGTGACTTGTCCTTGGTAGACTAGTGACTTGTTCTTGGTAGACTAGTGACCTGTTCTTGGTAGACTAGTGACTTGTCCTTGGTAGACTAGTGACTTGTTCTTGGTAGACTAGTGACCTGTTCTTGGTAGACTAGTGACTTGTTCTTGGTAGACTAGTGACCTGTTCTTGGTAGACTAGTGACTTGTTCTTGGTAGACTAGTAACTTGTCCTTGGTAGACTAGTGACTTGTTCTTGGTAGACTAGTGACTTGTTCTTGGTAGACTAGTGACCTGTTCTTGGTAGACTAGTGACTTGTCCTTGGTAGACTAGTGACCTGTTCTTGGTAGACTAGTGACTTCTCCTTGGTAGACTAGTGACCTGTTCTTGGTAGACTAGTGACTTGTTCTTGGTAGACTAGTGACTTGTTCTTGGTAGACTAGTGACTTGTTCTTGGTAGACTAGTAACTTGTCCTTGGTAGACTAGTGACTTGTTCTTGGTAGACTAGTGACTTGTTCTTGGTAGACTAGTGACTTGTTCTTGGTAGACTAGTGACTTGTTCTTGGTAGACTAGTGACTTGTTCTTGGTAGACTAGTGACCTGTTCTTGGTAGACTAGTGACCTGTTCTTGGTAGACTAGTGACTTGTTCTTGGTAGACTAGTGACCTGTTCTTGGTAGACTAGTGACTTCTCCTTGGTAGACTAGTAACTTGTTCTTGGTAGACTAGTGACTTGTTCTTGGTAGACTAGTGACTTGTTCTTGGTAGACTAGTGACCTGTTCTTGGTAGACTAGTGACTTGTTCTTGGTAGACTAGTGACCTGTTCTTGGTAGACTAGTGACTTGTTCTTGGTAGACTAGTGACCTGTCCTTGGTAGACTAGTGACTTCTCCTTGGTAGACTAGTGACCTGTCCTTGGTAGACTAGTGACTTCTCCTTGGTAGACTAGTGACCTGTTCTTGGTAGACTAGTGACTTGTTCTTGGTAGACTAGTGACTTGTTCTTGGTAGACTAGTGACCTGTCCTTGGTAGACTAGTGACCTGTTCTTGGTAGACTAGTGACCTGTCCTTGGTAGACTAGTGACTTGTCCTTGGTAGACTAGTGACTTGTTCTTGGTAGACTAGTGACTTGTTCTTGGTAGACTAGTGACTTGTTCTTGGTAGACTAGTGACCTGTCCTTGGTAGACTAGTGACTTGTTCTTGGTAGACTAGTGACCTGTTCTTGGTAGACTAGTGACTTGTTCTTGGTAGACTAGTGACCTGTCCTTGGTAGACTAGTGACTTGTTCTTGGTAGACTAGTGACCTGTTCTTGGTAGACTAGTGACACGTCCTTGGTAGACTAGTGACTTGTTCTTGGTAGACTAGTGACTTGTTCTTGGTAGACTAGTGACTTGTCCTTGGTAGACTAGTGACTTGTTCTTGGTAGACTAGTGACTTGTTCTTGGTAGACTAGTGACTTGTCCTTGGTAGACTAGTGACTTGTTCTTGGTAGACTAGTGACTTGTCCTTGGTAGACTAGTGACTTGTTCTTGGTAGACTAGTGACTTGTTCTTGGTAGACTAGTGACTTGTCCTTGGTAGACTAGTGAGTTGTTCTTGGTAGACTAGTGACTTGTCCTTGGTAGACTAGTGACTTGTCCTTGGTAGACTAGTGACTTGTCCTTGGTAGACTAGTGACTTGTCCTTGGTAGACTAGTGAGTTGTTCTTGGTAGACTAGTGACTTGTCCTTGGTAGACTAGTGACTTGTCCTTGGTAGACTAGTGACTTGTTCTTGGTAGACTAGTGATTTGTCCTTGGTAGACTAGTGACTTGTCCTTGGTAGACTAGTGAGTTGTTCTTGGTAGACTAGTGACTTGTCCTTGGTAGACTAGTGAGTTGTTCTTGGTAGACTAGTGACCTGTTCTTGGTAGACTAGTGACCTGTTCTTGGTAGACTAGTGACACGTCCTTGGTAGACTAGTGACCTGTTCTTGGTAGACTAGTGACTTGTTCTTGGTAGACTAGTGACTTGTTCTTGGTAGACTAGTAACTTGTCCTTGGTAGACTAGTGACTTGTTCTTGGTAGACTAGTGACTTGTTCTTGGTAGACTAGTGACTTGTTCTTGGTAGACTAGTGACTTGTTCTTGGTAGACTAGTGACTTGTTCTTGGTAGACTAGTGACCTGTTCTTGGTAGACTAGTGACCTGTTCTTGGTAGACTAGTGACTTGTTCTTGGTAGACTAGTGACCTGTTCTTGGTAGACTAGTGACTTCTCCTTGGTAGACTAGTAACTTGTTCTTGGTAGACTAGTGACTTGTTCTTGGTAGACTAGTGACTTGTTCTTGGTAGACTAGTGACCTGTTCTTGGTAGACTAGTGACTTGTTCTTGGTAGACTAGTGACCTGTCCTTGGTAGACTAGTGACTTCTCCTTGGTAGACTAGTGACCTGTCCTTGGTAGACTAGTGACTTGTTCTTGGTAGACTAGTGACTTGTCCTTGGTAGACTAGTGACCTGTTCTTGGTAGACTAGTGACTTGTTCTTGGTAGACTAGTGACTTGTTCTTGGTAGACTAGTGGCTTGTTCTTGGTAGACTAGTGACTTGTCCTTGGTAGACTAGTGACTTGTCCTTGGTAGACTAGTGACTTGTCCTTGGTAGACTAGTGACTTGTCCTTGGTAGACTAGTGACTTGTTCTTGGTAGACTAGTGACTTGTTCTTGGTAGACTAGTGACTTGTCCTTGGTAGACTAGTGACTTGTCCTTGGTAGACTAGTGACTTGTCCTTGGTAGACTAGTGACTTGTTCTTGGTAGACTAGTGACTTGTTCTTGGTAGACTAGTGACCTGTTCTTGGTAGACTAGTGACTTGTTCTTGGTAGACTAGTGACTTGTTCTTGGTAGACTAGTGACTTGTTCTTGGTAGACTAGTGACCTGTCCTTGGTAGACTAGTGACTTGTTCTTGGTAGACTAGTGACTTGTTCTTGGTAGACTAGTGACCTGTTCTTGGTAGACTAGTGACTTGTTCTTGGTAGACTAGTGACTTGTTCTTGGTAGACTAGTGACCTGTTCTTGGTAGACTAGTGACTTGTTCTTGGTAGACTAGTGACTTGTTCTTGGTAGACTAGTGACTTGTTCTTGGTAGACTAGTGACTTGTTCTTGGTAGACTAGTGACTTGTTCTTGGTAGACTAGTGACTTGTTCTTGGTAGACTAGTGACTTGTTCTTGGTAGACTAGTGACTTGTTCTTGGTAGACTAGTGACCTGTTCTTGGTAGACTAGTGACTTGTTCTTGGTAGACTAGTGACTTGTTCTTGGTAGACTAGTGACTTGTTCTTGGTAGACTAGTGACTTGTTCTTGGTAGACTAGTGACTTGTTCTTGGTAGACTAGTGACCTGTTCTTGGTAGACTAGTGACTTGTTCTTGGTAGACTAGTGACTTGTTCTTGGTAGACTAGTGACTTGTTCTTGGTAGACTAGTGACCTGTCCTTGGTAGACTAGTGACTTGTTCTTGGTAGACTAGTGACCTGTCCTTGGTAGACTAGTGACTTGTTCTTGGTAGACTAGTGACCTGTCCTTGGTAGACTAGTGACTTGTTCTTGGTAGACTAGTGACCTGTTCTTGGTAGACTAGTGACCTCTCCTTGGTAGACTAGTGACTTGTTCTTGGTAGACTAGTGACCTGTCCTTGGTAGACTAGTGACTTGTTCTTGGTAGACTAGTGACTTGTCCTTGGTAGACTAGTGACCTGTTCTTGGTAGACTAGTGACTTGTTCTTGGTAGACTAGTGACCTGTCCTTGGTAGACTAGTGACCTGTTCTTGGTAGACTAGTGACCTGTCCTTGGTAGACTAGTGACTTGTCCTTGGTAGACTAGTGACTTGTTCTTGGTAGACTAGTGACTTGTTCTTGGTAGACTAGTGACTTGTTCTTGGTAGACTAGTGACCTGTTCTTGGTAGACTAGTGACTTGTCCTTGGTAGACTAGTGACTTGTTCTTGGTAGACTAGTGACCTGTTCTTGGTAGACTAGTGACCTGTTCTTGGTAGACTAGTGACTTGTCCTTGGTAGACTAGTGACTTGTCCTTGGTAGACTAGTGACTTGTTCTTGGTAGACTAGTGACCTGTTCTTGGTAGACTAGTGACTTGTCCTTGGTAGACTAGTGACTTGTCCTTGGTAGACTAGTGACCTGTCCTTGGTAGACTAGTGACTTGTTCTTGGTAGACTAGTGACTTGTCCTTGGTAGACTAGTGACTTGTTCTTGGTAGACTAGTGACCTGTCCTTGGTAGACTAGTGACTTGTCCTTGGTAGACTAGTGACTTGTTCTTGGTAGACTAGTGACCTGTCCTTGGTAGACTAGTGACTTGTTCTTGGTAGACTAGTGACTTGTTCTTGGTAGACTAGTGACTTGTTCTTGGTAGACTAGTGACCTGTCCTTGGTAGACTAGTTCACTTGTTCTTGGTAGACTAGTGACCTGTTCTTGGTAGACTAGTGACTTGTTCTTGGTAGACTAGTAACTTGTCCTTGGTAGACTAGTGACTTGTTCTTGGTAGACTAGTGACTTGTTCTTGGTAGACTAGTGACTTGTTCTTGGTAGACTAGTGACTTGTTCTTGGTAGACTAGTGACTTGTTCTTGGTAGACTAGTGACTTGTTCTTGGTAGACTAGTGACTTGTCCTTGGTAGACTAGTGACTTGTTCTTGGTAGACTAGTGACTTGTTCTTGGTAGACTAGTGACTTGTTCTTGGTAGACTAGCAGTGTTGGGACTAACGCGTTACAAAGTAACGCGTTACAGAAACGAAGTTACTTTTTGCCGCAACTAGTATTCTAACGCATTACTTTTGAAATTCAGTAACGCTACTTACGTTACTGAATGGTTTGTTAGTTCGTTACTGCGTTCTTTTTATGTAGATTCATAGCGAGCGTCCTTATTTCGCCTGCGTTTGTTTTGTTTACTGTAGACTGAAAGGCGCTATAAGACGAAGTATTATTATTATTATTATTATTATTATTATTTCTTTCCGTAGCCTCATTCTGGTTTTCGCACTTCTGATTGGCCACTGACGTTCTGAAAGAAATAGACGCTCTCTACAGTAAACAACAAGAGGACGCTCGCTATGAATCTACATAATAAGAACGCAGTAATAATAACGAACTAACAAACCATTTAGCAACTACTTGGAGAGATAATTAATATACAACATGGAAACGAGATAAAGAACATGTTTGAAGGGCTGCTGGAGTCAACTGGACTAACGTTACATCTCGACCACCGCAGACTGGTGACGGTGAGTGCAATGTGTTCACTGAAACTCAAGATCAACGGATTTTGACTGTACGAAATCTGCCAGGGAATCTCATAATACTAATCAAACAATATAAATATAGTCCTTTCATGCACAATTGATATCCTAACTATTCTAACGTTGCAATGCTTTGATTGATATCTTAAACAATGCTGCAAGATGGTTATGAATGAATTAATGAATGGATGAATGAATGAAAACTTTATTTAACAGATTGCAGAATGGGTACAATACAGTACGGCTCAATACATACAATTGTTAAGGGGATGCAGACCTGAGAAAGACGTTTGTCTTGTTTCCATCAGGGTCCCCCATTTTCAATTCATATAGACATTTATGACATACACAACATACATGACATTTATGGCATAGGGACATATAGGTATTTAGTACTGATACATTTGTGACATAAGCGGTATTCAAATATACAGTACTGTTACCCCTAGATCCTGACAGAGTATATACATATGATGGGGAGGGAGGGGGTGGGTGGGTGGGAGAGAAATATACATACAGCGGGGAGGGAATATATAATGAAACGCTCTAGACCACATTGCTTAGCAGAGTTCGGTGATGTGAATGGAAACTGTCAAGTTGATCAACCGATTTTGAGTATATGGGGCATGGGACTTGAGCATTTTTTTTTTTATTTTTTTTTAAATAACTAAATAGTTACTTTTCACAGTAACTCATTACTTTTGGGTGTAAGTAACTAGTACAGTAACGAAGTTACTTTGAAATGAAGTAACTAGTAAAGTAACTGAGTTACTATTTTTCAGTAACTAGCACAACACTGTAGACTAGTGACTTGTCCTTGGTAGACTAGTGACTTGTTCTTGGTAGACTAGTGACTTGTTCTTGGTAGACTAGTGACTTGTCCTTGGTAGACTAGTGACTTGTTCTTGGTAGACTAGTGACTTGTCCTTGGTAGACTAGTGACTTGTTCTTGGTAGACTAGTGACTTGTTCTTGGTAGACTAGTGACTTGTTCTTGGTAGACTAGTAACTTGTTCTTGGTAGACTAGTGACTTGTCCTTGGTAGACTAGTGACTTGTTCTTGGTAGACTAGTGACTTGTTCTTGGTAGACTAGTGACTTGTTCTTGGTAGACTAGTGACTTGTTCTTGGTAGACTAGTAACTTGTTCTTGGTAGACTAGTGACTTGTTCTTGGTAGACTAGTGACTTGTTCTTGGTAGACTAGTGACTTGTTCTTGGTAGACTAGTGACTTGTTCTTGGTAGACTAGTGACTTGTTCTTGGTAGACTAGTGACTTCTCCTTGGTAGACTAGTGACCTGTCCTTGGTAGACTAGTGACTTGTTCTTGGTAGACTAGTGACTTGCCCTTGGTAGACTAGTGACTTGTTCTTGGTAGACTAGTGACTTGTCCTTGGTAGACTAGTGACTTGTTCTTGGTAGACTAGTGACTTGTCCTTGGTAGACTAGTGACTTGTTCTTGGTAGGCTAGTGACTTGTCCTTGGTAGACTAGTGACCTGTTCTTGACTAGTGACTTCTCCTTGGTAGACTAGTGACTTGTTCTTGGTAGACTAGTGACTTGTTCTTGGTAGACTAGTGACTTGTTCTTGGTAGACTAGTAACTTGTCCTTGGTAGACTAGTGACTTGTTCTTGGTAGACTAGTGACTTGTTCTTGGTAGATTAGTAACTTGTCCTTGGTAGACTAGTGACTTGTTCTTGGTAGGCTAGTGACTTGTCCTTGGTAGACTAGTGACCTGTTCTTGACTAGTGACTTCTCCTTGGTAGACTAGTGACTTGTTCTTGGTAGACTAGTGACTTGTTCTTGGTAGACTAGTGACTTGTTCTTGGTAGACTAGTAACTTGTCCTTGGTAGACTAGTGACTTGTTCTTGGTAGACTAGTGACTTGTTCTTGGTAGATTAGTAACTTGTCCTTGGTAGACTAGTGACTTGTTCTTGGTAGACTAGTGACTTGTTCTTGGTAGACTAGTGACTTGTCCTTGGTAGACTAGTGACCTGTTCTTGACTAGTGACTTGTTCTTGGTAGACTAGTGACTTGTTCTTGGTAGACTAGTGACCTGTTCTTGGTAGACTAGTAACTTGTCCTTGGTAGACTAGTGACTTGTTCTTGGTAGACTAGTGACCTGTTCTTGGTAGACTAGTGACTTCTCCTTGGTAGACTAGTAACTTGTTCTTGGTAGACTAGTGACTTGTTCTTGGTAGACTAGTGACTTGTTCTTGGTAGACTAGTGACCTGTTCTTGGTAGACTAGTGACTTGTTCTTGGTAGACTAGTGACCTGTTCTTGGTAGACTAGTGACTTGTTCTTGGTAGACTAGTGACCTGTCCTTGGTAGACTAGTGACTTCTCCTTGGTAGACTAGTGACCTGTCCTTGGTAGACTAGTGACTTCTCCTTGGTAGACTAGTGACCTGTTCTTGGTAGACTAGTGACTTGTTCTTGGTAGACTAGTGACTTGTTCTTGGTAGACTAGTGACCTGTCCTTGGTAGACTAGTGACCTGTTCTTGGTAGACTAGTGACCTGTCCTTGGTAGACTAGTGACTTGTCCTTGGTAGACTAGTGACTTGTTCTTGGTAGACTAGTGACTTGTTCTTGGTAGACTAGTGACTTGTCCTTGGTAGACTAGTGACTTGTCCTTGGTAGACTAGTGACTTGTCCTTGGTAGACTAGTGAGTTGTTCTTGGTAGACTAGTGACTTGTCCTTGGTAGACTAGTGACTTGTCCTTGGTAGACTAGTGACTTGTTCTTGGTAGACTAGTGATTTGTCCTTGGTAGACTAGTGACTTGTCCTTGGTAGACTAGTGAGTTGTTCTTGGTAGACTAGTGACTTGTCCTTGGTAGACTAGTGAGTTGTTCTTGGTAGACTAGTGACCTGTTCTTGGTAGACTAGTGACCTGTTCTTGGTAGACTAGTGACACGTCCTTGGTAGACTAGTGACCTGTTCTTGGTAGACTAGTGACTTGTTCTTGGTAGACTAGTGACTTGTTCTTGGTAGACTAGTGACTTCTCCTTGGTAGACTAGTAACTTGTTCTTGGTAGACTAGTGACTTGTTCTTGGTAGACTAGTGACTTGTTCTTGGTAGACTAGTGACTTGTCCTTGGTAGACTAGTGACTTGTTCTTGGTAGACTAGTGACTTGTTCTTGGTAGACTAGTGACTTGTCCTTGGTAGACTAGTGACTTGTCCTTGGTAGACTAGTGACTTGTCCTTGGTAGACTAGTGACTTGTTCTTGGTAGACTAGTGACTTGTTCTTGGTAGACTAGTGACCTGTTCTTGGTAGACTAGTGACTTGTTCTTGGTAGACTAGTGACTTGTTCTTGGTAGACTAGTGACTTGTTCTTGGTAGACTAGTGACCTGTCCTTGGTAGACTAGTGACTTGTTCTTGGTAGACTAGTGACTTGTTCTTGGTAGACTAGTGACCTGTTCTTGGTAGACTAGTGACTTGTTCTTGGTAGACTAGTGACTTGTTCTTGGTAGACTAGTGACCTGTTCTTGGTAGACTATTGACTTGTTCTTGGTAGACTAGTGACTTGTTCTTGGTAGACTAGTGACTTGTTCTTGGTAGACTAGTGACTTGTTCTTGGTAGACTAGTGACTTGTTCTTGGTAGACTAGTGACTTGTTCTTGGTAGACTAGTGACCTGTTCTTGGTAGACTAGTGACTTGTTCTTGGTAGACTAGTGACTTGTTCTTGGTAGACTAGTGACTTGTTCTTGGTAGACTAGTGACTTGTTCTTGGTAGACTAGTGACTTGTTCTTGGTAGACTAGTGACCTGTTCTTGGTAGACTAGTGACTTGTTCTTGGTAGACTAGTGACTTGTTCTTGGTAGACTAGTGACTTGTTCTTGGTAGACTAGTGACCTGTCCTTGGTAGACTAGTGACTTGTTCTTGGTAGACTAGTGACCTGTCCTTGGTAGACTAGTGACTTGTTCTTGGTAGACTAGTGACCTGTCCTTGGTAGACTAGTGACTTGTTCTTGGTAGACTAGTGACCTGTTCTTGGTAGACTAGTGACCTCTCCTTGGTAGACTAGTGACTTGTTCTTGGTAGACTAGTGACCTGTCCTTGGTAGACTAGTGACTTGTTCTTGGTAGACTAGTGACTTGTCCTTGGTAGACTAGTGACCTGTTCTTGGTAGACTAGTGACTTGTTCTTGGTAGACTAGTGACCTGTCCTTGGTAGACTAGTGACCTGTTCTTGGTAGACTAGTGACCTGTCCTTGGTAGACTAGTGACTTGTCCTTGGTAGACTAGTGACTTGTTCTTGGTAGACTAGTGACTTGTTCTTGGTAGACTAGTGACTTGTTCTTGGTAGACTAGTGACCTGTTCTTGGTAGACTAGTGACTTGTCCTTGGTAGACTAGTGACTTGTTCTTGGTAGACTAGTGACCTGTTCTTGGTAGACTAGTGACCTGTTCTTGGTAGACTAGTGACTTGTCCTTGGTAGACTAGTGACTTGTCCTTGGTAGACTAGTGACTTGTTCTTGGTAGACTAGTGACCTGTTCTTGGTAGACTAGTGACTTGTCCTTGGTAGACTAGTGACTTGTCCTTGGTAGACTAGTGACCTGTCCTTGGTAGACTAGTGACTTGTTCTTGGTAGACTAGTGACTTGTCCTTGGTAGACTAGTGACTTGTTCTTGGTAGACTAGTGACCTGTCCTTGGTAGACTAGTGACTTGTCCTTGGTAGACTAGTGACTTGTTCTTGGTAGACTAGTGACCTGTCCTTGGTAGACTAGTGACTTGTTCTTGGTAGACTAGTGACTTGTTCTTGGTAGACTAGTGACTTGTTCTTGGTAGACTAGTGACCTGTCCTTGGTAGACTAGTGACTTGTTCTTGGTAGACTAGTGACCTGTTCTTGGTAGACTAGTGACTTGTTCTTGGTAGACTAGTAACTTGTCCTTGGTAGACTAGTGACTTGTTCTTGGTAGACTAGTGACTTGTTCTTGGTAGACTAGTGACTTGTTCTTGGTAGACTAGTGACCTGTTCTTGGTAGACTAGTGACTTGTCCTTGGTAGACTAGTGACCTGTTCTTGGTAGACTAGTGACTTCTCCTTGGTAGACTAGTGACCTGTTCTTGGTAGACTAGTGACTTGTTCTTGGTAGACTAGTGACTTGTTCTTGGTAGACTAGTGACTTGTTCTTGGTAGACTAGTAACTTGTCCTTGGTAGACTAGTGACTTGTTCTTGGTAGACTAGTGACTTGTTCTTGGTAGACTAGTGACTTGTTCTTGGTAGACTAGTGACTTGTTCTTGGTAGACTAGTGACTTGTTCTTGGTAGACTAGTGACCTGTTCTTGGTAGACTAGTGACCTGTTCTTGGTAGACTAGTGACTTGTTCTTGGTAGACTAGTGACCTGTTCTTGGTAGACTAGTGACTTCTCCTTGGTAGACTAGTAACTTGTTCTTGGTAGACTAGTGACTTGTTCTTGGTAGACTAGTGACTTGTTCTTGGTAGACTAGTGACCTGTTCTTGGTAGACTAGTGACTTGTTCTTGGTAGACTAGTGACCTGTTCTTGGTAGACTAGTGACTTGTTCTTGGTAGACTAGTGACCTGTCCTTGGTAGACTAGTGACTTCTCCTTGGTAGACTAGTGACCTGTCCTTGGTAGACTAGTGACTTCTCCTTGGTAGACTAGTGACCTGTTCTTGGTAGACTAGTGACTTGTTCTTGGTAGACTAGTGACTTGTTCTTGGTAGACTAGTGACCTGTCCTTGGTAGACTAGTGACCTGTTCTTGGTAGACTAGTGACCTGTCCTTGGTAGACTAGTGACTTGTCCTTGGTAGACTAGTGACTTGTTCTTGGTAGACTAGTGACTTGTTCTTGGTAGACTAGTGACTTGTTCTTGGTAGACTAGTGACTTGTTCTTGGTAGACTAGTGACCTGTCCTTGGTAGACTAGTGACTTGTTCTTGGTAGACTAGTGACCTGTTCTTGGTAGACTAGTGACTTGTTCTTGGTAGACTAGTGACCTGTCCTTGGTAGACTAGTGACTTGTTCTTGGTAGACTAGTGACCTGTTCTTGGTAGACTAGTGACTTGTTCTTGGTAGACTAGTGACCTGTCCTTGGTAGACTAGTGACTTCTCCTTGGTAGACTAGTGACATGTTCTTGGTAGACTAGTGACTTGTTCTTGGTAGACTAGTGACTTGTCCTTGGTAGACTAGTGACTTGTTCTTGGTAGACTAGTGACCTGTTCTTGGTAGACTAGTGACACGTCCTTGGTAGACTAGTGACTTGTTCTTGGTAGACTAGTGACTTGTTCTTGGTAGACTAGTGACTTGTCCTTGGTAGACTAGTGACTTGTTCTTGGTAGACTAGTGACTTGTTCTTGGTAGACTAGTGACTTGTCCTTGGTAGACTAGTGACTTGTTCTTGGTAGACTAGTGACTTGTCCTTGGTAGACTAGTGACTTGTTCTTGGTAGACTAGTGACTTGTTCTTGGTAGACTAGTGACTTGTCCTTGGTAGACTAGTGAGTTGTTCTTGGTAGACTAGTGACTTGTCCTTGGTAGACTAGTGACTTGTCCTTGGTAGACTAGTGACTTGTCCTTGGTAGACTAGTGACTTGTCCTTGGTAGACTAGTGAGTTGTTCTTGGTAGACTAGTGACTTGTCCTTGGTAGACTAGTGACTTGTCCTTGGTAGACTAGTGACTTGTTCTTGGTAGACTAGTGATTTGTCCTTGGTAGACTAGTGACTTGTTCTTGGTAGACTAGTGACTTGTCCTTGGTAGACTAGTGACTTGTTCTTGGTAGGCTAGTGACTTGTCCTTGGTAGACTAGTGACCTGTTCTTGACTAGTGACTTCTCCTTGGTAGACTAGTGACTTGTTCTTGGTAGACTAGTGACTTGTTCTTGGTAGACTAGTGACTTGTTCTTGGTAGACTAGTAACTTGTCCTTGGTAGACTAGTGACTTGTTCTTGGTAGACTAGTGACTTGTTCTTGGTAGATTAGTAACTTGTCCTTGGTAGACTAGTGACCTGTTCTTGGTAGATTAGTAACTTGTCCTTGGTAGACTAGTGACTTGTTCTTGGTAGACTAGTGACTTGTTCTTGGTAGACTAGTGACTTGTCCTTGGTAGACTAGTGACCTGTTCTTGACTAGTGACTTGTTCTTGGTAGACTAGTGACTTGTTCTTGGTAGACTAGTGACCTGTTCTTGGTAGACTAGTAACTTGTCCTTGGTAGACTAGTGACTTGTTCTTGGTAGACTAGTGACCTGTTCTTGGTAGACTAGTGACTTCTCCTTGGTAGACTAGTAACTTGTTCTTGGTAGACTAGTGACTTGTTCTTGGTAGACTAGTGACTTGTTCTTGGTAGACTAGTGACCTGTTCTTGGTAGACTAGTGACTTGTTCTTGGTAGACTAGTGACCTGTTCTTGGTAGACTAGTGACTTGTTCTTGGTAGACTAGTGACCTGTCCTTGGTAGACTAGTGACTTCTCCTTGGTAGACTAGTGACCTGTCCTTGGTAGACTAGTGACTTCTCCTTGGTAGACTAGTGACCTGTTCTTGGTAGACTAGTGACTTGTTCTTGGTAGACTAGTGACTTGTTCTTGGTAGACTAGTGACCTGTCCTTGGTAGACTAGTGACCTGTTCTTGGTAGACTAGTGACCTGTCCTTGGTAGACTAGTGACTTGTCCTTGGTAGACTAGTGACTTGTTCTTGGTAGACTAGTGACTTGTTCTTGGTAGACTAGTGACTTGTTCTTGGTAGACTAGTGACTTGTTCTTGGTAGACTAGTGACCTGTCCTTGGTAGACTAGTGACTTGTTCTTGGTAGACTAGTGACCTGTTCTTGGTAGACTAGTGACTTGTTCTTGGTAGACTAGTGACCTGTCCTTGGTAGACTAGTGACTTGTTCTTGGTAGACTAGTGACCTGTTCTTGGTAGACTAGTGACTTGTTCTTGGTAGACTAGTGACCTGTCCTTGGTAGACTAGTGACTTCTCCTTGGTAGACTAGTGACCTGTTCTTGGTAGACTAGTGACTTGTTCTTGGTAGACTAGTGACTTGTCCTTGGTAGACTAGTGACTTGTTCTTGGTAGACTAGTGACCTGTTCTTGGTAGACTAGTGACACGTCCTTGGTAGACTAGTGACTTGTTCTTGGTAGACTAGTGACTTGTTCTTGGTAGACTAGTGACTTGTCCTTGGTAGACTAGTGACTTGTTCTTGGTAGACTAGTGACTTGTTCTTGGTAGACTAGTGACTTGTCCTTGGTAGACTAGTGACTTGTTCTTGGTAGACTAGTGACTTGTCCTTGGTAGACTAGTGACTTGTTCTTGGTAGACTAGTGACTTGTTCTTGGTAGACTAGTGACTTGTCCTTGGTAGACTAGTGAGTTGTTCTTGGTAGACTAGTGACTTGTCCTTGGTAGACTAGTGACTTGTCCTTGGTAGACTAGTGACTTGTCCTTGGTAGACTAGTGACTTGTCCTTGGTAGACTAGTGAGTTGTTCTTGGTAGACTAGTGACTTGTCCTTGGTAGACTAGTGACTTGTCCTTGGTAGACTAGTGACTTGTTCTTGGTAGACTAGTGATTTGTCCTTGGTAGACTAGTGACTTGTCCTTGGTAGACTAGTGAGTTGTTCTTGGTAGACTAGTGACTTGTCCTTGGTAGACTAGTGAGTTGTTCTTGGTAGACTAGTGACCTGTTCTTGGTAGACTAGTGACCTGTTCTTGGTAGACTAGTGACACGTCCTTGGTAGACTAGTGACCTGTTCTTGGTAGACTAGTGACTTGTTCTTGGTAGACTAGTGACTTGTTCTTGGTAGACTAGTAACTTGTCCTTGGTAGACTAGTGACTTGTTCTTGGTAGACTAGTGACTTGTTCTTGGTAGACTAGTGACTTGTTCTTGGTAGACTAGTGACTTGTTCTTGGTAGACTAGTGACTTGTTCTTGGTAGACTAGTGACCTGTTCTTGGTAGACTAGTGACCTGTTCTTGGTAGACTAGTGACTTGTTCTTGGTAGACTAGTGACCTGTTCTTGGTAGACTAGTGACTTCTCCTTGGTAGACTAGTAACTTGTTCTTGGTAGACTAGTGACTTGTTCTTGGTAGACTAGTGACTTGTTCTTGGTAGACTAGTGACCTGTTCTTGGTAGACTAGTGACTTGTTCTTGGTAGACTAGTGACCTGTCCTTGGTAGACTAGTGACTTCTCCTTGGTAGACTAGTGACCTGTCCTTGGTAGACTAGTGACTTCTCCTTGGTAGACTAGTGACTTGTTCTTGGTAGACTAGTGACTTGTCCTTGGTAGACTAGTGACCTGTTCTTGGTAGACTAGTGACTTGTTCTTGGTAGACTAGTGACTTGTTCTTGGTAGACTAGTGGCTTGTTCTTGGTAGACTAGTGACTTGTCCTTGGTAGACTAGTGACTTGTCCTTGGTAGACTAGTGACTTGTCCTTGGTAGACTAGTGACTTGTTCTTGGTAGACTAGTGACTTGTTCTTGGTAGACTAGTGACTTGTCCTTGGTAGACTAGTGACTTGTCCTTGGTAGACTAGTGACTTGTCCTTGGTAGACTAGTGACTTGTTCTTGGTAGACTAGTGACTTGTTCTTGGTAGACTAGTGACCTGTTCTTGGTAGACTAGTGACTTGTTCTTGGTAGACTAGTGACTTGTTCTTGGTAGACTAGTGACTTGTTCTTGGTAGACTAGTGACCTGTCCTTGGTAGACTAGTGACTTGTTCTTGGTAGACTAGTGACTTGTTCTTGGTAGACTAGTGACCTGTTCTTGGTAGACTAGTGACTTGTTCTTGGTAGACTAGTGACTTGTTCTTGGTAGACTAGTGACCTGTTCTTGGTAGACTAGTGACTTGTTCTTGGTAGACTAGTGACTTGTTCTTGGTAGACTAGTGACTTGTTCTTGGTAGACTAGTGACTTGTTCTTGGTAGACTAGTGACTTGTTCTTGGTAGACTAGTGACTTGTTCTTGGTAGACTAGTGACTTGTTCTTGGTAGACTAGTGACTTGTTCTTGGTAGACTAGTGACCTGTTCTTGGTAGACTAGTGACTTGTTCTTGGTAGACTAGTGACTTGTTCTTGGTAGACTAGTGACTTGTTCTTGGTAGACTAGTGACTTGTTCTTGGTAGACTAGTGACTTGTTCTTGGTAGACTAGTGACCTGTTCTTGGTAGACTAGTGACTTGTTCTTGGTAGACTAGTGACTTGTTCTTGGTAGACTAGTGACTTGTTCTTGGTAGACTAGTGACCTGTCCTTGGTAGACTAGTGACTTGTTCTTGGTAGACTAGTGACCTGTCCTTGGTAGACTAGTGACTTGTTCTTGGTAGACTAGTGACCTGTCCTTGGTAGACTAGTGACTTGTTCTTGGTAGACTAGTGACCTGTTCTTGGTAGACTAGTGACCTCTCCTTGGTAGACTAGTGACTTGTTCTTGGTAGACTAGTGACCTGTCCTTGGTAGACTAGTGACTTGTTCTTGGTAGACTAGTGACTTGTCCTTGGTAGACTAGTGACCTGTTCTTGGTAGACTAGTGACTTGTTCTTGGTAGACTAGTGACCTGTCCTTGGTAGACTAGTGACCTGTTCTTGGTAGACTAGTGACCTGTCCTTGGTCGACTAGTGACTTGTCCTTGGTAGACTAGTGACTTGTTCTTGGTAGACTAGTGACTTGTTCTTGGTAGACTAGTGACTTGTTCTTGGTAGACTAGTGACCTGTTCTTGGTAGACTAGTGACTTGTCCTTGGTAGACTAGTGACTTGTTCTTGGTAGACTAGTGACCTGTTCTTGGTAGACTAGTGACCTGTTCTTGGTAGACTAGTGACTTGTCCTTGGTAGACTAGTGACTTGTCCTTGGTAGACTAGTGACTTGTTCTTGGTAGACTAGTGACCTGTTCTTGGTAGACTAGTGACTTGTCCTTGGTAGACTAGTGACTTGTCCTTGGTAGACTAGTGACCTGTCCTTGGTAGACTAGTGACTTGTTCTTGGTAGACTAGTGACTTGTCCTTGGTAGACTAGTGACTTGTTCTTGGTAGACTAGTGACCTGTCCTTGGTAGACTAGTGACTTGTCCTTGGTAGACTAGTGACTTGTTCTTGGTAGACTAGTGACCTGTCCTTGGTAGACTAGTGACTTGTTCTTGGTAGACTAGTGACTTGTTCTTAGTAGACTAGTGACTTGTTCTTGGTAGACTAGTGACCTGTCCTTGGTAGACTAGTGACTTGTTCTTGGTAGACTAGTGACCTGTTCTTGGTAGACTAGTGACTTGTTCTTGGTAGACTAGTAACTTGTCCTTGGTAGACTAGTGACTTGTTCTTGGTAGACTAGTGACTTGTTCTTGGTAGACTAGTGACCTGTTCTTGGTAGACTAGTGACTTGTTCTTGGTAGACTAGTAACTTGTCCTTGGTAGACTAGTGACTTGTTCTTGGTAGACTAGTGACTTGTTCTTGGTAGACTAGTGACCTGTTCTTGGTAGACTAGTGACTTGTCCTTGGTAGACTAGTGACCTGTTCTTGGTAGACTAGTGACTTCTCCTTGGTAGACTAGTGACCTGTTCTTGGTAGACTAGTGACTTGTTCTTGGTAGACTAGTGACTTGTTCTTGGTAGACTAGTGACTTGTTCTTGGTAGACTAGTGACTTGTTCTTGGTAGACTAGTGACTTGTCCTTGGTAGACTAGTGACTTGTTCTTGGTAGACTAGTGACCTGTCCTTGGTAGACTAGTGACTTGTCCTTGGTAGACTAGTGACTTGTTCTTGGTAGACTAGTGACCTGTCCTTGGTAGACTAGTGACTTGTTCTTGGTAGACTAGTGACTTGTTCTTGGTAGACTAGTGACTTGTTCTTGGTAGACTAGTGACCTGTCCTTGGTAGACTAGTGACTTGTTCTTGGTAGACTAGTGACCTGTTCTTGGTAGACTAGTGACTTGTTCTTGGTAGACTAGTAACTTGTCCTTGGTAGACTAGTGACTTGTTCTTGGTAGACTAGTAACTTGTCCTTGGTAGACTAGTGACTTGTTCTTGGTAGACTAGTGACTTGTTCTTGGTAGACTAGTGACCTGTTCTTGGTAGACTAGTGACTTGTCCTTGGTAGACTAGTGACCTGTTCTTGGTAGACTAGTGACTTCTCCTTGGTAGACTAGTGACCTGTTCTTGGTAGACTAGTGACTTGTTCTTGGTAGACTAGTGACTTGTTCTTGGTAGACTAGTGACTTGTTCTTGGTAGACTAGTAACTTGTCCTTGGTAGACTAGTGACTTGTTCTTGGTAGACTAGTGACTTGTTCTTGGTAGACTAGTGACTTGTTCTTGGTAGACTAGTGACTTGTTCTTGGTAGACTAGTGACTTGTTCTTGGTAGACTAGTGACCTGTTCTTGGTAGACTAGTGACCTGTTCTTGGTAGACTAGTGACTTGTTCTTGGTAGACTAGTGACCTGTTCTTGGTAGACTAGTGACTTCTCCTTGGTAGACTAGTAACTTGTTCTTGGTAGACTAGTGACTTGTTCTTGGTAGACTAGTGACTTGTTCTTGGTAGACTAGTGACCTGTTCTTGGTAGACTAGTGACTTGTTCTTGGTAGACTAGTGACCTGTTCTTGGTAGACTAGTGACTTGTTCTTGGTAGACTAGTGACCTGTCCTTGGTAGACTAGTGACTTCTCCTTGGTAGACTAGTGACCTGTCCTTGGTAGACTAGTGACTTCTCCTTGGTAGACTAGTGACCTGTTCTTGGTAGACTAGTGACTTGTTCTTGGTAGACTAGTGACTTGTTCTTGGTAGACTAGTGACCTGTCCTTGGTAGACTAGTGACCTGTTCTTGGTAGACTAGTGACCTGTCCTTGGTAGACTAGTGACTTGTCCTTGGTAGACTAGTGACTTGTTCTTGGTAGACTAGTGACTTGTTCTTGGTAGACTAGTGACTTGTTCTTGGTAGACTAGTGACTTGTTCTTGGTAGACTAGTGACCTGTCCTTGGTAGACTAGTGACTTGTTCTTGGTAGACTAGTGACCTGTTCTTGGTAGACTAGTGACTTGTTCTTGGTAGACTAGTGACCTGTCCTTGGTAGACTAGTGACTTGTTCTTGGTAGACTAGTGACCTGTTCTTGGTAGACTAGTGACTTGTTCTTGGTAGACTAGTGACCTGTCCTTGGTAGACTAGTGACTTCTCCTTGGTAGACTAGTGACCTGTTCTTGGTAGACTAGTGACTTGTTCTTGGTAGACTAGTGACTTGTCCTTGGTAGACTAGTGACTTGTTCTTGGTAGACTAGTGACCTGTTCTTGGTAGACTAGTGACACGTCCTTGGTAGACTAGTGACTTGTTCTTGGTAGACTAGTGACTTGTTCTTGGTAGACTAGTGACTTGTCCTTGGTAGACTAGTGACTTGTTCTTGGTAGACTAGTGACTTGTTCTTGGTAGACTAGTGACTTGTCCTTGGTAGACTAGTGACTTGTTCTTGGTAGACTAGTGACTTGTCCTTGGTAGACTAGTGACTTGTTCTTGGTAGACTAGTGACTTGTTCTTGGTAGACTAGTGACTTGTCCTTGGTAGACTAGTGAGTTGTTCTTGGTAGACTAGTGACTTGTCCTTGGTAGACTAGTGACTTGTCCTTGGTAGACTAGTGACTTGTCCTTGGTAGACTAGTGACTTGTCCTTGGTAGACTAGTGAGTTGTTCTTGGTAGACTAGTGACTTGTCCTTGGTAGACTAGTGACTTGTCCTTGGTAGACTAGTGACTTGTTCTTGGTAGACTAGTGATTTGTCCTTGGTAGACTAGTGACTTGTCCTTGGTAGACTAGTGAGTTGTTCTTGGTAGACTAGTGACTTGTCCTTGGTAGACTAGTGAGTTGTTCTTGGTAGACTAGTGACCTGTTCTTGGTAGACTAGTGACCTGTTCTTGGTAGACTAGTGACACGTCCTTGGTAGACTAGTGACCTGTTCTTGGTAGACTAGTGACTTGTTCTTGGTAGACTAGTGACTTGTTCTTGGTAGACTAGTAACTTGTCCTTGGTAGACTAGTGACTTGTTCTTGGTAGACTAGTGACTTGTTCTTGGTAGACTAGTGACTTGTTCTTGGTAGACTAGTGACCTGTTCTTGGTAGACTAGTGACCTGTCCTTGGTAGACTAGTGACTTGTCCTTGGTAGACTAGTGACTTGTTCTTGGTAGACTAGTGACTTGTTCTTGGTAGACTAGTGACTTGTTCTTGGTAGACTAGTGACTTGTTCTTGGTAGACTAGTGACCTGTCCTTGGTAGACTAGTGACTTGTTCTTGGTAGACTAGTGACCTGTTCTTGGTAGACTAGTGACTTGTTCTTGGTAGACTAGTGACCTGTCCTTGGTAGACTAGTGACTTGTTCTTGGTAGACTAGTGACCTGTTCTTGGTAGACTAGTGACTTGTTCTTGGTAGACTAGTGACCTGTCCTTGGTAGACTAGTGACTTGTTCTTGGTAGACTAGTGACTTGTTCTTGGTAGACTAGTGACTTGTCCTTGGTAGACTAGTGACTTGTTCTTGGTAGACTAGTGACTTGTTCTTGGTAGACTAGTGACTTGTCCTTGGTAGACTAGTGACTTGTTCTTGGTAGACTAGTGACTTGTCCTTGGTAGACTAGTGACTTGTTCTTGGTAGACTAGTGACTTGTTCTTGGTAGACTAGTGACTTGTCCTTGGTAGACTAGTGAGTTGTTCTTGGTAGACTAGTGACTTGTCCTTGGTAGACTAGTGACTTGTCCTTGGTAGACTAGTGACTTGTCCTTGGTAGACTAGTGACTTGTCCTTGGTAGACTAGTGAGTTGTTCTTGGTAGACTAGTGACTTGTCCTTGGTAGACTAGTGACTTGTCCTTGGTAGACTAGTGACTTGTTCTTGGTAGACTAGTGATTTGTCCTTGGTAGACTAGTGACTTGTTCTTGGTAGACTAGTGACTTGTCCTTGGTAGACTAGTGACTTGTTCTTGGTAGGCTAGTGACTTGTCCTTGGTAGACTAGTGACCTGTTCTTGACTAGTGACTTCTCCTTGGTAGACTAGTGACTTGTTCTTGGTAGACTAGTGACTTGTTCTTGGTAGACTAGTGACTTGTTCTTGGTAGACTAGTAACTTGTCCTTGGTAGACTAGTGACTTGTTCTTGGTAGACTAGTGACTTGTTCTTGGTAGATTAGTAACTTGTCCTTGGTAGACTAGTGACTTGTTCTTGGTAGGCTAGTGACTTGTCCTTGGTAGACTAGTGACCTGTTCTTGACTAGTGACTTCTTCTTGGTAGACTAGTGACTTGTTCTTGGTAGACTAGTGACTTGTTCTTGGTAGACTAGTGACTTGTTCTTGGTAGACTAGTAACTTGTCCTTGGTAGACTAGTGACTTGTTCTTGGTAGACTAGTGACTTGTTCTTGGTAGATTAGTAACTTGTCCTTGGTAGACTAGTGACTTGTTCTTGGTAGACTAGTGACTTGTTCTTGGTAGACTAGTGACTTGTCCTTGGTAGACTAGTGACCTGTTCTTGACTAGTGACTTGTTCTTGGTAGACTAGTGACTTGTTCTTGGTAGACTAGTGACCTGTTCTTGGTAGACTAGTAACTTGTCCTTGGTAGACTAGTGACTTGTTCTTGGTAGACTAGTGACCTGTTCTTGGTAGACTAGTGACTTCTCCTTGGTAGACTAGTAACTTGTTCTTGGTAGACTAGTGACTTGTTCTTGGTAGACTAGTGACTTGTTCTTGGTAGACTAGTGACCTGTTCTTGGTAGACTAGTGACTTGTTCTTGGTAGACTAGTGACCTGTTCTTGGTAGACTAGTGACTTGTTCTTGGTAGACTAGTGACCTGTCCTTGGTAGACTAGTGACTTCTCCTTGGTAGACTAGTGACCTGTCCTTGGTAGACTAGTGACTTCTCCTTGGTAGACTAGTGACCTGTTCTTGGTAGACTAGTGACTTGTTCTTGGTAGACTAGTGACTTGTTCTTGGTAGACTAGTGACTGTCCTTGGTAGACTAGTGACTGTTCTTGGTAGACTAGTGACCTGTCCTTGGTAGACTAGTGACTTGTCCTTGGTAGACTAGTGACTTGTTCTTGGTAGACTAGTGACTTGTTCTTGGTAGACTAGTGACTTGTTCTTGGTAGACTAGTGACTTGTTCTTGGTAGACTAGTGACCTGTCCTTGGTAGACTAGTGACTTGTTCTTGGTAGACTAGTGACCTGTTCTTGGTAGACTAGTGACTTGTTCTTGGTAGACTAGTGACCTGTCCTTGGTAGACTAGTGACTTGTTCTTGGTAGACTAGTGACCTGTTCTTGGTAGACTAGTGACTTGTTCTTGGTAGACTAGTGACCTGTCCTTGGTAGACTAGTGACTTCTCCTTGGTAGACTAGTGACCTGTTCTTGGTAGACTAGTGACTTGTTCTTGGTAGACTAGTGACTTGTCCTTGGTAGACTAGTGACTTGTTCTTGGTAGACTAGTGACCTGTTCTTGGTAGACTAGTGACACGTCCTTGGTAGACTAGTGACTTGTTCTTGGTAGACTAGTGACTTGTTCTTGGTAGACTAGTGACTTGTCCTTGGTAGACTAGTGACTTGTTCTTGGTAGACTAGTGACTTGTTCTTGGTAGACTAGTGACTTGTCCTTGGTAGACTAGTGACTTGTTCTTGGTAGACTAGTGACTTGTCCTTGGTAGACTAGTGACTTGTTCTTGGTAGACTAGTGACTTGTTCTTGGTAGACTAGTGACTTGTCCTTGGTAGACTAGTGAGTTGTTCTTGGTAGACTAGTGACTTGTCCTTGGTAGACTAGTGACTTGTCCTTGGTAGACTAGTGACTTGTCCTTGGTAGACTAGTGAGTTGTTCTTGGTAGACTAGTGACTTGTCCTTGGTAGACTAGTGACTTGTCCTTGGTAGACTAGTGACTTGTTCTTGGTAGACTAGTGATTTGTCCTTGGTAGACTAGTGACTTGTCCTTGGTAGACTAGTGAGTTGTTCTTGGTAGACTAGTGACTTGTCCTTGGTAGACTAGTGAGTTGTTCTTGGTAGACTAGTGACCTGTTCTTGGTAGACTAGTGACCTGTTCTTGGTAGACTAGTGACACGTCCTTGGTAGACTAGTGACCTGTTCTTGGTAGACTAGTGACTTGTTCTTGGTAGACTAGTGACTTGTTCTTGGTAGACTAGTAACTTGTCCTTGGTAGACTAGTGACTTGTTCTTGGTAGACTAGTGACTTGTTCTTGGTAGACTAGTGACTTGTTCTTGGTAGACTAGTGACTTGTTCTTGGTAGACTAGTGACTTGTTCTTGGTAGACTAGTGACCTGTTCTTGGTAGACTAGTGACCTGTTCTTGGTAGACTAGTGACTTGTTCTTGGTAGACTAGTGACCTGTTCTTGGTAGACTAGTGACTTCTCCTTGGTAGACTAGTAACTTGTTCTTGGTAGACTAGTGACTTGTTCTTGGTAGACTAGTGACTTGTTCTTGGTAGACTAGTGACCTGTTCTTGGTAGACTAGTGACTTGTTCTTGGTAGACTAGTGACCTGTCCTTGGTAGACTAGTGACTTCTCCTTGGTAGACTAGTGACCTGTCCTTGGTAGACTAGTGACTTCTCCTTGGTAGACTAGTGACTTGTTCTTGGTAGACTAGTGACTTGTCCTTGGTAGACTAGTGACCTGTTCTTGGTAGACTAGTGACTTGTTCTTGGTAGACTAGTGACTTGTTCTTGGTAGACTAGTGGCTTGTTCTTGGTAGACTAGTGACTTGTCCTTGGTAGACTAGTGACTTGTCCTTGGTAGACTAGTGACTTGTCCTTGGTAGACTAGTGACTTGTTCTTGGTAGACTAGTGACTTGTTCTTGGTAGACTAGTGACTTGTCCTTGGTAGACTAGTGACTTGTCCTTGGTAGACTAGTGACTTGTCCTTGGTAGACTAGTGACTTGTTCTTGGTAGACTAGTGACTTGTTCTTGGTAGACTAGTGACCTGTTCTTGGTAGACTAGTGACTTGTTCTTGGTAGACTAGTGACTTGTTCTTGGTAGACTAGTGACTTGTTCTTGGTAGACTAGTGACCTGTCCTTGGTAGACTAGTGACTTGTTCTTGGTAGACTAGTGACTTGTTCTTGGTAGACTAGTGACCTGTTCTTGGTAGACTAGTGACTTGTTCTTGGTAGACTAGTGACTTGTTCTTGGTAGACTAGTGACCTGTTCTTGGTAGACTAGTGACTTGTTCTTGGTAGACTAGTGACTTGTTCTTGGTAGACTAGTGACTTGTTCTTGGTAGACTAGTGACTTGTTCTTGGTAGACTAGTGACTTGTTCTTGGTAGACTAGTGACTTGTTCTTGGTAGACTAGTGACTTGTTCTTGGTAGACTAGTGACTTGTTCTTGGTAGACTAGTGACCTGTTCTTGGTAGACTAGTGACTTGTTCTTGGTAGACTAGTGACTTGTTCTTGGTAGACTAGTGACTTGTTCTTGGTAGACTAGTGACTTGTTCTTGGTAGACTAGTGACTTGTTCTTGGTAGACTAGTGACCTGTTCTTGGTAGACTAGTGACTTGTTCTTGGTAGACTAGTGACTTGTTCTTGGTAGACTAGTGACTTGTTCTTGGTAGACTAGTGACCTGTCCTTGGTAGACTAGTGACTTGTTCTTGGTAGACTAGTGACCTGTCCTTGGTAGACTAGTGACTTGTTCTTGGTAGACTAGTGACCTGTCCTTGGTAGACTAGTGACTTGTTCTTGGTAGACTAGTGACCTGTTCTTGGTAGACTAGTGACCTCTCCTTGGTAGACTAGTGACTTGTTCTTGGTAGACTAGTGACCTGTCCTTGGTAGACTAGTGACTTGTTCTTGGTAGACTAGTGACTTGTCCTTGGTAGACTAGTGACCTGTTCTTGGTAGACTAGTGACTTGTTCTTGGTAGACTAGTGACTGTCCTTGGTAGACTAGTGACCTGTTCTTGGTAGACTAGTGACCTGTCCTTGGTAGACTAGTGACTTGTCCTTGGTAGACTAGTGACTTGTTCTTGGTAGACTAGTGACTTGTTCTTGGTAGACTAGTGACTTGTTCTTGGTAGACTAGTGACCTGTTCTTGGTAGACTAGTGACTTGTCTTGGTAGACTAGTGACTTGTTCTTGGTAGACTAGTGACCTGTTCTTGGTAGACTAGTGACCTGTTCTTGGTAGACTAGTGACTTGTCCTTGGTAGACTAGTGACTTGTCTTGGTAGACTAGTGACTTGTTCTTGGTAGACTAGTGACCTGTTCTTGGTAGACTAGTGACTTGTCCTTGGTAGACTAGTGACTTGTCCTTGGTAGACTAGTGACCTGTCCTTGGTAGACTAGTGACTTGTTCTTGGTAGACTAGTGACTTGTCCTTGGTAGACTAGTGACTTGTTCTTGGTAGACTAGTGACCTGTCCTTGGTAGACTAGTGACTTGTCCTTGGTAGACTAGTGACTTGTTCTTGGTAGACTAGTGACCTGTCTTGGTAGACTAGTGACTTGTTCTTGGTAGACTAGTGACTTGTTCTTGGTAGACTAGTGACTTGTTCTTGGTAGACTAGTGACCTGTCCTTGGTAGACTAGTGACTTGTTCTTGGTAGACTAGTGACCTGTTCTTGGTAGACTAGTGACTTGTTCTTGGTAGACTAGTAACTTGTCCTTGGTAGACTAGTGACTTGTTCTTGGTAGACTAGTGACTTGTTCTTGGTAGACTAGTGACCTGTTCTTGGTAGACTAGTGACTTGTTCTTGGTAGACTAGTGACTTGTCTTGGTAGACTAGTGACTTGTTCTTGGTAGACTAGTGACTTGTTCTTGGTAGACTAGTGACCTGTTCTTGGTAGACTAGTGACTTGTCCTTGGTAGACTAGTGACCTGTTCTTGGTAGACTAGTGACTTCTCCTTGGTAGACTAGTGACCTGTTCTTGGTAGACTAGTGACTTGTTCTTGGTAGACTAGTGACTTGTTCTTGGTAGACTAGTGACTTGTTCTTGGTAGACTAGTGACTTGTTCTTGGTAGACTAGTGACTTGTCCTTGGTAGACTAGTGACTTGTTCTTGGTAGACTAGTGACTTGTCCTTGGTAGACTAGTGACTTGTCCTTGGTAGACTAGTGACTTGTTCTTGGTAGACTAGTGACCTGTCCTTGGTAGACTAGTGACTTGTTCTTGGTAGACTAGTGACTTGTTCTTGGTAGACTAGTGACTTGTTCTTGGTAGACTAGTGACCTGTCTTGGTAGACTAGTGACTTGTTCTTGGTAGACTAGTGACCTGTTCTTGGTAGACTAGTGACTTGTTCTTGGTAGACTAGTACTTGTCCTTGGTAGACTAGTGACTTGTTCTTGGTAGACTAGTGACTTGTTCTTGGTAGACTAGTGACCTGTTCTTGGTAGACTAGTGACTTGTTCTTGGTAGACTAGTAACTTGTCCTTGGTAGACTAGTGACTTGTTCTTGGTAGACTAGTGACTTGTTCTTGGTAGACTAGTGACCTGTTCTTGGTAGACTAGTGACTTGTCCTTGGTAGACTAGTGACTGTTCTTGGTAGACTAGTGACTTCTCCTTGGTAGACTAGTGACCTGTTCTTGGTAGACTAGTGACTTGTTCTTGGTAGACTAGTGACTTGTTCTTGGTAGACTAGTGACTTGTTCTTGGTAGACTAGTAACTTGTCTTGGTAGACTAGTGACTTGTTCTTGGTAGACTAGTGACTTGTTCTTGGTAGACTAGTGACTTGTTCTTGGTAGACTAGTGACTTGTTCTTGGTAGACTAGTGACTTGTTCTTGGTAGACTAGTGACTTGTTCTTGGTAGACTAGTGACCTGTTCTTGGTAGACTAGTGACTTGTTCTTGGTAGACTAGTGACCTGTTCTTGGTAGACTAGTGACTTCTCCTTGGTAGACTAGTAACTTGTCTTGGTAGACTAGTGACTTGTTCTTGGTAGACTAGTGACTTGTTCTTGGTAGACTAGTGACCTGTTCTTGGTAGACTAGTGACTTGTTCTTGGTAGACTAGTGACCTGTTCTTGGTAGACTAGTGACTTGTTCTTGGTAGACTAGTGACTCTGTCCTTGGTAGACTAGTGACTTCTCCTTGGTAGACTAGTGACCTGTCCTTGGTAGACTAGTGACTTCTCTTGGTAGACTAGTGACCTGTTCTTGGTAGACTAGTGACTTGTTCTTGGTAGACTAGTGACTTGTTCTTGGTAGACTAGTGACTGTTCCTTGGTAGACTAGTGACCTGTCCTTGGTAGACTAGTGACTTGTCCTTGGTAGACTAGTGACTTGTTCTTGTAGACTAGTGACTTGTTCTTGGTAGACTAGTGACTTGTTCTTGGTAGACTAGTGACTTGTTCTTGGTAGACTAGTGACCTGTCCTTGGTAGACTAGTGACTTGTTCTTGGTAGACTAGTGACCTGTTCTTGGTAGACTAGTGACTTGTTCTTGGTAGACTAGTGACCTGTCCTTGGTAGACTAGTGACTTGTTCTTGGTAGACTAGTGACCTGTTCTTGGTAGACTAGTGACTTGTTCTTGGTAGACTAGTGACCTGTCCTTGGTAGACTAGTGACTTCTCCTTGGTAGACTAGTGACCTGTTCTTGGTAGACTAGTGACTTGTTCTTGGTAGACTAGTGACTTGTCTTGGTAGACTAGTGACTTGTTCTTGGTAGACTAGTGACCTGTTCTTGGTAGACTAGTGACTGTCTTGGTAGACTAGTGACTTGTTCTTGGTAGACTAGTGACTTGTTCTTGGTAGACTAGTGACTTGTCCTTGGTAGACTAGTGACTTGTTCTTGGTAGACTAGTGACTTGTTCTTGGTAGACTAGTGACTTGTCCTTGGTAGACTAGTGACTTGTTCTTGGTAGACTAGTGACTTGTCCTTGGTAGACTAGTGACTTGTTCTTGGTAGACTAGTGACTTGTTCTTGGTAGACTAGTGACTTGTCCTTGGTAGACTAGTGAGTTGTTCTTGGTAGACTAGTGACTTGTCCTTGGTAGACTAGTGACTTGTCCTTGGTAGACTAGTGACTTGTCCTTGGTAGACTAGTGACTTGTCCTTGGTAGACTAGTGAGTTGTTCTTGGTAGACTAGTGACTTGTCCTTGGTAGACTAGTGACTTGTCCTTGGTAGACTAGTGACTTGTTCTTGGTAGACTAGTGATTTGTCCTTGGTAGACTAGTGACTTGTCCTTGGTAGACTAGTGA
>NC_140165.1:83869700-83988924 GCF_963971535.1 Notolepis coatsorum | reverse complement strand
CCTGTGGTAGACTAGTAGACTTGTTCTTGGTAGACTAGTGACTTGTTCTTGGTAGACTAAGTGACGTGTTCTTGGTAGGACTAGTGACTTGTTTCTAGGTAGACTAGTGACCCTGTCCTGGTAGACTAGTGACTTGTTCTTGGTAGACTAGTGACCTGTTCTTGGTACCAGACCTAGTGACTTGTTCTTGGTAGACTAGTGACCTGTCCTTGTAGACTAGTGACTTGTCTGGTAGACTAGTTACCTGTTCTTGGTAGACTAGTGTAACTTGTTCTTGGTAGACTAGTGACCTGTCCTTGGTAGACTATTGACTTCTCCTGTGTAGACACCGCTGACCTGATTCTTGGTTAGACTAGTGACTTGTTTCTTGTAGACTAGTGACTTGTTCTTGGTAGACTAGTGACTTGTTCTTGGTAGACTAGTGACTTTGGTAGACTAGTGACCGTCCTTGGTAGACTAGTGACTCTGTTCCTTGGTAGACTAGTGACTTGTTCTTGGTAGACTAGTGACCTTGTTCTTGGTAGACTAGTGACTTGTTCTTGGTAGACTAGTGACCTTGTCCTTGGTAGACTAGTGACTTGTCTTGGTAGACTAGTGACTCTGTTCTTGGTAGACTAGTGACTTGTTCCTTGGTAGACTAGTGACTTGTTCCTTGGTAGACTAGTGACTTGTCCTTGGTAGACTAGTGACCTTGTTCTTGGTAGACTAGTGACTTGTTCTTGTAGACTAGTGACTTGTCCTTGGTAGACTAGTGACTTGTTCCTTGGTAGACTAGTGACTCTGCTCCTTGGTAGACTAGTGACTCTGTTCCTTGGTAGACTAGTGACTTGTTCTTGGTAGACTAGTGACTTGTCCTTGGTAGACTAGTGACTTGTCTTGGTAGACTAGTGACTTGTTCTTGGTAGACTAGTGACTTGTCCTTGGTAGACTAGTGACTTGTCCTTGGTAGACTAGTGAGCTTGTTCTTGGTAGACTAGTGACTTGTCCTTGGTAGACTAGTGACTTGTTCTTGGTAGACTAGTGACTTGTCTGGTAGACTAGTGACCTTGTTCTTGGTAGACTAGTGACTTGTCCTTGGTAGACTAGTGACCTGTTCTTGGTAGACTAGTGACTTGTCCTTGGTAGACTAGTGACTTGTTCTTGGTAGACTAGTACTTGTCCTTGTAGACTAGTGACTTGTTCTTGGTAGACTAGTGACTTGTCTTGGTAGACTAGTGACTTGTTCTTGGTAGACTAGTGACTTGTTCTTGGTAGACTAGTGACTTGTTCTTGGTAGACTAGTGACCTTGTCCTTGGTAGACTAGTGACTTGTTCCTTGGTAGACTAGTGACTTGTTCTTGGTAGACTAGTGACATGTCCTTGGTAGACTAGTGACTTCTCTTGGTAGACTAGTGACTTGTTCTTGGTAGACTAGTGACTTGTTCTTGGTAGACTAGTGACTTGTTCCTTGGTAGACTAGTGACCTGTTCTTGGTAGACTAGTGACTTGTCTTGGTAGACTAGTGACCTTGTTCTTGGTAGACTAGTGACTTTCTCCTTGGTAGACTAGTGACCTGTCCTTGGTAGACTAGTGACTTCTCTTGGTAGACTAGTGACCTTGTTCTTGGTAGACTAGTGACTTGTCCTTGGTAGACTAGTGACCTGTTCTTGGTAGACTAGTGACTTGTTCTTGGTGACTAGTGACTTGTTCTTGGTAGACTAGTGACTTGTTCTTGGTAGACTAGTGACTTGTCCTTGGTAGACTAGTGACTTGTTCTTGGTAGACTAGTGACTTGTTCTTGGTAGACTAGTGACTTGTTCTTGGTAGACTAGTGACTTGTTCTTGGTAGACTAGTGACCTTGTCCTTGGTAGACTAGTGACTTCGTCCTTGGTAGACTAGTGACTTGTCTTGGTAGACTAGTGACTTGTTCTTGGTAGACTAGTGACTTGTTCTTGGTAGACTAGTGACCTGTTCTTGGTAGACTAGTGACTTGTTCTTGGTAGACTAGTGACTTGTTCTTGGTAGACTAGTGACTTGTTCTTGGTAGACTAGTGACCTGTCCTTGGTAGACTAGTGACTTGTTCTTGGTAGACTAGTGACTTGTTCTTGGTAGACTAGTGACCTGTTCTTGGTAGACTAGTGACTTGTTCTTGGTAGACTAGTGACTTGTTCTTGGTAGACTAGTGACTTGTTCTTGGTAGACTAGTGACTTGTTCTTGGTAGACTAGTGACTTGTTCTTGGTAGACTAGTGACTTGTTCTTGGTAGACTAGTGACTTGTTCTTGGTAGACTAGTGACTTGTTCTTGGTAGACTAGTGACTTGTTCTTGGTAGACTAGTGACTTGTTCTTGGTAGACTAGTGACTTGTTCTTGGTAGACTAGTGACTTGTTCTTGGTAGACTAGTGACTTGTTCTTGGTAGACTAGTGACTTGTTCTTGGTAGACTAGTGACTTGTTCTTGGTAGACTAGTGACTTGTTCTTGGTAGACTAGTGACTTGTTCTTGGTAGACTAGTGACTTGTTCTTGGTAGACTAGTGACTTGTTCTTGGTAGACTAGTGACTTGTTCTTGGTAGACTAGTGACTTGTTCTTGGTAGACTAGTGACTTGTTCTTGGTAGACTAGTGACTTGTTCTTGGTAGACTAGTGACTTGTTCTTGGTAGACTAGTGACCTGTCCTTGGTAGACTAGTGACTTGTTCTTGGTAGACTAGTGACTTGTCCTTGGTAGACTAGTGACTTGTTCTTGGTAGACTAGTGACCTGTTCTTGGTAGACTAGTGACTTGTTCTTGGTAGACTAGTGACTTGTTCTTGGTAGACTAGTGACCTGTTCTTGGTAGACTAGTGACTTGTTCTTGGTAGACTAGTGACTTGTTCTTGGTAGACTAGTGACCTGTTCTTGGTAGACTAGTGACTTGTTCTTGGTAGACTAGTGACCTGTTCCTTGGTAGACTAGTGACCTGTTCTTGGTAGACTAGTGACCTGTTCCTTGGTAGACTAGTGACTTGTCTTGGTAGACTAGTGACTTGTTCTTGGTAGACTAGTGACTTGTTCTTGGTAGACTAGTGACTTGTTCTTGGTAGACTAGTGACCTGTTCTTGGTAGACTAGTGACTTGTCCTTGGTAGACTAGTGACTTGTTCTTGGTAGACTAGTGACCTGTTCTTGGTAGACTAGTGACCTGTTCTTGGTAGACTAGTGACTTGTCCTTGGTAGACTAGTGACTTGTCCTTGGTAGACTAGTGACTTGTTCTTGGTAGACTAGTGACCTGTTCTTGGTAGACTAGTGACTTGTCTTGGTAGACTAGTGACTTGTCCTTGGTAGACTAGTGACCTGTCCTTGGTAGACTAGTGACTTGTTCTTGGTAGACTAGTGACTTGTCCTTGGTAGACTAGTGACTTGTTCTTGGTAGACTAGTGACCTGTCCTTGGTAGACTAGTGACTTGTCCTTGGTAGACTAGTGACTTGTTCTTGGTAGACTAGTGACCTGTCCTTGGTAGACTAGTGACTTGTTCTTGGTAGACTAGTGACTTGTTCTTAGTAGACTAGTGACTTGTTCTTGGTAGACTAGTGACCTGTCCTTGGTAGACTAGTGACTTGTTCTTGGTAGACTAGTGACCTGTTCTTGGTAGACTAGTGACTTGTTCTTGGTAGACTAGTAACTTGTCCTTGGTAGACTAGTGACTTGTTCTTGGTAGACTAGTGACTTGTTCTTGGTAGACTAGTGACCTGTTCTTGGTAGACTAGTGACTTGTCTTGGTAGACTAGTGAACTTGTCCTTGGTAGACTAGTGACTTGTTCTTGGTAGACTAGTGACTTGTTCTTGGTAGACTAGTGACCTGTTCTTGGTAGACTAGTGACTTGTCCTTGGTAGACTAGTGACCTGTTCTTGGTAGACTAGTGACTTGTCCTTGGTAGACTAGTGACCTGTTCTTGGTAGACTAGTGACTTGTTCTTGGTAGACTAGTGACTTGTTCTTGGTAGACTAGTGACTTGTTCTTGGTAGACTAGTGACTTGTTCTTGGTAGACTAGTGACTTGTCCTTGGTAGACTAGTGACTTGTTCTTGGTAGACTAGTGACCTGTCCTTGGTAGACTAGTGACTTGTCCTTGGTAGACTAGTGACTTGTTCTTGGTAGACTAGTGACCTGTCCTTGGTAGACTAGTGACTTGTTCTTGGTAGACTAGTGACTTGTTCTTGGTAGACTAGTGACTTGTTCTTGGTAGACTAGTGACCTGTCCTTGGTAGACTAGTGACTTGTTCTTGGTAGACTAGTGACCTGTTCTTGGTAGACTAGTGACTTGTTCTTGGTAGACTAGTAACTTGTCCTTGGTAGACTAGTGACTTGTTCTTGGTAGACTAGTGACTTGTCCTTGGTAGACTAGTGACTTGTTCTTGGTAGACTAGTGACTTGTTCTTGGTAGACTAGTGACCTGTTCTTGGTAGACTAGTGACTTGTCCTTGGTAGACTAGTGACCTGTTCTTGGTAGACTAGTGACTTCTCCTTGGTAGACTAGTGACCTGTTCTTGGTAGACTAGTGACTTGTTCTTGGTAGACTAGTGACTTGTTCTTGGTAGACTAGTGACTTGTTCTTGGTAGACTAGTAACTTGTCCTTGGTAGACTAGTGACTTGTTCTTGGTAGACTAGTGACTTGTTCTTGGTAGACTAGTGACTTGTTCTTGGTAGACTAGTGACTTGTTCTTGGTAGACTAGTGACTTGTTCTTGGTAGACTAGTGACCTGTTCTTGGTAGACTAGTGACCTGTTCTTGGTAGACTAGTGACTTGTTCTTGGTAGACTAGTGACCTGTTCTTGGTAGACTAGTGACTTCTCCTTGGTAGACTAGTAACTTGTTCTTGGTAGACTAGTGACTTGTTCTTGGTAGACTAGTGACTTGTTCTTGGTAGACTAGTGACCTGTTCTTGGTAGACTAGTGACTTGTTCTTGGTAGACTAGTGACCTGTTCTTGGTAGACTAGTGACTTGTTCTTGGTAGACTAGTGACCTGTCCTTGGTAGACTAGTGACTTCTCCTTGGTAGACTAGTGACCTGTCCTTGGTAGACTAGTGACTTCTCCTTGGTAGACTAGTGACCTGTTCTTGGTAGACTAGTGACCTGTTCTTGGTAGACTAGTGACTTGTTCTTGGTAGACTAGTGACTTGTTCTTGGTAGACTAGTGACCTGTCCTTGGTAGACTAGTGACCTGTTCTTGGTAGACTAGTGACCTGTCCTTGGTAGACTAGTGACTTGTCCTTGGTAGACTAGTGACTTGTTCTTGGTAGACTAGTGACTTGTTCTTGGTAGACTAGTGACTTGTTCTTGGTAGACTAGTGACTTGTTCTTGGTAGACTAGTGACCTGTCCTTGGTAGACTAGTGACTTGTTCTTGGTAGACTAGTGACCTGTTCTTGGTAGACTAGTGACTTGTTCTTGGTAGACTAGTGACCTGTCCTTGGTAGACTAGTGACTTGTTCTTGGTAGACTAGTGACCTGTTCTTGGTAGACTAGTGACTTGTTCTTGGTAGACTAGTGACCTGTCCTTGGTAGACTAGTGACTTCTCCTTGGTAGACTAGTGACCTGTTCTTGGTAGACTAGTGACTTGTTCTTGGTAGACTAGTGACTTGTCCTTGGTAGACTAGTGACTTGTTCTTGGTAGACTAGTGACCTGTTCTTGGTAGACTAGTGACACGTCCTTGGTAGACTAGTGACTTGTTCTTGGTAGACTAGTGACTTGTTCTTGGTAGACTAGTGACTTGTCCTTGGTAGACTAGTGACTTGTTCTTGGTAGACTAGTGACTTGTTCTTGGTAGACTAGTGACTTGTCCTTGGTAGACTAGTGACTTGTTCTTGGTAGACTAGTGACTTGTCCTTGGTAGACTAGTGACTTGTTCTTGGTAGACTAGTGACTTGTTCTTGGTAGACTAGTGACTTGTCCTTGGTAGACTAGTGAGTTGTTCTTGGTAGACTAGTGACTTGTCCTTGGTAGACTAGTGACTTGTCCTTGGTAGACTAGTGACTTGTCCTTGGTAGACTAGTGACTTGTCCTTGGTAGACTAGTGAGTTGTTCTTGGTAGACTAGTGACTTGTCCTTGGTAGACTAGTGACTTGTCCTTGGTAGACTAGTGACTTGTTCTTGGTAGACTAGTGATTTGTCCTTGGTAGACTAGTGACTTGTCCTTGGTAGACTAGTGAGTTGTTCTTGGTAGACTAGTGACTTGTCCTTGGTAGACTAGTGAGTTGTTCTTGGTAGACTAGTGACCTGTTCTTGGTAGACTAGTGACCTGTTCTTGGTAGACTAGTGACACGTCCTTGGTAGACTAGTGACCTGTTCTTGGTAGACTAGTGACTTGTTCTTGGTAGACTAGTGACTTGTTCTTGGTAGACTAGTAACTTGTCCTTGGTAGACTAGTGACTTGTTCTTGGTAGACTAGTGACTTGTTCTTGGTAGACTAGTGACTTGTTCTTGGTAGACTAGTGACCTGTTCTTGGTAGACTAGTGACCTGTCCTTGGTAGACTAGTGACTTGTCCTTGGTAGACTAGTGACTTGTTCTTGGTAGACTAGTGACTTGTTCTTGGTAGACTAGTGACTTGTTCTTGGTAGACTAGTGACTTGTTCTTGGTAGACTAGTGACCTGTCCTTGGTAGACTAGTGACTTGTTCTTGGTAGACTAGTGACCTGTTCTTGGTAGACTAGTGACTTGTTCTTGGTAGACTAGTGACCTGTCCTTGGTAGACTAGTGACTTGTTCTTGGTAGACTAGTGACCTGTTCTTGGTAGACTAGTGACTTGTTCTTGGTAGACTAGTGACCTGTCCTTGGTAGACTAGTGACTTGTTCTTGGTAGACTAGTGACTTGTTCTTGGTAGACTAGTGACTTGTCCTTGGTAGACTAGTGACTTGTTCTTGGTAGACTAGTGACTTGTTCTTGGTAGACTAGTGACTTGTCCTTGGTAGACTAGTGACTTGTTCTTGGTAGACTAGTGACTTGTCCTTGGTAGACTAGTGACTTGTTCTTGGTAGACTAGTGACTTGTTCTTGGTAGACTAGTGACTTGTCCTTGGTAGACTAGTGAGTTGTTCTTGGTAGACTAGTGACTTGTCCTTGGTAGACTAGTGACTTGTCCTTGGTAGACTAGTGACTTGTCCTTGGTAGACTAGTGACTTGTCCTTGGTAGACTAGTGAGTTGTTCTTGGTAGACTAGTGACTTGTCCTTGGTAGACTAGTGACTTGTCCTTGGTAGACTAGTGACTTGTTCTTGGTAGACTAGTGATTTGTCCTTGGTAGACTAGTGACTTGTTCTTGGTAGACTAGTGACTTGTCCTTGGTAGACTAGTGACTTGTTCTTGGTAGGCTAGTGACTTGTCCTTGGTAGACTAGTGACCTGTTCTTGACTAGTGACTTCTCCTTGGTAGACTAGTGACTTGTTCTTGGTAGACTAGTGACTTGTTCTTGGTAGACTAGTGACTTGTTCTTGGTAGACTAGTAACTTGTCCTTGGTAGACTAGTGACTTGTTCTTGGTAGACTAGTGACTTGTTCTTGGTAGATTAGTAACTTGTCCTTGGTAGACTAGTGACTTGTTCTTGGTAGGCTAGTGACTTGTCCTTGGTAGACTAGTGACCTGTTCTTGACTAGTGACTTCTTCTTGGTAGACTAGTGACTTGTTCTTGGTAGACTAGTGACTTGTTCTTGGTAGACTAGTGACTTGTTCTTGGTAGACTAGTAACTTGTCCTTGGTAGACTAGTGACTTGTTCTTGGTAGACTAGTGACTTGTTCTTGGTAGATTAGTAACTTGTCCTTGGTAGACTAGTGACTTGTTCTTGGTAGACTAGTGACTTGTTCTTGGTAGACTAGTGACTTGTCCTTGGTAGACTAGTGACCTGTTCTTGACTAGTGACTTGTTCTTGGTAGACTAGTGACTTGTTCTTGGTAGACTAGTGACCTGTTCTTGGTAGACTAGTAACTTGTCCTTGGTAGACTAGTGACTTGTTCTTGGTAGACTAGTGACCTGTTCTTGGTAGACTAGTGACTTCTCCTTGGTAGACTAGTAACTTGTTCTTGGTAGACTAGTGACTTGTTCTTGGTAGACTAGTGACTTGTTCTTGGTAGACTAGTGACCTGTTCTTGGTAGACTAGTGACTTGTTCTTGGTAGACTAGTGACCTGTTCTTGGTAGACTAGTGACTTGTTCTTGGTAGACTAGTGACCTGTCCTTGGTAGACTAGTGACTTCTCCTTGGTAGACTAGTGACCTGTCCTTGGTAGACTAGTGACTTCTCCTTGGTAGACTAGTGACCTGTTCTTGGTAGACTAGTGACTTGTTCTTGGTAGACTAGTGACTTGTTCTTGGTAGACTAGTGACCTGTCCTTGGTAGACTAGTGACCTGTTCTTGGTAGACTAGTGACCTGTCCTTGGTAGACTAGTGACTTGTCCTTGGTAGACTAGTGACTTGTTCTTGGTAGACTAGTGACTTGTTCTTGGTAGACTAGTGACTTGTTCTTGGTAGACTAGTGACTTGTTCTTGGTAGACTAGTGACCTGTCCTTGGTAGACTAGTGACTTGTTCTTGGTAGACTAGTGACCTGTTCTTGGTAGACTAGTGACTTGTTCTTGGTAGACTAGTGACCTGTCCTTGGTAGACTAGTGACTTGTTCTTGGTAGACTAGTGACCTGTTCTTGGTAGACTAGTGACTTGTTCTTGGTAGACTAGTGACCTGTCCTTGGTAGACTAGTGACTTCTCCTTGGTAGACTAGTGACCTGTTCTTGGTAGACTAGTGACTTGTTCTTGGTAGACTAGTGACTTGTCCTTGGTAGACTAGTGACTTGTTCTTGGTAGACTAGTGACCTGTTCTTGGTAGACTAGTGACACGTCCTTGGTAGACTAGTGACTTGTTCTTGGTAGACTAGTGACTTGTTCTTGGTAGACTAGTGACTTGTCCTTGGTAGACTAGTGACTTGTTCTTGGTAGACTAGTGACTTGTTCTTGGTAGACTAGTGACTTGTCCTTGGTAGACTAGTGACTTGTTCTTGGTAGACTAGTGACTTGTCCTTGACTAGTGACTTGTTCTTGGTAGACTAGTGACTTGTTTCTTGGTAGACTAGTGACTTGTCCTTGGTAGACTAGTGAGTGTGTTCTTGGTAGACTAGTGACTTGTCCTTGGTAGACTAGTGACTTGTCCTTGGTAGACTAGTGACTTGTCCCTTGGTAGACTAGGAGTTGTTCTTGGTAGACTAGTGACTTGTCTCCTTGGTAGACTAGTGACTTGTCCTTGGTAGACTAGTGACTTGTTCTTGGTAGACTAGTGATTTGTCCTTGGTAGACTAGTGACTTGTCCTTGGTAGACTAGTGAGTTGTTCTTGGTAGACTAGTGACTTGTCCTTGGTAGACTAGTGAGTTGTTCTTGGTAGACTAGTGACCTGTTCTTGGTAGACTAGTGACCTGTCTTGGTAGACTAGTGACACGTCCTTGGTAGACTAGTGACTGTTCTTGGTAGACTAGTGACTTGTTCTTGGTAGACTAGTGACTTGTTCTTGGTAGACTAGTAACTTGTCCTTGGTAGACTAGTGACTTGTTCTTGGTAGACTAGTGACTTGTTCTTGGTAGACTAGTGACTTGTTCTTGGTAGACTAGTGACTTGTTCTTGGTAGACTAGTGACCTTGTCTTGGTAGACTAGTGACCTGTTCTTGGTAGACTAGTGACCTGTTCTTGGTAGACTAGTGACCTTGTTCTTGGTAGACTAGTGACCTGTTCTTGGTAGACTAGTGACTTCTCCTTGGTAGACTAGTAACTTGTTCTTGGTAGACTAGTGACTTGTTCTTGGTAGACTAGTGACTTGTTCTTGGTAGACTAGTGACCTGTTCTTGGTAGACTAGTGACTTGTTCTTGGTAGACTAGTGACCTGTCCTTGGTAGACTAGTGACTTCTCTTGGTAGACTAGTGACCTGTCCTTGGTAGACTAGTGACTTGCTCTTGGTAGACTAGTGACTTGTTCTTGGTAGACTAGTGACTTGTCCTTGGTAGACTAGTGACCTGTTCTTGGTAGACTAGTGACTTGTTCTTGGTAGACTAGTGACTTGTTCTTGGTAGACTAGTGCTGTTCTTGGTAGACTAGTGACTTGTCCTTGGTAGACTAGTGACTTGTCCTTGGTAGACTAGTGACTTGTCCTTGGTAGACTAGTGACTTGTTCTTGGTAGACTAGTGACTTGTTCTTGGTAGACTAGTGACTTGTCCTTGGTAGACTAGTGACTTGTCCTTGGTAGACTAGTGACTTGTCCTTGGTAGACTAGTGACTTGTTCTTGGTAGACTAGTGACTTGTTCTTGGTAGACTAGTGACCTGTTCTTGGTAGACTAGTGACTTGTTCTTGGTAGACTAGTGACTTGTCTTGGTAGACTAGTGACTTGTTCTTGGTAGACTAGTGACCTGTCTTGGTAGACTAGTGACTTGTTCTTGGTAGACTAGTGACTTGTTCTTGGTAGACTAGTGACCTGTTCTTGGTAGACTAGTGACTTGTTCTTGGTAGACTAGTGACTTGTTCTTGGTAGACTAGTGACCTGTTCTTGGTAGACTAGTGACTTGTTCTTGGTAGACTAGTGACTTGTTCTTGGTAGACTAGTGACTTGTTCTTGGTAGACTAGTGACTTGTTCTTGGTAGACTAGTGACTTGTTCTTGGTAGACTAGTGACTTGTTCTTGGTAGACTAGTGACTTGTTCTTGGTAGACTAGTGACTTGTTCTTGGTAGACTAGTGACCTGTTCTTGGTAGACTAGTGACTTGTTCTTGGTAGACTAGTGACTTGTTCTTGGTAGACTAGTGACTTGTTCTTGGTAGACTAGTGACTTGTTCTTGGTAGACTAGTGACTTGTTCTTGGTAGACTAGTGACCTGTTCTTGGTAGACTAGTGACTTGTTCTTGGTAGACTAGTGACTTGTTCTTGGTAGACTAGTGACTTGTTCTTGGTAGACTAGTGACCTGTCCTTGGTAGACTAGTGACTTGTTCTTGGTAGACTAGTGACCTGTCCTTGGTAGACTAGTGACTTGTTCTTGGTAGACTAGTGACCTGTCCTTGGTAGACTAGTGACTTGTTCTTGGTAGACTAGTGACCTGTTCTTGGTAGACTAGTGACCTCTCCTTGGTAGACTAGTGACTTGTTCTTGGTAGACTAGTGACCTGTCCTTGGTAGACTAGTGACTTGTTCTTGGTAGACTAGTGACTTGTCCTTGGTAGACTAGTGACCTGTTCTTGGTAGACTAGTGACTTGTTCTAGGTAGACTAGTGACCTGTCCTTGGTAGACTAGTGACCTGTTCTTGGTAGACTAGTGACCTGTCCTTGGTCGACTAGTGACTTGTCCTTGGTAGACTAGTGACTTGTTCTTGGTAGACTAGTGACTTGTTCTTGGTAGACTAGTGACTTGTTCTTGGTAGACTAGTGACCTGTTCTTGGTAGACTAGTGACTTGTCCTTGGTAGACTAGTGACTTGTTCTTGGTAGACTAGTGACCTGTTCTTGGTAGACTAGTGACCTGTTCTTGGTAGACTAGTGACTTGTCCTTGGTAGACTAGTGACTTGTCCTTGGTAGACTAGTGACTTGTTCTTGGTAGACTAGTGACCTGTTCTTGGTAGACTAGTGACTTGTCCTTGGTAGACTAGTGACTTGTCCTTGGTAGACTAGTGACCTGTCCTTGGTAGACTAGTGACTTGTTCTTGGTAGACTAGTGACTTGTCCTTGGTAGACTAGTGACTTGTTCTTGGTAGACTAGTGACCTGTCCTTGGTAGACTAGTGACTTGTCCTTGGTAGACTAGTGACTTGTTCTTGGTAGACTAGTGACCTGTCCTTGGTAGACTAGTGACTTGTTCTTGGTAGACTAGTGACTTGTTCTTGGTAGACTAGTGACTTGTTCTTGGTAGACTAGTGACCTGTCCTTGGTAGACTAGTGACTTGTTCTTGGTAGACTAGTGACCTGTTCTTGGTAGACTAGTGACTTGTTCTTGGTAGACTAGTAACTTGTCCTTGGTAGACTAGTGACTTGTTCTTGGTAGACTAGTGACTTGTTCTTGGTAGACTAGTGACCTGTTCTTGGTAGACTAGTGACTTGTTCTTGGTAGACTAGTAACTTGTCCTTGGTAGACTAGTGACTTGTTCTTGGTAGACTAGTGACTTGTTCTTGGTAGACTAGTGACCTGTTCTTGGTAGACTAGTGACTTGTCCTTGGTAGACTAGTGACCTGTTCTTGGTAGACTAGTGACTTCTCCTTGGTAGACTAGTGACCTGTTCTTGGTAGACTAGTGACTTGTTCTTGGTAGACTAGTGACTTGTTCTTGGTAGACTAGTGACTTGTTCTTGGTAGACTAGTGACTTGTTCTTGGTAGACTAGTGACTTGTCCTTGGTAGACTAGTGACTTGTTCTTGGTAGACTAGTGACCTGTCCTTGGTAGACTAGTGACTTGTCCTTGGTAGACTAGTGACTTGTTCTTGGTAGACTAGTGACCTGTCCTTGGTAGACTAGTGACTTGTTCTTGGTAGACTAGTGACTTGTTCTTGGTAGACTAGTGACTTGTTCTTGGTAGACTAGTGACCTGTCCTTGGTAGACTAGTGACTTGTTCTTGGTAGACTAGTGACCTGTTCTTGGTAGACTAGTGACTTGTTCTTGGTAGACTAGTAACTTGTCCTTGGTAGACTAGTGACTTGTTCTTGGTAGACTAGTGACTTGTTCTTGGTAGACTAGTGACCTGTTCTTGGTAGACTAGTGACTTGTTCTTGGTAGACTAGTAACTTGTCCTTGGTAGACTAGTGACTTGTTCTTGGTAGACTAGTGACTTGTTCTTGGTAGACTAGTGACCTGTTCTTGGTAGACTAGTGACTTGTCCTTGGTAGACTAGTGACCTGTTCTTGGTAGACTAGTGACTTCTCCTTGGTAGACTAGTGACCTGTTCTTGGTAGACTAGTGACTTGTTCTTGGTAGACTAGTGACTTGTTCTTGGTAGACTAGTGACTTGTTCTTGGTAGACTAGTAACTTGTCCTTGGTAGACTAGTGACTTGTTCTTGGTAGACTAGTGACTTGTTCTTGGTAGACTAGTGACTTGTTCTTGGTAGACTAGTGACTTGTTCTTGGTAGACTAGTGACTTGTTCTTGGTAGACTAGTGACCTGTTCTTGGTAGACTAGTGACCTGTTCTTGGTAGACTAGTGACTTGTTCTTGGTAGACTAGTGACCTGTTCTTGGTAGACTAGTGACTTCTCCTTGGTAGACTAGTAACTTGTTCTTGGTAGACTAGTGACTTGTTCTTGGTAGACTAGTGACTTGTTCTTGGTAGACTAGTGACCTGTTCTTGGTAGACTAGTGACTTGTTCTTGGTAGACTAGTGACCTGTTCTTGGTAGACTAGTGACTTGTTCTTGGTAGACTAGTGACCTGTCCTTGGTAGACTAGTGACTTCTCCTTGGTAGACTAGTGACCTGTCCTTGGTAGACTAGTGACTTCTCCTTGGTAGACTAGTGACCTGTTCTTGGTAGACTAGTGACTTGTTCTTGGTAGACTAGTGACTTGTTCTTGGTAGACTAGTGACCTGTCCTTGGTAGACTAGTGACCTGTCCTTGGTAGACTAGTGACTTGTCCTTGGTAGACTAGTGACTTGTTCTTGGTAGACTAGTGACTTGTTCTTGGTAGACTAGTGACTTGTTCTTGGTAGACTAGTGACTTGTTCTTGGTAGACTAGTGACCTGTCCTTGGTAGACTAGTGACTTGTTCTTGGTAGACTAGTGACCTGTTCTTGGTAGACTAGTGACTTGTTCTTGGTAGACTAGTGACCTGTCCTTGGTAGACTAGTGACTTGTTCTTGGTAGACTAGTGACCTGTTCTTGGTAGACTAGTGATTGTTCTTGGTAGACTAGTGACCTTGTCCTTGGTAGACTAGTGACTTCTCCTTGGTAGACTAGTGACCTGTTCTTGGTAGACTAGTGACTTGTTCTTGGTAGACTAGTGACTTGTCCTGGTAGACTAGTGACTTGTTCTTGGTAGACTAGTGACCTGTTCTTGGTAGACTAGTGACACGTCCTTGGTAGACTAGTGACTTGTTCTTGGTAGACTAGTGACTTGTTCTTGGTAGACTAGTGACTTGTCCTTGGTAGACTAGTGACTTGTTCTTGGTAGACTAGTGACTTGTTCTTGGTAGACTAGTGACTTGTCCTTGGTAGACTAGTGACTTGTTCTTGGTAGACTAGTGACTTGTCCTTGGTAGACTAGTGACTTGTTCTTGGTAGACTAGTGACTTGTTCTTGGTAGACTAGTGACTTGTCCTTGGTAGACTAGTGAGTTGTTCTTGGTAGACTAGTGACTTGTCCTTGGTAGACTAGTGACTTGTCCTTGGTAGACTAGTGACTTGTCCTTGGTAGACTAGTGACTTGTCCTTGGTAGACTAGTGAGTTGTTCTTGGTAGACTAGTGACTTGTCCTTGGTAGACTAGTGACTTGTCCTTGGTAGACTAGTGACTTGTTCTTGGTAGACTAGTGATTTGTCCTTGGTAGACTAGTGACTTGTCCTTGGTAGACTAGTGAGTTGTTCTTGGTAGACTAGTGACTTGTCCTTGGTAGACTAGTGAGTTGTTCTTGGTAGACTAGTGACTGTTCTGGTAGACTAGTGACCTGTTCTTGGTAGACTAGTGACACGTCCTTGGTAGACTAGTGACCTGTTCTTGGTAGACTAGTGACTTGTTCTTGGTAGACTAGTGACTTGTTCTTGGTAGACTAGTAACTTGTCCTTGGTAGACTAGTGACTTGTTCTTGGTAGACTAGTGACTTGTTCTTGGTAGACTAGTGACTTGTTCTTGGTAGACTAGTGACTTGTTCTTGGTAGACTAGTGACTTGTTCTTGGTAGACTAGTGACCTGTTCTTGGTAGACTAGTGACCTGTTCTTGGTAGACTAGTGACTTGTTCTTGGTAGACTAGTGACCTGTTCTTGGTAGACTAGTGACTTCTCCTTGGTAGACTAGTAACTTGTTCTTGGTAGACTAGTGACTTGTTCTTGGTAGACTAGTGACTTGTTCTTGGTAGACTAGTGACCTGTTCTTGGTAGACTAGTGACTTGTTCTTGGTAGACTAGTGACCTGTCCTTGGTAGACTAGTGACTTCTCCTTGGTAGACTAGTGACCTGTCCTTGGTAGACTAGTGACTTCTCCTTGGTAGACTAGTGACTTGTTCTTGGTAGACTAGTGACTTGTCCTTGGTAGACTAGTGACCTGTTCTTGGTAGACTAGTGACTTGTTCTTGGTAGACTAGTGACTTGTTCTTAGTAGACTAGTGGCTTGTTCTTGGTAGACTAGTGACTTGTCCTTGGTAGACTAGTGACTTGTCCTTGGTAGACTAGTGACTTGTTCTTGGTAGACTAGTGACTTGTCCTTGGTAGACTAGTGACTTGTTCTTGGTAGACTAGTGACCTGTCCTTGGTAGACTAGTGACTTGTCCTTGGTAGACTAGTGACTTGTTCTTGGTAGACTAGTGACCTGTCCTTGGTAGACTAGTGACTTGTTCTTGGTAGACTAGTGACTTGTTCTTGGTAGACTAGTGACTTGTTCTTGGTAGACTAGTGACCTGTCCTTGGTAGACTAGTGACTTGTTCTTGGTAGACTAGTGACTTGTTCTTGGTAGACTAGTGACTTGTTCTTGGTAGACTAGTAACTTGTCCTTGGTAGACTAGTGACTTGTTCTTGGTAGACTAGTGACTTGTTCTTGGTAGACTAGTGACCTGTTCTTGGTAGACTAGTGACTTGTTCTTGGTAGACTAGTAACTTGTCCTTGGTAGACTAGTGACTTGTTCTTGGTAGACTAGTGACTTGTTCTTGGTAGACTAGTGACCTGTTCTTGGTAGACTAGTGACTTGTCCTTGGTAGACTAGTGACCTGTTCTTGGTAGACTAGTGACTTCTCCTTGGTAGACTAGTGACCTGTTCTTGGTAGACTAGTGACTTGTTCTTGGTAGACTAGTGACTTGTTCTTGGTAGACTAGTGACTTGTTCTTGGTAGACTAGTAACTTGTCCTTGGTAGACTAGTGACTTGTTCTTGGTAGACTAGTGACTTGTTCTTGGTAGACTAGTGACTTGTTCTTGGTAGACTAGTGACTTGTTCTTGGTAGACTAGTGACCTGTTCTTGGTAGACTAGTGACCTGTTCTTGGTAGACTAGTGACTTGTTCTTGGTAGACTAGTGACCTGTTCTTGGTAGACTAGTGACTTCTCCTTGGTAGACTAGTAACTTGTTCTTGGTAGACTAGTGACTTGTTCTTGGTAGACTAGTGACTTGTTCTTGGTAGACTAGTGACCTGTTCTTGGTAGACTAGTGACTTGTTCTTGGTAGACTAGTGACCTGTTCTTGGTAGACTAGTGACTTGTTCTTGGTAGACTAGTGACCTGTCCTTGGTAGACTAGTGACTTCTCCTTGGTAGACTAGTGACCTGTCCTTGGTAGACTAGTGACTTCTCCTTGGTAGACTAGTGACCTGTTCTTGGTAGACTAGTGACTTGTTCTTGGTAGACTAGTGACTTGTTCTTGGTAGACTAGTGACCTGTCCTTGGTAGACTAGTGACCTGTTCTTGGTAGACTAGTGACCTGTCCTTGGTAGACTAGTGACTTGTCCTTGGTAGACTAGTGACTTGTTCTTGGTAGACTAGTGACTTGTTCTTGGTAGACTAGTGACTTGTTCTTGGTAGACTAGTGACTTGTTCTTGGTAGACTAGTGACCTGTCCTTGGTAGACTAGTGACTTGTTCTTGGTAGACTAGTGACCTGTTCTTGGTAGACTAGTGACTTGTTCTTGGTAGACTAGTGACCTGTCCTTGGTAGACTAGTGACTTGTTCTTGGTAGACTAGTGACCTGTTCTTGGTAGACTAGTGACTTGTTCTTGGTAGACTAGTGACCTGTCCTTGGTAGACTAGTGACTTCTCCTTGGTAGACTAGTGACCTGTTCTTGGTAGACTAGTGACTTGTTCTTGGTAGACTAGTGACTTGTCCTTGGTAGACTAGTGACTTGTTCTTGGTAGACTAGTGACCTGTTCTTGGTAGACTAGTGACACGTCCTTGGTAGACTAGTGACTTGTTCTTGGTAGACTAGTGACTTGTTCTTGGTAGACTAGTGACTTGTCCTTGGTAGACTAGTGACTTGTTCTTGGTAGACTAGTGACTTGTTCTTGGTAGACTAGTGACTTGTCCTTGGTAGACTAGTGACTTGTTCTTGGTAGACTAGTGACTTGTCCTTGGTAGACTAGTGACTTGTTCTTGGTAGACTAGTGACTTGTTCTTGGTAGACTAGTGACTTGTCCTTGGTAGACTAGTGAGTTGTTCTTGGTAGACTAGTGACTTGTCCTTGGTAGACTAGTGACTTGTCCTTGGTAGACTAGTGACTTGTCCTTGGTAGACTAGTGACTTGTCCTTGGTAGACTAGTGAGTTGTTCTTGGTAGACTAGTGACTTGTCCTTGGTAGACTAGTGACTTGTCCTTGGTAGACTAGTGACTTGTTCTTGGTAGACTAGTGATTTGTCCTTGGTAGACTAGTGACTTGTCCTTGGTAGACTAGTGAGTTGTTCTTGGTAGACTAGTGACTTGTCCTTGGTAGACTAGTGAGTTGTTCTTGGTAGACTAGTAACTTGTTCTTGGTAGACTAGTGACTTGTTCTTGGTAGACTAGTGACTTGTTCTTGGTAGACTAGTGACCTGTTCTTGGTAGACTAGTGACTTGTTCTTGGTAGACTAGTGACCTGTCCTTGGTAGACTAGTGACTTCTCCTTGGTAGACTAGTGACCTGTCCTTGGTAGACTAGTGACTTCTCCTTGGTAGACTAGTGACTTGTTCTTGGTAGACTAGTGACTTGTCCTTGGTAGACTAGTGACCTGTTCTTGGTAGACTAGTGACTTGTTCTTGGTAGACTAGTGACTTGTTCTTGGTAGACTAGTGGCTTGTTCTTGGTAGACTAGTGACTTGTCCTTGGTAGACTAGTGACTTGTCCTTGGTAGACTAGTGACTTGTCCTTGGTAGACTAGTGACTTGTTCTTGGTAGACTAGTGACTTGTTCTTGGTAGACTAGTGACTTGTCCTTGGTAGACTAGTGACTTGTCCTTGGTAGACTAGTGACTTGTCCTTGGTAGACTAGTGACTTGTTCTTGGTAGACTAGTGACTTGTTCTTGGTAGACTAGTGACCTGTTCTTGGTAGACTAGTGACTTGTTCTTGGTAGACTAGTGACTTGTTCTTGGTAGACTAGTGACTTGTTCTTGGTAGACTAGTGACCTGTCCTTGGTAGACTAGTGACTTGTTCTTGGTAGACTAGTGACTTGTTCTTGGTAGACTAGTGACCTGTTCTTGGTAGACTAGTGACTTGTTCTTGGTAGACTAGTGACTTGTTCTTGGTAGACTAGTGACCTGTTCTTGGTAGACTAGTGACTTGTTCTTGGTAGACTAGTGACTTGTTCTTGGTAGACTAGTGAATTGTTCTTGGTAGACTAGTGACTTGTTCTTGGTAGACTAGTAACTTGTTCTTGGTAGACTAGTGACTTGTTCTTGGTAGACTAGTGACTTGTTCTTGGTAGACTAGTGACTTGTCCTTGGTAGACTAGTGACTTGTTCTTGGTAGACTAGTGACTTGTTCTTGGTAGACTAGTGACTTGTCCTTGGTAGACTAGTGACTTGTCCTTGGTAGACTAGTGACTTGTTCTTGGTAGACTAGTGACCTGTTCTTGGTAGACTAGTGACACGTCCTTGGTAGACTAGTGACTTGTTCTTGGTAGACTAGTGACTTGTTCTTGGTAGACTAGTGACTTGTTCTTGGTAGACTAGTGACTTGTCCTTGGTAGACTAGTGACTTGTTCTTGGTAGACTAGTGACTTGTTCTTGGTAGACTAGTGACTTGTCCTTGGTAGACTAGTGACCTGTTCTTGGTAGACTAGTGACTTGTTCTTGGTAGACTAGTGACTTGTTCTTGGTAGACTAGTGACTTGTCCTTGGTAGACTAGTGACTTGTTCTTGGTAGACTAGTGACCTGTTCTTGGTAGACTAGTGACTTGTTCTTGGTAGACTAGTGACCTGTTCTTGGTAGACTAGTGACCTGTTCTTGGTAGACTAGTGACCTGTTCTTGGTAGACTAGTGACTTGTCCTTGGTAGACTAGTGACCTGTTCTTGGTAGACTAGTGACTTGTCCTTGGTAGACTAGTGACCTGTTCTTGGTAGACTAGTGACTTGTTCTTGGTAGACTAGTGACTTGTTCTTGGTAGACTAGTGACCTGTTCTTGGTAGACTAGTGACTTGTTCTTGGTAGACTAGTGACCTGTTCTTGGTAGACTAGTGACTTGTTCTTGGTAGACTAGTGACCTGTTCTTGGTAGACTAGTGACCTGTTCTTGGTAGACTAGTGACCTGTTCTTGGTAGACTAGTGACTTGTCCTTGGTAGACTAGTGACCTGTTCTTGGTAGACTAGTGACTTGTCCTTGGTAGACTAGTGACTTGTCCTTGGTAGACTAGTGACCTGTCCTTGGTAGACTAGTGACTTGTCCTTGGTAGACTAGTAACTTGTTCTTGGTAGACTAGTGACTTGTTCTTGGTAGACTAGTGACTTGTTCTTGGTAGACTAGTGACCTGTTCTTGGTAGACTAGTGACTTGTTCTTGGTAGACTAGTGACTTGTTCTTGGTAGACTAGTGACCTGTTCTTGGTAGACTAGTGACCTGTTCTTGGTAGACTAGTGACTTGTTCTTGGTAGACTAGTGACTTGTTCTTGGTAGACTAGTGACCTGTCCTTGGTAGACTAGTGACTTGTCCTTGGTAGACTAGTGACTTGTTCTTGGTAGACTAGTGACTTGTCCTTGGTAGACTAGTGACTTGTTCTTGGTAGACTAGTGACTTGTTCTTGGTAGACTAGTGACTTGTTCTTGGTAGACTAGTGACTTGTTCTTGGTAGACTAGTGACTTGTTCTTGGTAGACTAGTGACTTGTCCTTGGTAGACTAGTGACTTGTTCTTGGTAGACTAGTGACCTGTTCTTGGTAGACTAGTGACTTGTTCTTGGTAGACTAGTGACTTGTTCTTGGTAGACTAGTGACCTGTTCTTGGTAGACTAGTGACTTGTCCTTGGTAGACTAGTGACCTGTTCTTGGTAGACTAGTGACCTGTTCTTGGTAGACTAGTGACCTGTTCTTGGTAGACTAGTGACCTGTTCTTGGTAGACTAGTGACTTGTCCTTGGTAGACTAGTGACTTGTTCTTGGTAGACTAGTGACTTGTTCTTGGTAGACTAGTGACTTGTTCTTGGTAGACTAGTGACCTGTCCTTGGTAGACTAGTGACTTGTTCTTGGTAGACTAGTGACCTGTCCTTGGTAGACTAGTGACTTGTTCTTGGTAGACTAGTGACTTGTTCTTGGTAGACTAGTGACTTGTTCTTGGTAGACTAGTGACCTGTTCTTGGTAGACTAGTGACTTGTTCTTGGTAGACTAGTGACTTGTTCTTGGTAGACTAGTGACTTGTCCTTGGTAGACTAGTGACCTGTTCTTGGTAGACTAGTGACTTGTTCTTGGTAGACTAGTGACTTGTTCTTGGTAGACTAGTGACTTGTCCTTGGTAGACTAGTGACCTGTTCTTGGTAGACTAGTGACTTGTTCTTGGTAGACTAGTGACCTGTTCTTGGTAGACTAGTGACTTGTTCTTGGTAGACTAGTGACTTGTTCTTGGTAGACTAGTGACCTGTTCTTGGTAGACTAGTGACCTGTTCTTGGTAGACTAGTGACTTGTTCTTGGTAGACTAGTGACTTGTTCTTGGTAGACTAGTGACTTGTCCTTGGTAGACTAGTGACTTGTTCTTGGTAGACTAGTGACTTGTTCTTGGTAGACTAGTGACTTGTTCTTGGTAGACTAGTGACTTGTTCTTGGTAGACTAGTGACTTGTTCTTGGTAGACTAGTGACTTGTCCTTGGTAGACTAGTGACTTGTTCTTGGTAGACTAGTGACCTGTTCTTGGTAGACTAGTGACTTGTTCTTGGTAGACTAGTGACTTGTTCTTGGTAGACTAGTGACCTGTTCTTGGTAGACTAGTGACTTGTTCTTGGTAGACTAGTGACCTGTTCTTGGTAGACTAGTGACCTGTTCTTGGTAGACTAGTGACCTGTTCTTGGTAGACTAGTGACCTGTTCTTGGTAGACTAGTGACTTGTCCTTGGTAGACTAGTGACTTGTTCTTGGTAGACTAGTGACTTGTTCTTGGTAGACTAGTGACTTGTTCTTGGTAGACTAGTGACCTGTCCTTGGTAGACTAGTGACTTGTTCTTGGTAGACTAGTGACCTGTCCTTGGTAGACTAGTGACTTGTTCTTGGTAGACTAGTGACTTGTTCTTGGTAGACTAGTGACTTGTTCTTGGTAGACTAGTGACCTGTTCTTGGTAGACTAGTGACTTGTTCTTGGTAGACTAGTGACTTGTTCTTGGTAGACTAGTGACTTGTCCTTGGTAGACTAGTGACCTGTTCTTGGTAGACTAGTGACTTGTTCTTGGTAGACTAGTGACTTGTTCTTGGTAGACTAGTGACTTGTCCTTGGTAGACTAGTGACCTGTTCTTGGTAGACTAGTGACTTGTTCTTGGTAGACTAGTGACTTGTTCTTGGTAGACTAGTGACTTGTTCTTGGTAGACTAGTGACTTGTTCTTGGTAGACTAGTGACTTGTCCTTGGTAGACTAGTGACTTGTTCTTGGTAGACTAGTGACTTGTTCTTGGTAGACTAGTGACCTGTTCTTGGTAGACTAGTGACTTGTTCTTGGTAGACTAGTGACTTGTTCTTGGTAGACTAGTGACTTGTTCTTGGTAGACTAGTGACTTGTTCTTGGTAGACTAGTGACTTGTTCTTGGTAGACTAGTGACCTGTTCTTGGTAGACTAGTGACCTGTTCTTGGTAGACTAGTGACTTGTTCTTGGTAGACTAGTGACTTGTTCTTGGTAGACTAGTGACTCGTCCTTGGTAGACTAGTGACTTGTTCTTGGTAGACTAGTGACTTGTTCTTGGTAGACTAGTGACTTGTTCTTGGTAGACTAGTGACCTGTTCTTGGTAGACTAGTGACTTGTTCTTGGTAGACTAGTGACTTGTTCTTGGTAGACTAGTGACTTGTTCTTGGTAGACTAGTGACTTGTCCTTGGTAGACTAGTGACTTGTTCTTGGTAGACTAGTGACCTGTTCTTGGTAGACTAGTGACTTGTTCTTGGTAGACTAGTGACTTGTTCTTGGTAGACTAGTGACTTGTTCTTGGTAGACTAGTGACTTGTTCTTGGTAGACTAGTGACTTGTCCTTGGTAGACTAGTGACTTGTTCTTGGTAGACTAGTGACTTGTCCTTGGTAGACTAGTGACTTGTTCTTGGTAGACTAGTGACTTGTTCTTGGTAGACTAGTGACTTGTTCTTGGTAGACTAGTGACTTGTTCTTGGTAGACTAGTGACTTGTCCTTGGTAGACTAGTGACCTGTCCTTGGTAGACTAGTGACTTGTTCTTGGTAGACTAGTGACTTGTTCTTGGTAGACTAGTGACTTGTCCTTGGTAGACTAGTGACCTGTCCTTGGTAGACTAGTGACTTGTTCTTGGTAGACTAGTGACTTGTCCTTGGTAGACTAGTGACTTGTTCTTGGTAGACTAGTGACTTGTCCTTGGTAGACTAGTGACTTGTTCTTGGTAGACTAGTGACTTGTCCTTGGTAGACTAGTGACTTGTTCTTGGTAGACTAGTGACTTGTTCTTGGTAGACTAGTGACTTGTCCTTGGTAGACTAGTGACTTGTTCTTGGTAGACTAGTGACTTGTTCTTGGTAGACTAGTGACTTGTTCTTGGTAGACTAGTGACTCGTTCTTGGTAGACTAGTGACTTGTTCTTGGTAGACTAGTGACTTGTCCTTGGTAGACTAGTGACTTGTTCTTGGTAGACTAGTGACTTGTTCTTGGTAGACTAGTGACTTGTCCTTGGTAGACTAGTGACTTGTCCTTGGTAGACTAGTGACTTGTTCTTATAGACTAGTGACTTGTCCTTGGTAGACTAGTGACTTGTTCTTGGTAGACTAGTGACTTGTTCTTGGTAGACTAGTGACTTGTTCTTGGTAGACTAGTGACTTGTCAACAGCTGATCTTTTTATCTTTGCCTCAGGCAGTGGATGATCTCTCTGTATCATATGTTGTGTGAGTGTGTTTGGATACCGGTAATTATAATTATTGCTTATAGACGGTGTCTGCATTTGTTAAATATTTGCTCTGTGTGAGAGAGAGAGAGAGAGAGAGAGAGAGAGAGAGAGAGAGAGAGAGAGAGAGAGAGAGAGAGAGAGAGAGAGAGAGAGAGAGAGAGAGAGAGGAAATGTGTGGCTGCTGCCTGGTGGAAATTTGACCTCTACTGAGCGCACCTTTGTAGTTATATTTGGTGATTGGTTGATTGATTGATTGATTGATTGATTGATTGATTCATTCATTAATTGATTTAGGAATCTGGGGAAATCTGGTCTGAGAGTCTCCTGTCTAGGACTGGGTGAGTAGAAACACACAACACACACACACACACACACACACACACACACACACACACACACACACACACACACACACACACACACATACATACATACCGTGTACACGCACACAGTGATATTTCTGCTTTCTTCTCAGGAACATGGGTGACATTTGGATCACAGATCTCTGATGAGGTACAGTATGTATGTATGTATGTATGTATGTATGTATGTATGTATGTATGTATGTATGTATGTATGTATGTATGTATGTATGTATGTATGTATGTATGTGTGTGTGTGTGTGTGTGTGTGTGTGTGTGTGTGTGTGTGTGTGTGTGTGTGTGTGTGTGTGTGCGTGCGTGCGTGCGTGCGTGTGTGTGTGTGCGTGTGTGTGCGTGTGTGTGTGTGTGTGTGTGTGCGTGTGCATGCATCTGTGTGTCTGGTGTGTACCAGGGTTGGGTACAAAACTCCTATTATGATGTGGTGTGGGACAGACAGGGGAGGAAGCTGGTGACATGCAGGAGGATGGAGGAACATGCAGTAACATACAGGAGGATGGAGGAACATGCAGTAACATACAGGAGGATGAAGGAACATGCAGTAACATACAGGAGGATGAAGGAACATGCAGTAACATACAGGAGGATGAAGGAACATGCAGTAACATACAGGAGGATGAAGGAACATGCAGTAACATGCAGGAGGATGAAGGAACATGCAGTAACATACAGGAGGATGAAGGAACATGCAGTAACATACAGGAGGATGAAGGAACATGCAGTAACATACAGGAGGATGAAGGAACATGCGGTAACATGCAGGAGGATGAAGGAACATGCAGTAAGATGAAGGAACATGCAGGAGGATGAAGGAACATGCAGTAAGATGAAGGAACATGCAGTAAAATGAAGGAACATGCAGTAAGATGAAGGAACATGCAGTAAGATGAAGGAACATGCAGTAAGATGAAGGAACATGCAGGAGGATGAAGGAACATGCAGTAAGATGAAGGAACATGCAGTAAGATGAAGGAACATGCAGGAGGATGAAGGAACATGCAGTAAGATGAAGGAACATGCAGTAAGATGAAGGAACATGCAGGAGGATGAAGGAACATGCAGTAAAATGAAGGAACATGCAGTAAGATGAAGGAACATGCAGTAAGATGAAGGAACATGCAGTAAGGTAAGATGAAGGAACATGCAGGAGGATGAAGGAACATGCAGGAGGATGAAGGAACATGCAGGAGGATGAAGGAACATGCAGTAAGATGAAGGAACATGCAGGAGTAAGTAAGTAAGTAAGTAAGTAAGTAAGTAAGTAAGTAAGTAAGTAAGTAAGTAAGTAAGTAAGTAAGTAAGTAAGTAAGTAAGTAAGTATTTATAAAGCACCTTTCATACATGTCATGTAGCTCGAAGTGCTGTACACGAACATGCAGTAAGATGAAGGAACATGCAGTAAGATGAAGGAACATGCAGGAGGATGAAGGAACATGCAGTAAGATGAAGGAACATGCAGGAGTAAGTAAGTAAGTAAGTAAGTAAGTAAGTAAGTAAGTAAGTAAGTAAGTAAGTAAGTAAGTAAGTAAGTAAGTATTTATAAAGCACCTTTCATACATGTCATGTAGCTCGAAGTGCTGTACACGAACATGCAGTAAGATGAAGGAACATGCAGTAAGATGAAGGAACATGCAGTAAGATGAAGGAACATGCAGGAGGATGAAGGAACATGCAGTAAGATGAAGGAACATGCAGTAAGATGAAGGAACATGCAGTAACATACAGGAGGATGAAGGAACATGCAGGAGGATGAAGGAACATGCAGTAAGATGAAGGAACATGCAGTAAGATGAAGGAACATGCAGGAGGATGAAGGAACATGCAGTAAGATGAAGGAACATGCAGTAAGATGAAGGAACATGCAGTAAGATGAAGGAACATGCAGTAAGATGAAGGAACATGCAGGAGGATGAAGGAACATGCAGTAAGATGAAGGAACATGCAGGAGGATGAAGGAACATGCAGTAAGATGAAGGAACATGCAGTAAGATGAAGGAACATGCAGGAGGATGAAGGAACATGCAGTAAGATGAAGGAACATGCAGTAAGATGAAGGAACATGCAGGAGGATGAAGGAACATGCAGTAAGATGAAGGAACATGCAGTAAGATGAAGGAACATGCAGTAAGATGAAGGAACATGCAGGAGGATGAAGGAACATGCAGTAAGATAAAGGAACATGCAGTAAGATGAAGGAACATGCAGTAAGATGAAGGAACATGCAGTAAGATGAAGGAACATGCAGTAACATACAGGAGGATGAAGGAACATGCAGGAGGATGAAGGAACATGCAGTAAGATGAAGGAACATGCAGTACGATGAAGGAACATGCAGGAGGATGAAGGAACATGCAGTAAGATGAAGGAACATGCAGTAAGATGAAGGAACATGCAGTAAGATGAAGGAACATGCAGTAAGATGAAGGAACATGCAGGAGGATGAAGGAACATGCAGTAAGATGAAGGAACATGCAGGAGGATGAAGGAACATGCATTAAGATGAAGGAACATGCAGTAAGATGAAGGAACATGCAGGAGGATGAAGGAACATGCAGTAAGATGAAGGAACATGCAGTAAGATGAAGGAACATGCAGGAGGATGAAGGAACATGCAGTAAGATGAAGGAACATGCAGTAAGATGAAGGAACATGCAGTAAGATGAAGGAACATGCAGGAGGATGAAGGAACATGCAGTAAGATAAAGGAACATGCAGTAAGATGAAGGAACATGCAGTAAGATGAAGGAACATGCAGTAAGATGAAGGAACATGCAGTAAAATGAAGGAACATGCAGGAGGATGAAGGAACATGCAGTAAGATGAAGGAACATGCAGGAGGATGAAGGAGCATGCAGTAACATACAGGAGGATGAAGGAACATGCAGTAACATGCAGGAGGATGAAGGAACATGCAGTAACATAGAGGAGGATGAAGGAACATGCAGTAACATGCAGGAGGATGAAGGAACATGCAGTAACATAGAGGAGGATGAAGGAACATGCAGGAGGATGAAGGAACATGCAGTAAGATGAAGGAACATGCAATAAAATGAAGGAACATGCAGTAAGATGAAGGAACATGCAGGAGGATGAAGGAACATGCAGTAAGATGAAGGAACATGCAGTAAAATGAAGGAACATGCAGTAAGATGAAGGAACATGCAGTAAGATGAAGGAACATGCAGTAAAATGAAGGAACATGCAGTAAGATGAAGGAACATGCAGTAAGATGAAGGAACATGCAGTAAAATGAAGGAACATGCAGTAAGATGAAGGAACATGCAGTAAGATGAAGGAACATGCAGTAAGATGAAGGAACATGCAGGAGGATGAAGGAACATGCAGGAGGATGAAGGAACATGCAGTAAGATGAAGGAACATGCAGTAAGATGAAGGAACATGCAGGAGGATGAAGGAACATGCAGTAAAATGAAGGAACATGCAGTAAGATGAAGGAACATGCAGTAAGATGAAGGAACATGCAGTAAGATGAAGGAACATGCAGTAAGATGAAGGAACATGCAGGAGGATGAAGGAACATGCAGTAAGATGAAGGAACATGCAGGAGGATGAAGGAACATGCAGGAGGATGAAGGAACATGCAGGAGGATGAAGGAACATGCAGTAAGATGAAGGAACATGCAGTAAGATGAAGGAACATGCAGTAAGATGAAGGAACATGCAGTAAGATGAAGGAACATGCAGGAGGATGAAGGAACATGCAGTAAGATGAAGGAACATGCAGTAAGATGAAGGAACATGCAGGAGGATGAAGGAACATGCAGTAAGATGAAGGAACATGCAGGAGGATGAAGGAACATGCAGTAAGATGAAGGAACATGCAGTAAGATGAAGGAACATGCAGTAAGATGAAGGAACATGCAGTAAGATGAAGGAACATGCAGTAAGATGAAGGAACATGCAGTAAGATGAAGGAACATGCAGGAGGATGAAGGAACATGCAGTAAGATGAAGGAACATGCAGGAGTAAGTAAGTAAGTAAGTAAGTAAGTAAGTAAGTAAGTAAGTAAGTAAGTAAGTAAGTAAGTAAGTAAGTAAGTAAGTAAGTAAGTAAGTATTTATAAAGCACCTTTCATACATGTCATGTAGCTCAAAGTGCTGTACACGAACATGCAGTAAGATGAAGGAACATGCAGTAAGATGAAGGAACATGCAGTAAAATGAAGGAACATGCAGTAAGATGAAGGAACATGCAGTAAAATGAAGGAACATGCAGTAAGATGAAGGAACATGCAGTAAGATTGTAACTGAGGGGTACAATTCCCTGACTGTATTACTAGATATGATACTTACTACCACTACCTTTGTACTTAATATTCGGCCACCCAGTACACGGCATAAATATATTATCATGAACACTCTCACGTAGATGAAACGGATCCAACACAAATGTACGAATTAGAAACAGGTCTTTATTTCCTACACAGCGATGGTGTGTAGAATAAGCACTTAATCACTTAATTACATTTATGAATTGAAATAGTATGCACTTTTATGGCAAGGAGTATTCGTCGGTATATCAATAGATAATGTCCAATCTCTGAAGGCGCAGGTGGTAAATATACGACCTGGAATAGTTAAGGAATAACAGCAATGATACTTTAATGATTATAGGCTGGATACACTAGAGGGGGTTAATCCGGTCGCTTGTAAGCCGACAGGAGTAGGAGGGGGGGGGGGGGTAGAATCCAGCTGCCTCGTCCGGCCAAGGGTATCCCAGGTGAACCCACTGTAGTGCCGTTCAATGCGCCGGCGATCCTTGGACCACAGATGAAAGCAGGTGGACTCTTTGTGGGCCGGCTCTCTCCGGTCCACGGGGGAGAGATGTGGAGAGACCTCGTCTTGCAGAGCGTCTCCTCACCTTGCGTCCTCTCCAGGGGGGGGGGGTTCCAACACACGGTAGTGTCGGGGGTCTTTATCCATAGAATAATCAAAGTATCCAAAGCATAATCCGTGCCTGGGAAGGCGGGCTGTCGTCGGTAGAATAATCCGGTATACAGGTCCACTCGCTCGTCGGCTCTGGGGCTCCTCGGGTGCAGCTTCACATAGGGTCAACCACCCTGGGTAAGCAGCCAGTTCTCTGCCCGAAACGATGGGGTACTGACTACGGTAGTATTCTCACCGCACGAAGCACTATATATTAACAGACTATTATTAGCTTAATAGACTACGTCCAACTCGACGATATAGTGCCAAATATGACTATTCAAATATTAATATACACGATGTCTCAATACCGATGGTAGGCCGAACTTGGCCTTACTCCCACACGTGGCATCACGGGGAGGCTTTACGTCTGTGACTCTATTGGAGGGTAAGAAACTGGACTGAAAAGAAAGTCCTACTTTAGTAGCGCAGTATATATACGCACTATGAACAAATAGTCCCATTAGTGGTGCGGTAGCCAAATTCCTACGCGGAACTAGGACTTGTTCGTACATGTCGAGCGGTACGTTTGAACTGGGTCTGAGGGGTATGGCAGCCTGGCACCAAGGTCTCGACCAATAGTAGAATGGAGACTATTATGGGATGTTCAGTAGGCTAGAATGGATATTCAATGCATATTGTACAAGGAATATACAAGGGATATCAGGGAATATTAGAGAATATACAAATACAATTAAATATATATATATAAATAAATATATATATTCGGTTTAATCTGGCCCTTCACAACAAAGATGAAGGAACATGCAGTAAAATGAAGGAACATGCAGTAAGATGAAGGAACATGCAGTAAGATGAAGGAACATGCAGTAAGATGAAGGAACATGCAGGAGGATGAAGGAACATGCAGGAGGATGAAGGAACATGCAGTAAAATGAAGGAACATGCAGTAAGATGAAGGAACATGCAGTAAGATGAAGGGACATGCAGTAAGATGAAGGAACATGCAGTAAGATGAAGGAACATGCAGGAGGATGAAGGAACATGCAGTAAGATGAAGGAACATGCAGGAGGATGAAGGAACATGCAGGAGGATGAAGGAACATGCAGGAGGATGAAGGAACATGCAGTAAGATGAAGGAACATGCAGTAAGATGAAGGAACATGCAGTAAGATGAAGGAACATGCAGTAAGATGAAGGAACATGCAGTAAGATGAAGGAACATGCAGGAGGATGAAGGAACATGCAGTAAGATGAAGGAACATGCAGTAAGATGAAGGAACATGCAGGAGGATGAAGGAACATGCAGTAAGATGAAGGAACATGCCGGAGGATGAAGGAACATGCAGTAAGATGAAGGAACATGCAGTAAGATGAAGGAACATGCAGTAAGATGAAGGAACATGCAGGAGGATGAAGGAACATGCAGTAAGATGAAGGAACATGCAGGAGGATGAAGGAACATGCAGTAAGATGAAGGAACATGCAGTAAGATGAAGGAACATGCAGTAAGATGAAGGAACATGCAGGAGGATGAAGGAACATGCAGTAAGATAAAGGAACATGCAGTAAGATGAAGGAACATGCAGTAAGATGAAGGAACATGCAGTAAGATGAAGGAACATGCAGTAAAATGAAGGAACATGCAGGAGGATGAAGGAACATGCAGTAAGATGAAGGAACATGCAGTAACATGAAGGAACATGCAGGAGGATGAAGGAGCATGCAGTAACATAGAGGAGGATGAAGGAACATGCAGTAACATAGAGGAGGATGAAGGAACATGCAGTAACATACAGGAGGATGAAGGAACATGCAGTAAGATGAAGGAACATGCAGTAAAATGAAGGAACATGCAGGAGGATGAAGGAACATGCAGTAAGATGAAGGAACATGCAGGAGGATGAAGGAGCATGCAGTAACATACAGGAGGATGAAGGAACATGCAGTAACATGCAGGAGGATGAAGGAACATGCAGTAACATACAGGAGGATGAAGGAACATGCAGTAACATACAGGAGGATGAAGGAACATGCAGTAACATACAGGAGGATGAAGGAACATGCAGTAACATACAGGAGGATGAAGGAACATGCAGTAACATACAGGAGGATGAAGGAACATGCAGTAAGATGAAGGAACATGCAGGAGGATGAAGGAACATGCAGTAAGATGAAGGAACATGCAGTAAAATGAAGGAACATGCAGTAAGATGAAGGAACATGCAGTAAGATGAAGGAACATGCAGGAGGATGAAGGAACATGCAGGAGGATGAAGGAACATGCAGGAGGATGAAGGAACATGCAGGAGGATGAAGGAACATGCAGGAGGATGAAGGAACATGCAGGAGGATGAAGGGACATGCAGTAAGATGAAGGAACATGCAGTAAGATGAAGGAACATGCAGTAAGATGAAGGAACATGCAGGAGGATGAAGGAACATGCAGGAGGATGAAGGAACATGCAGGAGGATGAAGGAACATGCAGTAAGATGAAGGAACATGCAGTAAGATGAAGGAACATGCAGGAGGATGAAGGAACATGCAGTAAGATGAAGGAACATGCAGTAAGATGAAGGAACATGCAGGAGGATGAAGGAACATGCAGTAAGATGAAGGAACATGCAGTAAGATGAAGGAACATGCAGTAAGATGAAGGAACATGCAGGAGGATGAAGGAACATGCAGTAAGATGAAGGAACATGCAGTAAGATGAAGGAACATGCAGTAAGATGAAGGAACATGCAGTAAGATGAAGGAACATGCAGGAGGATGAAGGAACATGCAGTAAGATGAAGGAACATGCAGGAGTAAGTAAGTAAGTAAGTAAGTAAGTAAGTAAGTAAGTAAGTAAGTAAGTAAGTAAGTAAGTAAGTAAGTAAGTAAGTAAGTAAGTAAGTAAGTAAGTAAGTAAGTAAGTAAGTATTTATAAAGCACCTTTCATACATGTCATGTAGCTCAAAGTGCTGTACACGAACATGCAGTAAGATGAAGGAACATGCAGTAAGATGAAGGAACATGCAGTAAGATGAAGGAACATGCAGGAGGATGAAGGAACATGCAGTAAGATAAAGGAACATGCAGTAAGATGAAGGAACATGCAGTAAGATGAAGGAACATGCAGTAAGATGAAGGAACATGCAGTAAGATGAAGGAACATGCAGGAGGATGAAGGAACATGCAGTAACATGAAGGAACATGCAGGAGGATGAAGGAACATGCAGTAAAATGAAGGAACATGCAGGAGGATGAAGGAACATGCAGTAAGATGAAGGAACATGCAGTGACATGAAGGAACATGCAGGAGGATGAAGGAACATGCAGTAAGATGAAGGAACATGCAGTAAGATGAAGGAACATGCAGTAAGATGAAGGAACATGCAGTAAGATGAAGGAACATGCAGTAAGATGAAGGAACATGCAGGAGGATGAAGGAACATGCAGTAAGATGAAGGAACATGCCGAAACACTCCTCTGCCTCGAGCCTTAATGACTTCCGCTCCGTTGCACTCACCCCCATCATCATGAAGTGCTTCGAGAGGCTGGTCCCGGCTCACCTCAAATATGGCCTCTCACCCTCTCTGCACAGACACTAATTTGCCTACCGTGAGAACAGGAGCATGGAGGACGCCATCTCCTCAGTGCTACACTCATGTGAGAATGCTGTTCATCGACTTCAGCTCAGCATTCAACACTCCAAACTCATCTCCAAACTTGGTGACCTTGCTGTGGAAACCAAGGACCTTGACATCAACCCCTCTGTCTGCAACTGGATAGTAGACTTCCTAATGAACAGACCTCAGTTTGTTGGGATAGACAATCTCACCTCCTCCACCCTCACTCTGAACACTGGCGCCCCGCAAGGCTGAGTGCAGAGCCCCCTCCTGTAATCCCTCTTCACCCACGACTGCACTCCTATACATGGCACCAACACCATTAGGAAGTTTGCAGAGGACACAACGGTGGTCAAAAACAAAAACCTGGTGGCGTGGTGCGCCAACAACAACCTGGTCCTCAACACCAAGGAACTCATCGTGGACTTCAGGAAGACCAGAGCCAGAGCGCATGCCCCCACCCACATCGACGGGATGGAAGTTGAGTGTGTCTGCAGCTTCAAATTCCTGTGAGTCTACATCTCCGAGGACCTCTCTTGGAACCTCAACACCTCAGCACCTCAAGGCCTTTTCTTCCTGAGGAGACTGAGGAAAACCCACCTGTCCCCTCAGATTCTGGTGAACTTTTACCGGTGTGCCATTGAAAGCATACTCACCAACTGCATCACAGTCTGGTATGGCAACTGCACTGCCTCTGACCGGAAAGCACTGCAGAGAGTGGTGAAAACCGCCCAACGCATCACCGGTACTTCACTCCCTACTATTGAGTCGATCCACCACAAACGGTTTCTGAGGAAGGCACGCAGCATTGTCAAGGACACCTCTCACACCAATCATGGACTGTTTGCCCTCCTCCCCTCCAGGAGACGCTACAGGAACCTCCGCTCCAGGTCAAGCAGACTCAGGAACACTGTGTTTCCCTCAGCTGTCATCTCTCTGAACTCTGTGCCACGTTGACAGCCCCCCCCTCACCATATAAACTCTGAACTGATTCTATTGCCTACACACTAGGCTCTGTTACCCATACTGTACGACTCTGAACTCTGTGGCCTATACTCAATTTATACCTACCTACTGCTTTCACTGTCTACCCATATACTCTGTATGATAGCATGTACAGCAGTGCTGTATATACAGCATATTTACTTTTATATCTTTATATTACCGCATATACAGTATATATACCCATATTTGTCTGAATATACCTGCATATATTCTATATACTTGCTTGTACACCTGCATATAACCCATAGCTCTGTATGATAGCATGTACAATAATGCTGTATATACCATATATATATATTTATTCTCACCGCATATATACCTATACTCACCTGTCTGTACTTACCTGCTGCACATAGTCCTTTACATAGTCCTTATACTAAGTATTTAAGACAAATAAAGTTATAATAATAATAATAGAAATATGAACAATGAAGCACAGGAATACAAGCGCTGGTATGATAAAATATGATGATGGCCCACGGTCACTCTCCCCAGGGAGCAGGAGAACCCCTCAGATCCAGTTGAAGTAGAGCGGGCATGACTCTGCAGGCCAAACTGAGGATGCCAGTCAGTGATGCTCAGGGGTGTAAAAAGTACCAGAAGGACTTCCGGTATGAGAGCAGACGGATAACACTTATTTCGGATAAATAAGGACCCGAAAAGAAGTAAAAAATAACGATGCACACGAGAAGCAAGGAGGAAACAACAAATGCGAAGGAGAGAGAAGTGGAGGAATCACGAGAAGAGGTGAATTTGAAGGAACAGAGACCCCGAAACGAGGACGGGAAGGGACAGGTGGAGGAAGGGGGAGGATCGGCTGTGCCCGACACGGGAATGCCAGGCTGGGCCGTGATCATGCAGGCCGGAATATTGGCGACTATACAAATGAACATGAAAATGAACACAGACTCGATAAGAAACGATATTGGGAGGCTAAGGGAGGAATTGAGGAAGGAACAGGAGGATTTCAGAGGGGAAATAAATACAAGACTCAAAGCGGTTGATGAGAAGATGACGGAGCAGGGTGAGAGTGTAACCGCGCTGGAAAGAAGAATGGCGGAAGCAGAGGAATGGAACACAGAGATACACGAGGTATTAACGATAGCGATTCAACAACAAGAAAAGATGAAGACAAAGATGTCGGACATGGAAGGGAGATCACAGAGAAATAACATCAGGCTATGGGGACTGAAGGAAGGAGTCGAAGGGGAATCGATGGCCCAATATGTGGAAACGCTTATCAAGAAGGAATTGAGAGACACGGGACTGGATAAAATGGAGATACAGAGGGCTCACAGGGCTCTTGCTCCGAGACCACAAGCGGGCAGACCCGAGAGCGGTGATTATTAACTTTCTGAGATTCGAGGTAAAGGAACTGGTACTTAGAACCGTGTGGAGCAAGAAAATAGAAATCGAGGGGAAAGGGCTGTCGTTTGACCATGACTACTCAACAGCGGTGGCAATAACACGCCTGTCATACGCGGGGCTTAAGAGAACTCTGAAGGAAAGCGGAATAAAGTTCCAATCGCCCATGACCTCGCTACGGATTCACTGGAAGGAGGGGACTGTGACATACGTGACGGCGCAGGAAGCGGCGAAGGAGATGAGACGGAGGGGGATGGAGGCAGCGGAGGAAGGAGACGGGAGGGACGAGATGGAGCAGACGCTGAGCCTACAACGGAGATTGGAGAAAGCACGCATGTGGACCAGGGTAGGCGACCGGGGTCCTGGAGCGGAGAAAGGAGAGAGAGGAGGGCCGGAGTGAACCGAGGCAGACCGAGGGCGGAGACAAACGAGGAGGCGAGAGATGGAGTCGGAGAGGGGAGGAGACACAGGGAAACGAACGGGATGAGTACACACACAAGGAATAGAATAAGCAGTCCAGATAGAGACAATGTATAGGAACTGACGTAAATGCATGAACACACATTACAAACGCTGAAGGAGGAAATAAATAGGAATATAATTAGACGATGACACGTGAAATGAAGGTAAACCGACAGTGGCCAGTAGAGGGAGCCGTCGCTCCAGCGAAGGCCTAGGAGGGATGCCATAGAAGAGACACACAATCACAATGAGAAACTACAGGGTCGAACAGACATGTCCTGACTATAGGCAATGCATAAAGCATACTGAAACAAATACATAAACGCACATTGCGAGTATCACATATGGAAGTAATTAAGAAGATAAATAAGCAGCACATAGAAAATAGAAGGGGGAAAAAAATACATGGGTGCACACAGAGGATACCACACGTTTGACTGGGTGGAAGGAGGGGCAATGGAACATGTGAATCACATTAAGAGAGACCTAGGAAGTGGGGATCTTTAGACAGGAAGAAGGACACATAGAGCACTTTTGACCAGGAGCTCGAAAGCACTAAAAACAGCAAGAAGGCTGGACAATTATGGCGAGAAGATGGGGATCCAAGGTTACAGGCCCCCATGCCGTCAGGAGGAGCCCTCTCACTAGGAGAGCAGTTACTCTTCACCCACCAGCAGGGGACAGGGGGGGACACAGGGACCCCCCGAACGCCTTGGGAGCACTTTATTTAGAGTTTATGTTTTTTCTTTTTGTTAACTATTATGGGTATGCGGTAAAGAGAGCGGAGGCTACGACCGAAGGTAAAACTGTATGTGACATGGGGGGGACTGACAGGCGAGCAAAGAAGAAAGATGACAAAGGTTAAAGGTATAAAAATGATGTCGTTAAACGTTAATGGAATGAATAATCCGATAAAGAGGGGTAAAGTGATGCTGAAATGTAGAAAGAGTGAGATGCAAGTGATATTTTTGCAGGAGACGCATCTGATAGCACAGGAACACGAGAAACTGAAAAGATTTGGATATGAGAATGCATATTATAGTTCCTTTAAACGGACCCTGAGGAGAGGAGTAGCCATATTAATCAAGAACACGGTAAAATTTGAATTGGTCAAAGAAATAAGAGACAAGGAAGGGAGGTTTATTCTGGTGAAGGGGAAAATGGAGGGTCAGATGGTTACGTTAGTGAATGTATATGCCCCCCCGGAGAGTGAGAGGTGTTTATATGAGACAATTTATGACATGATAGCGATGGAATTGGAAGGGATATTGGTATGTGCAGGGGATTTTAATGTGGTATTGAATCATGACTTGGACACTACGAGTACTAGAAAAGGGAGACCACAAATCAGTAGGTATATGAATATACAGATGACAGAAATGGGAATTACAGACGTTTGGAGGGGGATGCACGCCTTGGACAGGGAATACACGCATTACTCACATCCACACGCGACATATGCGAGAATAGACTATTTTCTTATGACGACGGGGGACAGCTACAGGGTTCGGGAGAGCAGAATAGGGGTAGCGGACATATCGGACCACAGTGCCACATATCTGACAGTAGATCTGGAGGGGAGACGGAGGAACGCGATCTGGAGATTGAATGTGGGAATATTAAATAACAAGGGGGTGGTGAGTGAGATTAAGGAGGAGATAGCCAGGTATAAGGAGGAAAATGACAACGGGGAGGTCGACCCGAACATTCTATGGGACACACTGAAGGTGGTGATAAGGGGGAAATTGATGGAGAAAACAGCACTACTGAAGAGAGCCAGAACGGAGACATATCACAATCTGATAGGGACGCTGAAGGATTTAGAGAGGAAGCACCAGATCTCGAAAGAACAGGAAACGCTCAGAGAAATCAAAGAAGTAAGGGCCAGGATAAATAGGGAATTATTGACGGAAATAGAAAAGAAAGCGAGGTTTATGAAACAGACGTACTATGAGGGGGGACCAAAGGCGACTAGACTGTTAGCCAGGAGAATCAGGATGCAACAGAAGTTAAACACGATACACACAATAAGAGATACAAAGACTAACGAAATATTGAGAGACCCAGCTGAAATAGAGAGGACATTTAGAGAATACTATAAGACATTATACACACAGCCAATGGCAGCGGGAGAAGAGGAAATAGACGCTTTTCTGGAGAAGCTGGAGTTACCATCGATAGGGAGAGAACAGAATGAAGAATTAAATAAAATAATTACAGAACGGGAACTGGAAGAGGCAATTAGTAGAGCGAAAAACAACAAATCTCCGGGGAGCGACGGATTCCCATCGGAATTCTACAAGACATTTAGAGTAGAATTAGCGCCCATGTTAGGAGCGGCATTCAGGCACACGATGGAGGAGGGCAAAATGCCTCCCTCATGGAAGGAAGCCATAATCCCCACTAGGGATGCCCCGATCACGTTTTTTGCCACCGATACCGATCACCGATCGTCGTGAGCCATATCGGCCGATACCGATCGTTTTTGATTAACACTTTAATCGCCGGAAACGCCGAAACTCGTCATTGCCCGCCATGCTCATTCTGCCGAAGACGCCGTAACACGTCTTTGATATCAATATTTCAAAAATCTGTGATCGAAATCATATTTCTCCTCCGGGGGCCTGAGATATACTGCTGAGCTCCACTCAACTCTCTAACGGTTCAAGAGCGCCATCTGGTGGCCGCTCGGCAGATCGCCCAACAGGAAGTCATGTGGATGAAGTGGTGCTCACCCATATTTCGTCCGGGCACTCGCTATCATTAGCAGGACTCCATCTTGACACAGTGAACACCGATCGGTGCAAATAACTCGACAAACAACATGATTTGGACGTATATACTATTATACAACCTGGAGATGGATCGGGTATTTCGACATCCCATAATAGAAAAAATTCTATTCCACGCTCATCCCCCAACGGCGCGAGGAAGATACGGTGAGTTTCAGCGTTATTTTCTAATGTCTGCTATACTAACTGCTCTGATGATCATATGACCCACACTAGACGAATGATATAACGTTGCCCACGGAATTATAAACGACCCCCCGCCCATCCGGTCAACATCAGATCATACGTAGTAACTTCTAGAAGTACCTCCAGTTGAAATTTTTTATCTGGCACCGATCGCTACCAAACTGTATTTGATCATCAATATAATGCATTTGGGGCTATAAATCAAGTTCTGGAGAAAGCTGCAGAAAACGATAAAAACATACTTATACTTTAGACCGTATTTTAGTATGAATATGTGAATGAAAAAGTATAACGTTGCTACACCCTGAACAATAGATATAGGACATTGAATGGGCCATAATAATGTCAATTTAGCAATACAATTTAAAAAGGTATAGCCCTGCAAAGAAGGGGAACTTCTCCATAGACAAATATTGCTGGCTAGGGATGGTAAATTATGAATTTAACCATGGCGATCAAAGTGTTAAAAAGAAATTAAAAATTATTTTATATAATTATTTTTTTTATAAAATATATATATTATATAATTAGACTTGTACTTGTATTATCTGCGAGACATCGCCACCACGCAACAAGTCAAAATGCTCACTATCTGCAAACAGCTCCACTGTCTGTGTGTACTCTAGTAGCCTCCAGCTCCAAAAGGGATTCTCCGGAGCTGCACCTGGACCCTATACTCGAGTAGCCTCGAGCTACGGCAAGGATTCTCCTGCGCTGTAGATGGACCCTATTGATATAACGTTACTGTGCTTTGGTCATATCACATTCAGCAAGCCCTCAGCTCGAATACGCATTGAATCAATGTTATAAGACATTGATATCAAGAACTATCTGTAGCTACTGCTAGCCGGCTAGATGACATTAAGACAGAACTTTTTAGTTCAATGGGACATTTTGTTTTGAACAGTGAACTAACATCAGCTAACGCAAGCTAACGGAGGTATCAACATGGACTAATAGACTTTCTGGAGCATTTGTTGATATCAGGAGCTATCAGTAGCTAGCCGGCTAAATACCGTTAGACAATGCCTACTAAAAGTGAATAGTTGACTGGGTAATTTTGTTTAAACAGTAACGATAGCTAGGTAGCTAACGTTAGCTCAGGTCGAATGCACTATAGACTCGAGCAGAGGAGCCGCCTCTCAGTCCTCTGTGTTTACAAACTGTACACGGGTGCGGGCGGGGCTATGGAGGAGGAGCAGCGGCAGTTTGCAGGTCCTGTGTGTCTGAGACAGACAGCGAGTGAGATCTCCGCTTGATCGGTTTCCGTGATCGGCGAATATGACTCATTATCGGAATTCACAGATCGCATATTTATACTGATTATCGGCCGATAACGATCGGTGGCCGATCGATCGGGGCATCCCTAATCCCCACGATACCAAAAGAAGGAAAGGATAGAGAATTATGTAGTAGTTTCAGACCTGTGTCCATACTCAACGTGGATTATAAGATGTATACATCAATAATATCAAAGAGATTCGAGACGTTTATGCCAGACATTATAGATGAAGATCAGACTGGATTCATTAAGGGGAGACAGACGCAGGATAACGTAAGAAAGACATTACACCTAGTGGAGGAGATACAAAAACAGGGTGGGAGTGCGGTACTGATTAGCCTAGATGCAGAAAAGGCATTCGACAGTGTTAGATGGGTATTTTTATATAAGGCGCTAGAGAAATTCTGACTAAACGAGAGGGCAATGAAGACGATCAAGGCACTATATCAAGAGCCGACAGCGAGAATTAAGGTGAATGGCAGCCTGACGGATAGAATCAGATTGGAGAGGGCTACCAGACAGGGATGTTGTCTCTCGCCGACGCTCTTCGACGTTTTCATAGAACCACTGGCACAACTGATCAGACAGACCGAGGACATCAAGGGGGTAGAAATAAAGGGGACGGAACACAAATTAGGCCTATTTGCGGACAACGTGATAGTATACATGAGACAACCAGATAAGAGCTTCCCGGCACTGATGGATCTACTGAAAGAATATGGCCACTACTCGGGATACAAACTGAACGTGACAAAGACACAGACCTTAGCGTGGAACTATACTCCAACGACAGAAATTAGGGAGGAGTACGGGATAAGGTGGGACATGGACAAGATTAAATACCTAGGGGTGAACATTACGAGAGGGGTGGGGAAGTTGTATGAGGCGAATTATACACAGATCAATAAGAACATCAAGAGAGACATAGAGAGATGGACAGTAATGCCCCTGGACTTCAACTCAAGGATAGAGGTTATTAAGATGAACATACTATCAAGGCTACTATACTTGTTTCAGTCACTACCCATACAGATACCACAGAACCAATTCAGGGAGTGGGACAGAATGATATCAAGGTTCATATGGGCAGGGAGAAGACCACGGGTCAGATATAAAACGCTGCAACTACCAAAGGAAAAGAGGGGAATGGCAGTACCCAGCCTACAAGACTATTATTATGCAGCACAGCTGAGAGCAGTGACGTGTTGGTGCAACAACAACTATGAGGCTAGATGGAAGGACATTGAAAAAGAAGGGGGGGGGATACAAAGTACAGGCTCTGGTAGGGGACAGGGAACTATTCAAGGAAAAAGAGGAACTGTTAGATCCAATCACCAAGTGCACCTTGATTATATGGAACAGAGTAGTAAAAACACACAAATTGGAGAAGTAGTCAGGGGTTCTGAGATGGGTAGCACATGACAAGAGGTTCAAGCCAGGGAGGTTGGACCATGGATTCAGAAGGTGGGAAAGGGGTGGGGCAACAGCGATATGCAAAATGATAGATAAGGGGGAAATGCAGACCCTACCAAAATTAAAGGAGAAATTTGGATTAGAGAACAGGGACCACTTCAGATATCTACAGATTAGGGATTACTATAACAAAGAAATAAGAGGGGACAAAGATGAAGAATAGAATGGGATAATCAGGATGATAGTAAGGGCGTACGAAGGGGGGAAAGGAAGGGTAATATCAGCACTGTACCGGGCTATAATGGCCAGCAAGGGACACACGACCGATTATATAAGGGAGAAATGGGAGAGAGAACTAGAGATAGGAATAACAGAGAAGGAATGGGGTAACATATGCGAGGTGCAACACTCAACAACAGGATCAAGGGTATGGAAGGAATTTGGATGGAAGAACATAATCAGATTCTTTATAACCCCGGAATTGAAGGGAAAGTATGCACCAACACAAAAGACATGCTGGAGGATGTGTGGGAAGGAGGGGGCAAATCACACACATGTATTCTGGGGATGTCAGAAGCTGAAGGAGTATTGGGAGGAGATAGGGGAGGCAATAACCAGAATAATAGGATACAGGTTACCCCAAACAGGCCTGGGGCTATACTTAGGGGACCTGACGCACGAGGGTATACAAGGGGGGGGGGGACAAATATCTAATAAAGATAATGCTGATATCGGCCAGAAAAGCAATAACGAGACTGTGGTACAAGGAAGATCCACCAACAATAGCACAATGGGTAGGAATAGTTGAGGAGATACAGGATATGGAGAGGATAACACACATGCTTTGGCTGCAGGAGGAGAAATTTGAGGAAAGATGGGGAAAGTGGGAGGATTATAAGGGGAACGAGGACGACATCACAGAGGAAGATACGAATGCAACACAAGAAGGCGAAGGGTAAAGGAGGAAAGAGGTTCAAGGAGGGTCTCTGAACCCATGTCGCACATTTTTGCTTTAGTTAGTATTTTCTATTTTTATTTTTTGGGTATGACAATTGTTTTATGTTTTTTCACTTTATTATTTATGTCTGTGGAATTTTAGCTTAAGTCAGTATTTTTTATTTTTGTTTTTGGGTATTAAAATGTTTTCTTTATTGTTTATGTCTGTTTAACGGTGTTGTACAGTACATTATGTCTTTGTATTATGTACCTGGAAGACCGACTGATATGTAAATAATATTCAAGGATGATGTTGTTTGTATGCTTGTAAACCAAAAATGCTAATAAAAATTGAGTTTAAAAAAAAAAAAATTACCCAGAAATGATATATAAGTGAAAGTATGGGTACCGTCTCAAAATCTTACTCAAGTAAAAGTCAGAGTATCTGGCTAAAAACACACTTGAGTAAAATTTAAAAAGAATTCTACTTTTAAATGTACTTAAGTACTCAAAAGTAAAAGTAAAAACTTTTTTCTGACTGTCTATTCTTCTGATTGCACAAGCACCAATCAGCATGGGTATGGGCGGGTTCATTTTCCTCTTTTCTTCCCAAACATTTCAGGCCTCGATAGCAGGCAGGTTTTTCAGTTCAGTTTAAATATGGCTCCACTTCATGACAAAAGGATCATCCAACATGTGTGATTTTCCATTCATTAATTAGTGCTAAGCTGGTTTACAGCTGGATAGCGTTGGGCACTGGTACCGGTTCAACCCTAGTGTCTACAATGTGTGTGTGTGTGTGTGTGTGTGTGTGTGTGTGTGTGTGTGTGTGTGTGTGTGTGTGTGTGTGTGTGTGTGTGTGTGTGTGTGTGTGTGTGTGTGTGTGTGTGTGTGTGTGTGTGTGTGTGCGTGTGTGATTGATACAAATTGGCCGTTTTGTGTCTGCGTGTGTTTCTATGACAGAGAGAGTGGATTATTATTACATAAGAGTTTCTAGAGTTTTAGAACAGTTTATATGGGTTACTGACTGTGTGTGTGTGTGTGTGTGAGTAGATGGCGGAGCAGGTCATGTCTACAGCCTATGATAATGGAGTCAACCTGTTCGACACCGCAGAAGTCTACGCCTCCGGGAGGTACACAGACACTAATCAAGCACCCCCTCCCTTTCTCTCTCACTCTCTCTCTGCCTCTCTTTCTCTCCCCCTCCCTGTGTCTCTATCTCTCTCTCTCTCTTCTTTACTGATCTTGGTCACATGGTCTCTGCATGCAACTACAACTACGGCAACACAACTGGGTCAATCATACCGCATAGTTCCCAGACTAGTGATCAATAGAACATTTCTTTTAAGAGGGCTGTTGTCATTGGTCAATAGAACCTTAACTTTAAGAGGGGCGTGGTTAGTAGCCAATAGAAGTGCTGGAAGATAAATAATTACAATTAGATTTAGACCTGTTTATCTGCAAAAAACGTAACAAACATATTCCACAGATTCAATTAAATCAAATTAAATGGATTGTTGAAAAGACATCCCTTTAAAAGAACATTCTTTCCCCAACAACACAATCAACATATCTCTCTCTCTCTCTCTCTCTCTCTCTCTCTCTCTCTCTCTCTCTCTCTCTCTCTCTCTCTCTCTCTCTCTCTCTCTCTCTCTCTCTCTCTCTCTCTCTCTCTCTCTCTCTCTCTCTCTCTCTCTCTCTCTCTCAGGGCAGAGGCTACCATGGGAAAAATTTTAAAGAAGAAGGGATGGAGGTATCTATCTATCTATCTATCTATCTATCTATCTATCTATCTATCTATCTATCTATCTATCTATCTATCTATCTATCTATCTATCTATCTATCTATCTATCTATCTATCTATCTATCTATCTATCTATCTATCTATCTGCATGTCTATCTATCTATCTATCTATCTATCTATCTATCTATCTATCTATCTATCTATCTATCTATCTATCTATCTATCTATCTATCTATCTGCATGTCTATCTATCTATCTATCTGCATGTCTATCTATCTATCTATCTATCTATATCTATCTATCTATCTATCTATCTATCTATCTATCTATCTATCTATCTATCTATCTATCTATCTATCTATCTATCTATCTGCATGTCTATCTATCTATCTATCTATCTATCTATCTGCATGTCTATCTATCTATCTATCTGCATGTCTATCTATCTATCTATCTATCTATCTATCTATCTATCTATCTATCTATCTATCTATCTATCTATCTATCTATCTATCTATCTATCTATCTATCTATCTATCTATCTATCTATCTATCTGCATGTCTATCTATCTATCTAGCTGCATGTCTATCTATATATCTATCTATCTATCTATCTATCTATCTATCTATCTATCTATCTATCTATCTATCTATCTATCTATCTATCTATCTATCTATCTATCTATCTATCTATCTATCTATCTATCTATCTATCTATCTATCTGTCTATCTATCTGCATGTCTATCTATCTATCAGTCTTCTACCTCTTTTGTATTTCTGATCATATGCCTGTTTTATTTTCTGCTGTTGTCCCATGCTCTGTAGTTGCTATTCATCCTCCTGCACACCGTTTTCGTGCTATAAACACAGACACTGCGCTGAAATTCCATACAGCTTTTAATGACTGTGCTTTCTAGTGTGGATGGGTATAATGCCCTTACTGTAATGTAGACAAGCTTGTTGCACTTTTTAACTCCACTTGCACCAGCATCCTGGACTCTATCGCCCCATTGCGGAGCAAACATCCTAGGGCTCTTTCGGAACCATGGATAAATAACGCTATCCATGTGCTCAGACGCTCATGCAGGCGTGCTGAAGGAAAGTGGAAGAAGGATAAGTTGCATGTCTCGTTTGGGATTCTAAAGGACTGTCTAATGGAGTATGAAGGCTGCTAAAACTGAGTATATCTCCAATCTTATTTCTAAGAATATTAGCAAACCCAGGGTTCTATTTACGTCAGGGTTCGAAATTAACGGGGGCTTGGGGCAAAATGCCCTCGAAAATTGACCAAATGCCCTTGATAATCAGTTAAGCGGGGCAAAAAAAGCCCCCGACAGTTTACTAATTATATATATAATTATATATATGCTCTACAGTGCGTATTTGCCCCTAATAATATGTGTGTGTGCACACCGGAAAAATCATTTACTTGCAGTGCGAGACAGACGAGTGATTGTGAAGATTACAAAACAGCTCCGCTGTTAATAGTTCAGATTGAAACTGGACTGAAATTCAGTTTTTGGGTGGAATGTTTGTTCCAAGGAGGAGGGAGGCGGGGCCCGCTGCGTGTTACAGGGAGATGCTTCCAGGCACTTGAGAGGTGCGAACACAGAGAGAGCGCTCTGCTCTCATCAAGCATTACACTGCTATCTTAACGTTAGCAAGCTAAGCATCTGCATAGCGCGACCCGTGTAACGTTAAGTAACTTGTGTTCGGCGGGGAAAGACCGTTCCATTTGTAACACAACTACAAAGAATAACATCCAAATCCGATCCCGATGCGCATTTCCTTCATTCCACAGCGCTGAGCGCGCAACGTATTTCATTGATCGATCTGGCCAGAGCCTATACTCAGAAACGTTGCGTGTGTGGGGTTTTTCATCAATTTGAAACAAGCCTCTTGACTGTTGGAATTAGGGATGTTAAAAATAAAATATCTAATAATATTATTCAATATTAGACATTCATTGATCCAGAGGCAACCGGTTATTCGTCTGCTATTTGTAGATGTATCAAGAAAACAACACAACTTGCCCTCAGGGACAATAATATTGAATCTATTTAGATAGAGTATGTATGTATTATTTACAGATAATTGAAGGTACGTACCTCAAAACATGAAACCAAGCCATGATGTCACACATCGTGTGTGTGTGTTACTTGAACAATTGTCACTGTGCTCCTAAATTTCTGTGTGCTCCTAAATTTGTATTTAGATTTTATTTATTAACATTTTATTTAGGAGCACATGTGCTCCTTGGGAAAAAGGTTAGCGTAGAGCCCTATATATGGAGACATTAACATTACGTTATCAAACATAGGGATGAAGACTGTAAAAAAAAGTGTCAACAATGTTTTATAATCTTTATGTTAATTTTCATTATAAAAATATTGTGCCCCCGAAATACAAAAAAAAGCCCCCGAAAAGCAATTAAGGGGGGCAAAAAAAGCCCTTGAAAAAAAATGTTAATTTCTAACCCTGATTTACGTAATACTCTTGACTCTCTTGTAAACCCTCGTGATACTGCCCCTGTTGTACCATGGCCTGCTCTCTGTAATGATTTTTTAAATTTCTTTGTTGATAAAATCTCGTCTCTTCGGTCTGCACCCCCTCTTGCTGCCCTTGACCCCTCGGTTCCACCTGTGTGCCCAGCTGCTTTTGAGGAGTTTAAACCCATATCCTTGTCCTCACTGTCTGATGTTGTTCGTGAGTTGCGGCCCACAAACTGCCTCTCTGACAGTGTTCCCTCTCGCCTTTTAAAAGAGGCTTTTGACTCAGTTGGCTCTTTTATTCTTGTTTTGGTGCATGCTTGTTTTAGTTCAGGAATTTTTCCAACTTCTTTTAAACATGCTATAGTGCAGCCACCAATAAAAAAAAATATTTAGGCCCATCTCGAAACTGCCCTTTCTGTCCAAAGTGCTGGAGAAAGTAATCTCCATCCAGCTGCAATCTTTTTTTAGAGACAAACGACATCTATGAGAAGTTTCATTCGGGTTTTAGACCTCGTCATAGTACTGAGACTGCTCTTTTAAGAATGTTCAATGACCTCGGTGTGCTGCTATTATGGTAACACTGGATTTGACCGCTGCCACGTTCAGCCGAACGCACAATTGGAGGGGGGCTCCCCACCCTCCAGAACATTTACAACAAGCGGTGCAGGGGCAAGGCTAAGAGAATCATTAAAGACTCCAGTCACCCGAACAACTGCCTCTTTGAACTGCTGCGGTCAGGCAAGCGATACCGGAGTCTCAAGGCGAGCACAGAAAGACTCAGAAGAAGCTTCTATCCCCAGGCCATCAGGCTGCTCAACGAACAATGAACACTACACAACAACCATCAAACGCACATAGCACACACATCCACACGCACACACTCACTTTAAACAAACACACTGTAGCACCCACTCCCCACACTTTATAGCACACACTCACTTTAAACAAACACACTGTAGCACCCACTCCCCACACTTTATATTTATTGATGAAGGATTGCACTACAACTCGTACACCTTACTGTAAATTGTACCTAAATTGTACCTCATCCCATTTCTGCTTTGCACTATATAGTATTGTACATTAGTACACTGCATAGTATTGTATATTATATGGTAACTCAGTTACGTCTATTATGCATCGAACATTGTACATATGTCTATACTGAACACTGGGACCTCATTTTCTACTTCTAATTTACATGCTATACTATGTTATTTGATACTATCTTGTCTAGCACAGTCTCTGGAGCGTAACAGTAAGACGCATTTTGTATGAAAGTATTCTGTACTTCTGTATGACAACTATTAAAGAAACTTGAAACTTGCCTTTGATACGGTGGATGTTAATTTAGTCGTACCTGACTGATAGGAGTTTCTCTGTTCATCTGGGTGAATTCTCCTCAAATGTGGCCCCTCTTACCTGTGGTGTTCCCCAAGGTTCCATCCTGGGTCCCTTGTTATTTTCTTTATATATGCTGCCCTTAGGTTATATTCTACGCAAACATAATGTCTCTTTTCATTGCTATGCGGATGATGTCCAAATGTACCTTCCTCTGTAAGTAGAGTGCAAGGACTGTCTTGAACCTCTGCTGGCCGATCTTGCCGACATTAAGATTTGGATAGATCTAAACTCCCTAAATCTTAATGACGGCAAGACGAGGTAATTGTGTTTGGGCATCTGGACCGCTTGGGAAACTCTGCTGGTGTTTTAGGGCTCCTCGATGGCAAAAAAACAACATTTTATAAAAAGCCTTGGTGTCACCTTTGACAGTGATCTGAAATTTGACAAACAGATTGGGTCTGTGGTAAAAGGCTCCTTTTTTCAACTGGGGCTTTTTTTTCAACTTTTTTTATATCGTCCAGGCTGGACTATTGTAATGTAATGTAATAAACTATTTTAATCTCCCTGCGACGCCTGCCGCTAGTGCAGAACGCTGCTGCACGCCTCTTGACTGGCACAAAGGCGTGAGCACATGAGACCAGTACTGCAGGTGTGGCCAACCCGCGGCTCGCGAGCCGCATGTGGCTCTTTGCCCGCCAATGTGTGGCTCTTCCATCCATAATTATTATTTTTTTATTATAATTAATATAAAAAAAAAGAAATTACAGAATTTTTTTTAAATGGACCATTTGCATGTTCTTGGTATCTGAATCTAGGGACATCTATGGATCTCAGGGAATGTATTCCCAGTGTCAGAAATATTGTGTCTGTTACTAGGCTTGAGTAAATTGTAATGAACCAAAGAAGAATATCAATTATATTAACCCTTTTCTCGCCAATGACGTGTTAAGACGTCATTCCTCGCCATGCCTAATCTGCCAATGACGTTTTACAGCGTCTTTAAGATCAATATTTCAAATTTCTGTCATGGTATTCATATTTCACCCACGGATCCTTGACTGGTGCTGTAGGACTACGCTCAACTCTCCAACACCGCCACCTGGTGGCCGATCGGCGAGTTACAACCGGATGTTGATAATTGTGACGCCGGTGTGTCTCCCTATTCCCTTCGGACTCCATCTTGACACACTGGATAATCGATCCGTTGCCATAACTCAATAAACAACATTATTTGGACGTATATAGTATTATACAACCTGGAAATGGATCGCATAGATCAACATCCCATAATAGCGATCTTTTTGCTCCACTCTCATCGCCCAACGCTACGAGGAGACTGGGGTGAGTTTCAGCGTTTTTCTTTACCATTTTCGGTACAAACTGCTCTGATCAATATATCACCCATACTACATAAATCATTTAACGTCGGTCATTGAATTATAAACGACCCCCCACCCCTCCGGTCACCAGCAGATGATGAGTCATGACGTTTAGGACCTTGTACAATTGAAATTTTTAATTTGGCGTCAATCGCTATCAAACTGCATTTGATGATCTAATATATGCATAAATGGCTATAACTCACGTTCTATGAAATACAGCAGAAAACGATAAAAACATATTTATACTCTAGACAGTATTTTTGTATGAATGTGTGAATGAAAAAGTAAAACGTTCCTACATCCTGAACGATAGCTAATCGATGTTGAATGGGCCATAGTAATGTCAATCTAGCAATACAATTTAAAAAGTTATAGCCCTGCAAAGTAGGTGAACATCTCCATAGACAAATAGAGCTGGCAGACTGGCTACAAGGATGGATACAAGCGTGGCAGAGAAAGGGTTAAAAAAAATTATAATAAATTATCTTTGACTGTGAATAACACCATGCTAAAATGTACCAGACCTGAAAAATCTAAGTAAAATGAATAAAGGGAAGATGATTAAACAGAAGGTTTTGTAGGCGGCTACGTGGCGTAGTGGGCAAGGCGCTCGCCACGAATGCGGAGACGCTGGGCTCGCCTGTTCGAGCCCAGTGCTCCACATTGCTTTCAGTTTAGCTGGTCGTTCATACTAATACACATTGGCCGTATTAGGGGGTGGGAAACTGATGGGTGGGGATCGGGCGTTGTGGACTGAATGAATGAATGAATGAATGAATGAATGAAAACTTTATTTAACAGATTGCAGAATGGGTACAATACAGTACGGCTCAATACATACAATTGTTAAGGGGATGCAGACCTGAGAAAGACGTTTGTCTTGTTTCCATCAGGGTCCCCCATTTTCAATTCATATAGACATTTATGACATACACAACATACATGACATTTATGGCATAGGGACATATAGGTATTTAGTACTGATACATTTGTGACATAAACGGTATTCCAATATACAGTACTGTAACCCCTAGATCCTGACAGAGTATATACATATGATGGGGAGGGGACTGTACATTAGGAGGGGGTGGGTGGGTGGGAGAGAAATATACATACGGCGGGGAGGGAATATATACATGCGGTGGGGAGGAGACTGTCTATTAGGAGGTGGTGGGGGTTTTGGGCATTTACGGTGGCCAGTTTCGAATTGCAGCCTCCCGTAGGTGCTCTTGTTGTGGCTGATGGTTGTTTAACACAGCAGGAGACGATATTTCCAATTTTAACAAGTAGGTAATTTATTTAGAAAAAGAAGTTTTTAACAGCAAAAGCTATGGATCGAGCAGAGGATCACCACAGCTTGAACAAAAAACACTCTACCCCTCAATCCCTCTGCTTGTCCCCTAAATCCCCTCTCAGTCCTGCCCCCACATGACAGATATGATGACGTGTCATATCATGTCAGATATGACATGACGTACATTAAGATGACACGTAGATTTAACATCGGAGAGAGATAAAAACATTAAGAACATCGAAGAGAGATAAAGACATTAAGAAGAACATAGATTTAGATAAAAACATTAAGAACATCGAAGAGAGATAAACAAGATATGATGTACACACACGATATGATGTAAAACATTAAGAACATCGAAGAGAGAGTGAGATGTGTGTGTGTGTGTGTGTGTGTGTTTGTGTGTGTGTGTGTGTGTATGTGTGTGTGTGTCTGTGTGTGTGTGCGTCTGTGTACAGACGTGTGTGTATTGTATGTGTGTATTGTGTGTGTGTGTCTGTGTGTGTGTGCGTCTGTGTACAGACGTGTGTGTATTGTATGTGTGTATTGTGACACAGGGAATGTGTGTGTGTGTGTGTGTGTCGGTGTGTATGTCTGTACGACTGTGTGTGTCTGTGTGTGTGTGTGTGTGTGTCGAAGAGAGAGTGAGATGTGTGTGTGTGTGTGTGTGTTTGTGTGTGTGTGTGTGTGTATGTGTGTGTGTGTCTGTGTGTGTGTGTGTCTGTGTGTCTGTGTGTGTGTGCTGTGTCTGTGTGTGTGTGCTGTGTATGTGTGAAAGAGAGAAAAGACACAAGATTAGAGCACACGATATGATGTACTGAAATGTCCATCTGCCTATCTTGAGGTTGTTTTAAGAACATCAGCCAGACTGTCGCCCTAGTGTCTTTGAGCCCTGCTAGTTGACCTATATTAAACTAGTCAAGACTAACCCCTTTCCTACCTCCACCCCCGTATACACATTTTCCACAACATTCCCCCATTTGGGGCTATCCCTAGTCCCACCCAAATCATATAACCAAGAAAATGTGAACGTCTAACTAAACGAGAAACCACAATTATATAATAAAAGTTTAAATGCCTAATCTAAACCAGAAACCTTACTTCATTCACTGGACCCCTAACGGACCAACAAAGGCTGACTACCGTTCTTACCAAAACACAAAACCGTTCCAAACAAGAGTAATAATAAAACATCAACAAAATACCCCAATTTATAATCCTAACCTGACAGACAAATCCCCCCAACCTCCACCGCTTACCAAATGAGCCACAGTTCCGGCCGGAAACCGCGACTCTCATCAGGGAAAGGAGAAGTTGACCGTCAGAACTAAACATAGAACATCCCTCCCAAAAAAAAATGACATTGTCTCTTCCATAACATTGAGTCCCAGTGTCCATCGCTCAGCCCCCCTTCCATGCCCACGCCATAGTCTCCTCACCGTATTGCCAAAAGTCACATTTTGCCAATACAGCAACCACCACGCCACACCTCCAGTCCCCGTAGAAGCATGTCCCCATGCCTGGACGGGAGGCGCTGGTACCGACCTCACCACGTGTCCCCCCATCTTCGACGGGAGGTGCCCATCTTGCCCACTGCGTTAGCCCCCCCCTTTGTCCCTCCAGTCCCCAGAACCGATCCCCAGAACACTTCTTCTCAATGCTTCCTCAGGCTCAGAACCGACACTCTGCCGATGCCCCTTCCCATTCCGGTTTGACCAGGACCACGAGTAAAATAAACAAAAAATAATAAAAAAAAAAAAAATAATGCAATGATTTTCAATGGTTGCAATCTCTATGCCGAAGGATCATTCGAAAATCAGACTAAAATTCCTAGTTAAAGGAATAAACCAACAAAACTGCACTCAGACCATCCCCCGTCACTCTTAAAGGAAAGAACCAACAAAAAGAAAATGTCCCTACCTCACCATACCCCTAATCCTCTATCCCCTCGTCTCCCTCTAAGGCAGCATAAAGCTGAGGACATGGCCCGATTTGTGGCTCAATCTCTTTCTGTCCCACCATCAGCATTTGGCTCGTTACGTGTGAAGTTACCAGCCTACCCAAGAGAGGCATACCACAACAGAAAAGGAGAACCAATATCAACCCTGCCACCCCAATGGATATCCCCGTCTGCATCACTATGCTTCCCCACTGTCCCAATCTTTCCAACACCCCACTCCCCCACCATTCTTCATTCCAGCCAGAATTCCCCCTCAACTCCTCCCTCAAATCCTTCAGCTTAGCCATGGCCTCGGAGAACTTTCCCCCTGGCCCCACATTCGTCGGAATGAATGTGCAGCAGTACTGTCCAAACATGGAACAGACTCCACCCTTCTCCGCCATTAACCAGTTCAGAGCCTGTCTATTCTGCCACGCCACCGTACTGGTCGCGTGCATCTGGTCCCCCATTGCATCCAACGCCTCCTCGGTGTAGTTGAGATACCGCTGCTGATTGTAAAACAAATAGTTGATCCACCCGGTGTTCTTATTGACCGATATCCATGGCAGAATAGACTCAAACCCTGCCGCAATCTCATTCTTAGCCATGAACTCGGCTGGAATGCCCCTTGGCTGTCCTATGCTGTCCAGATACACCCTTGGGTCTGCCTTGTAGCTACGCTTCGTTCGAGAGATAGGAGACTCAGAAGGTCCTTCCGTCACTGATAATGGTAGGACCACCATTGGCATGATCGCCTGAACCCGGGCACATCTACCTGACCAATCTAAAGGAAGTGTATTCCTCAACCTCCTACCGCCGCAGAGCCAGTATTGGTCCGCCAGTGCCATATCCTGGACATGAAAAGGGCAAGCTACAGGCCGTGGGTTGGTATCCACTCCCTTTAACACGACCCCGTGTCCACACTTTCCTTCTTTCGTGCAGTTAGTCGTGATGCTCCAAATAGTAGTGCACCGCCCCTCTGCCACCTCCCCTACGTCCCGGGTCCCCTCCTTTTGCAAGCACTCGAAATCCTTGGTCAGCCATAGTTTGACACCTCTGGGTATTGGCAACCCCATCGCTACCCCCTGCACACGTACATCCAATTTCCTACAACGTTCCCGCATAGTGACATCCTTGAAATCCGTGACGTTTCCTGCCGCCTTAAAACGACTAGAGCCGAGAAACCCCAAACACTCTGCCTCGCACCAAGGGCGACTATTATGGGGCCCCTCCCATGCCTCTGCGTCCCTGTCACACTGAGCCCAACTGAACTTCGTGCCCTTCACCAGCAGCCTATCCGGACGTGCCTTGGAGCAGACATAACAATCCTCTATCTGATTCTGCGCGCTCGTGTACTGGACCCACTTAAACCACTCATTCCCTAAAGCCGCCCTATACATCGGGTCAGCCTCCGGGTCTTCCTCATCATAGTCATAGTCGCCCCCATCTTGTTCCCCGGAAGGAAGCAAACCCCTCAACCTGGCCCAGAGTGAGCCCACTGAGTCCCTCAACGTTCCGGCTGTCCTCTGGAACATATCCTGTCCCCCCACCTCTTCCGACTCAGTGTCCTTGACCTCCCTTTTTCCCCTCACCCCTGTCTCCTGTGATTGGTTCGGGACAGGCTCAACCCTCCTATCTACCCCCACAACCCGATCCTCGTTAGTATAATGGTAAGTATCCCCGCCTGTAACGGGGGAATGGTCAAAATCAAAAACATGCCCTTGCGGTCCTACGGGAAACACCCCTTTTGGTTGTAGTCTTATCTTCTCCCCCCCTTCCTCGATGGAGGGCAGAGGGGGCGCCTGATTCTGAGCCTGGTCATGAAAGCCTGCCGGTACTTGAGCCTGAGCGGGACCCCGTGGGACTCCTACCCACTCAAACCCGTCATCCTCAAGGACGGGTCGACCGTGACGGTTCTCAATGACGTCGTTGTGCCCGGCCGACCGTCCGCACACTGCTGCCAACATCTGCGGGAGCATCAGCAGGCACTGCACCTTCCAGTTGCCGTCTCGGACCCTCCATGTCGGGTTCTGCATAACTGCGATCGATTGTATCCCCCAAGAGATCGCCGCTGGCCTTTATGCAGTGATTGAAGTGGAACCAGGTCGCTGATCCTTTGACTTGGACTGCCGTTCCAGTCGATCGGATCACCTCGTACGGGCCCTCTCTCCGGGGTGATGACCACTTTCTCTTGTGGACCTTTACGAAGACCAGGTCCCCAGGGATCAGTCTCGGTTTGGTGGCTTCCTTCTCCGCCTCCTTCACCCCCTTTTTCTCCTTTCTCTGCTCCTGTCGAAACACAGCTTCATGTATTTTAGTCACTTGCTGAAGATATTTTTTCAGATCTTGCTCAAAAATATCTAATGCCGGGCCCCTAGCCAGGTGTCTAAATGGCGGTGCTGGCATGCTGCGGCCTGTAAGCATTTCATGCGGTGTTAGCTGTGTTTGGCGGTTTACGCTGCTTCTAATAGCCATCAGAGCAAGTGGCAAAGCATCAATCCAGTTAAGCTTAGTTTGCATACAGATTTTCAACAGTTTGTTTTTAATGACCAGATTGGCCCTTTCCACCTTCCCCTGCGACCCGGGACTATAGACACAGGAAAGGCGCTGTCTTATACCTAATTTCTGCATCAGCCCTTTAACCACCTTGTCGATGAACTCGCGGCCATTATCGCTTTGTAATATCGTGGGAATTCCAAATCTCGGAATGACCTCGCGACACAGGAACTTGATCACTGTGTCCGCGTTCTTGTGTTTAGATGGAATGGCCTCAATCCAGCGACTAAAGCAGTCCTCTACTACCAGGAGGTATCGTTTGCCCTGCACTGGCGTTATCATATCTGTATAGTCCATAATCAGATGTCTGAATGGTCCCTCAGGGAGGGGTGTGTAAGCCGCCACTGTCGGTACTCCTTTGCGCACATTGCCCTGTAAGCATGTTAAACACCTGGCTAGTGTAACGTCAATTTGTGCCTGAAGCTTTGGGGACCAAAATCCCATTTTCGTGATTCGTTTCAGGGTCTCTGCTCTTCCACAGTGATCAACACCATGAGCCTCAGGTATCACCAAGGACAGAAGATCGATGGAGGCGACTATCAAACCGTTATGACTCCTCCACAGACCATCTGCCCCCCTTACAGCCCCCCTCTCCGTCCACGACTGTTTCTCGGCCTGCGTGGCTGAGTCCTGAAGATCACTCAAATTATCCTCAGTTACCTCAGTCGTCAGTTCGGCCGCAAACATCAGAACAGCCGTGGACGGCACCGCAGCCGCCGCCTTCGCGGCCTCGTCCGCCGCGTTGTTTCCCGTCGTCACAAAGGACAGGTCTTTTCTGTGTGCCTGGCACTTTACGATAGCAATGCTTTTGGGCAACTTTACAGCCTGAATAAGCGCCACAACCTGCTTGTGGTGAAGGATCGGTGAGCCGTCCGATTTCTTAAAGCCTCTTGCCTTCCAAATGGCCGCGAATAGGTGGCATACGCCATGCGCATACGCAGAGTCTGTAAAGATGTTAACCGTGCGATCTTTAGCTATTATGCATGCTTCTGTTAGTGCTATTAGTTCTGCAAGCTGGGCCGAACATGGTTGCATGCATTGTCCGGCCTTTCTTGTTAGTGTTTCTCCGTTAGGTTTGCACTGTACGACGGCGTATCCTGACCTTAAATTTTCCCCCTCCCGATAGCAGGACCCATCCACAAAAAGTGAGAGTTCTGCTATCGCGAGCGGGTCGACTCCCAAATCAGGACGGAGTTTCACGAAAGCCTGTACCTCCACCTCGCACTCATGCGGTTGACCCTCGCTCGGGAGTGGTACCAGATCCGCCGGGTTACTGCCGTGGCATGTTTTTATCGTAACGTCCGAGTACTGCAGGAGCCTCATGTAAGCCTGTTGCCGTTGGCTGGTCAGAACAAATTTGCCTCTTTCAATCAAGTTTGCCAATTTGTGATGTGTCCAAATGCAAATGTCATATCCCATTGTCACGGCCGTTGCCTTCTCATACATCAAATGTGCTGCGGCCAGGGCCTGATAACAAGGTGGCAGACCCTGCTCTACCGGCGAAAGAGCTCTAGAGTAATATGCTATCGGTTGTTTTTTCCCACTCACCCCCTGTGTTTGAGTCAGGACAGCTGTCGCATGCTGCGCTCTATGTGAGACGAATAGGTGGAAACACTTCTCATAATCCGGCAGCGCCAGGGCAGGGGCCTGTAACAACAGACGCTTAATGTTTATGAACGCGTCCTCCCCCTCCTCGGTCCATGTCAAGGGAGCGCGAAGCTTGTCTGTACCCGCCTCTTTTATCATCATCCTCAACGGCGCTGTCGCTATCGTATAGTCCTCCACCCACTCAGAGCTGTACCCAGTCATCCCTAAAAACGTCATCATCTGTCGGACCGTCAAAGGCCTAGGTGCCTTGGATACAGCTTCGAGTTGCGTGGGTGAGATGTTTTTTATGCCCTTTTGAATGACGCGAGACAAGTACTCAACTTTTGGCTGGCAGTACTGCAGTTTTGAACGGGATGCCTTGTGGCCTCCCACGGCCAATCCACTCAAAACTTTGATGGAGTCCTCATGGCACTGCTGACGTGTATCCGAGCAGATTAGAATGTCATCTGCATACAGTAAAACCGTGCTGAGTAGTGTGTCGCACACTCCTTGCAAGTCTTCCTTGAGCGCCTTCGAGAAGTAATGCGGCGAGTGCGCGAACCCTTGTGGCAACCGGGTGTAAGAGTATTGTTTCCCCCTGTGGGTAAAAGCAAACAGATACTGAGACTCTTTTTCCAATGGAACACTGAAGAATGCCTGCGTGAGATCAATGACCGTATAGTACTGCGAGCTACTCGGGATGTTTGTCAGGAGGGTGTGTGGATTAGCGACTTCCGCCTCTGGTCCAGACACCACGTCGTTCACCGCCCTCAAATCGTGTACCAGTCTGTACCTAGCCCTGTCCGCCTTTAGCACTGGGTGGATAGGTGTATTACATCTGGATTTGAAAGGGACGAGCACTCCCCCCTTTAACAGTCCCTCAATCTGATGTGATATAGCTTCCTCCGACTCTGGCTTCATTGTATACTGTCTGATAAAGGGTGGTCTACAACCCTTCTTTAACCTGACCTTCACTGGCTGTGCCGACAATATTAGACCCACATCTGTGTCGTGTTTTTACCACAACCGTTCCGGGGTGCGCGCCAACATGTCCTGTTCCAGCAAAGCATCCGCCTCTGGAATAACGCAAGGGTCTCCTGGTAATCTGATTACTTGCGGTTTTGCCAAAACTGAAAAGGAAATCATTATTTTTATGAAACTCCCATCTGCGCTGTTCCAAATTAGCGGAGATTCCGTGGAGACCCACCTTTGAGTCTCGGATTCCTGTATCATTGAACCTAGATGTTCGGATTCGTAACCAGGATTTATTCTCAGAGTGATGTGTGGGGCGGCGTCTCTTAGTCTATGTTGTTCCCGTAGATACTTACCCGTGTTAACCCTCAACGCCGCGCCCTGTCTCCCTACAATTATCGTAGATGAGTTAATCTGCACCTGCTCGGGCTGTCCCTGCAACCATGCCTTGTTCCTAACTAGGTCACTATTCGTCAAATATTGTAGTGTGCAATGTGCCTCCATGTTTGTTTGTCTAGACTGAGGCAGTTGGGTTTTCAGAAATGGCTCCCAGGGGTCACAGACCCTTTGCAGCTCTGCATCTATGTTGCCCAGCCAGAACACAGTGGCCTCTTTCTCCCCCGTCCCTTGTAGCATCATTTGGTACACGTCTTGTTCAATTTGAATCCCCTCAGGCGTACATAGGATTTTACAGCCTAGTTTACACATTGCATCTCGTCCCAAGAGATTGCGCGGGGTGCTGTCCGAAATTAATACAGGTATTGTTATGGTCTTGTTGTTATACGTCATAGAGATTGGATCTGATGTGGGTATTAATTGTGTTTTTCCCGAGAATCCGACCGTCCGAACATACTGTCCAGACTGGGGTAAGTGAGCGGCATATTTTTGCTTTATGCAGGAAAAACCTGCTCCAGTGTCTGCCATCATCTCTGTTAATTTGCCCTCCACTAGGACCTGCAGAATAGGTTCTTGCTCAGCTCCCTTGGAAACCACAATCATTTGATTTCCCCCCGTCGCATTCTCTGGGCACCCCTAGTGATTACCCCCCTGGTTTCGGGGCCCTCCTGTCTCCCCCTGGTCGTGGGGCCCTTGTGACTCCCCCTGGCGCACGGGTCTTCCATACTCCGAGCCGGGACGGTATGGTTGCCTACATCTCATTTCCCTGTGTCCCTGCATGCCGCAGTTCCAACAGTGGAAACGGGGAAACTGTTGTTCGTTCCCCGGTCCCTGTGTAAACCGTGGGCCTGATTGCCCATTCCCTGCCTGCCGCCTGGACGCCTGGTTCTGTGAACTATAGCCATAGCTTCTCACTACCTGAGGTGCAGGCGGGGGTCCCTGGTCCTGCATGGGTGGAGAGGTAGCAGATGACACCATTACTGCCTGCAACCTCCTTTGGGGCTGCAGTTGTTGCTGAGTTAACTTCCTTGAGTCATTTCTATCCTGATCCCTGACTTTCTGCTCCTGAGCCCTTTGCTTCTCCACACTATGTGTTACATGTGCACAGAACAAAGGATAAGTCATGTCCATTAACCCCACCACGTCTTCCAGTCTATTCTTAACCACCTCTGGAAGCCCTCTCATCACACTTTCTCTAAACATCGCTCTCTGCAACGGGTCAATTTCTGGGTTGTGTCCTAGCTCACCTCTCCACTCCTTCAGTATTTTGTTCACATAGGTGCCAGGCCCTTCCGTCTCCATTATGGGGTTGCCCGCCAGTTTTGCCGGATTAATACGTGATGGATATTGATTCCTGAGTTTGTACCACAACGCCGCTCTATGCGCGTTGAATATGTCTCCATCATGGGCCTGCGTGTCGCATGCCACTCGCATCGATGTATCACCCATGATGTCCCGGCAGGCACCAATTCCTAGCAAGCGCGTCAACAGGGATTTGACGTCACCCACTGCTAGCAGAAAAGATGACGTATTTTCCTCAAACTGCGTGATCCACCTGGAGGCTCCTTCTGAAAGGTCCGGTAGTCTTGCTATTATGCCATCGATGTCTAGAGGTGACCATGGCATGTGAAAGATATCGTTCCCCTTTATTAGCAGGGGAAACTGGCCTGTACTTGTCACACTTCCCAGGAATGTAGGGGCGAAAGTCAGGGTTCCTGTAATGTTTCCTTTCTCCTGTGCTGGTTTCGTGTCGTTCTCATCTTCCTCCTCAGTCAACAGTTTGGTGTGGCCACACGCCCCGTGTTTCCCTGATGTCTGCTGTGCCACATTTTGACGGGCCTCTTCCTCTATCTTCCTCCCGACTCCCTCCCTCTGCCTGCCCAGGTTCTCTACCTCCTCTTCCTCTGCATCATACAACTTCCGACGTACTGTCTCGCCATATGCCGCCAGGACTTTCGGATAGAGATCCTGCGGGGTCAGTTTGGGGGGGGTATCTCGCCTAAGGGAGGTCTCTGATCTAGCGGAGGTTTCTGACCTAGCGGGGGTTTCTGACCTAGCGGGGGTCCCTAATTCCGTCTCCTCATATTCTCCTCTTATTGTCACAGTGCCCACCGGCAATTGCGTGACATAAGGTGGGGATGTTGGTTTCCCTATATCCGTCTCTCTCTGATTTAGCGCTAAAGCTTCCTGCCTGTATGCTCTCCCCTTCTGGGCGTAGAGCTTCATTACCCCCAACTCTTCTGTCCTCTTTTTCAACCTCTTTTTGCTGCTGTCGCCTGGCTTGTGGTTACGAATCATTACATTCATCTCTTCGCATACGTCGAGATCAAAAGTACCTCCGGAAGGCCATTTTGTGTCCCCGGCCTTTGTACGCCTCTGCCAACGGACACCAACCTTGAGAATTAGGTTCTTTATGAGCGGGTTCTGGTCTAACAGTATGTCCTCTGCTGTATGCATCGTTGTTTAGTGTGTATGTGTGTTTATTGTGTTGTGTGTGTGTGTGGTTGTACTTCAGCTACTACTACTCTACAACTACCACTCCAGGACACAGTTAACCTAGATCTACTACTACTCTACAACTACTACTCCAGGACACAGTTAACCTAGATCTACTACTACTCTACAACTACTACTCCAGGACACAGTTAACCTAGATCTACTACTACTCTACAACTACCACTCCAGGACACAGTTAACCTGGATCTACCAGGACACAGTTAACCTAGATCTACAACTACAACGCTACTACAACTCGGTGTGTGTGTGTCTGTGTGTGACTGTGTGTGTGTGTGTGTGTGTGTGTGTGTGTATGTCGGTGTGTGTGTCTGTGTGTGTGTGTGTGTGTATGTGTGTATGTCGGTGTGTGTGTGTGTTTGTGTGTGATTGTGTGTGTGTGTGTGTGTGACTGTGTGTGTGTGACTGTGTGTGTGTGCGTCACAACCCGCTGTCTACCGGGACACAGGAATGTGTGTGTGTGTGTGTGTGTGTCGGTGTGTGTGTGTCTGTGTGTGTGTGTGTGTCTTTGCTGTGTGTGTGTGTGTGTGACTGTGTGTGTGTGTGTGTGACTGTGTGTGTGTGTGTGTGTGACTGTGTGTGTGTGCGTACTGTGTGTGTGTGCGTCACAACCCGCTGTCTACCGGGACACAGGAATGTGTGTGTGTGTGTGTGTGTGTCGGTGTGTGTGTGTCTGTGTGTGTGTGTGTGTGTGTGTGTCTGTGTGTGTGTGTGTGTGTGACTGTGTGTGTGTGTGTGTGTGTGTGTGTGTGTGTGTGTGTGTGACTGTGTGTGTGTGTGTGTGTGTGTATGTGTGTATGTCGGTGTGTGTGTGTGTGTCTGTGTGTGTGTGTGTGTGTGTGTGTATGTGTGTATGTTGGTGTGTGTGTGTGTGTTTTCTACCACCGGGGGTCAGCAAACCCAAGAGAGAAAGAGATGTGATGAGTCTGTATGCTACACCTTGGCCCACCAACAGGGGTCAGCAAACCCAGGAGAGAGAGAGAGAGAGAGAGAGAGAGAGAGAGAGAGAGAGAGAGAGATCAGGGGCCTGATCTCTGATCCAAACCCTACTTTTTTCCCAACCTGGTGCGTCCTATTGGGGTGTAATAGCTAACTTTTTAAGCGATGGGGGGGTGTGTGTATTGTATGTGTGTATTGTATGTGTGACTGTGTGTGTGTGTGTGTGTGTGACTGTGTGTGTGTGCGTGTTTGTGACTGTGTGTGTGTGCGTGTGTGTGACTGTGTGTGTGTATTGTATGTGTGACTGTGTGTGTGTGTGTGTGTGTGTGACTGTGTGTGTGTGCGTGTGTGTGACTGTGTGTGTGTACGTGTGTGTGACTGTGTGTGTGTGTGTGTGTGTGTGTGTGTATTGTATGTGTGACTGTGTGTGTGTGTGTGTGTGTGTGACTGTGTATGTGTGCGTGTGTGTGACTGTGTGTGTGTGTGTGTGGTTGTGTGTGTGTGTGTGTGTGTGACTGTGTGTGTGTGTGTGTGTGTGTGTGTGTGTGTGTGTGTGTGCGTGTGACTGTGTGTGTGTGTGTGTGTGTATGTATGTATGTCGGTGTGTGTGTGTGTTTTCTACCACCAGGGGTCAGCAAACCCAAGAGAGAAAGAGATGTGATGAGTCTGTATGCTACACCTTGGCCCACCAACAGGGGTCAGCAAACCCAGGAGAGAGAGAGAGAGAGAGAGAGAGAGAGAGAGAGAGAGAGAGAGAGAGAGAGAGAGAGAGAGAGAGAGAGAGAGAGAGAGAGAGAGCTATCTCTCTTGGCACAACGCCCAGACCTGCTAGCTGGCTCTACGCCCAGAATGAGTTATCTTCCAACTATCGCTCCTTTAAACTGGGCTGTGTGTCTTTAATCTATACATGTACGAAAGAAAGAGAGAGAGAGAGAGAGAGAGAGAGAGAGAGAGATCAGGGGCCTGATCTCTGATCCAAACGATGGGGGGGTGTGTGTGTATTGTATGTGTGTATTGTATGTGTGACTGTGTGTGTGTGTGTGTGTGTGACTGTGTGTGTGTGCGTGTGTGTGACTGTGTGTGTGTGTGTGTGTGTGTGTATGTGTGTATGTCGGTGTGTGTGTGTGTGTCTGTGTGTGTGTACGTGTGTGTGACTGTGTGTGTGTGTGTGTGTGTGTGTGTGTATTGTATGTGTGACTGTGTGTGTGTGTGTGTGTGTGTGACTGTGTATGTGTGCGTGTGTGTGACTGTGTGTGTGTGCGTGTGTAGGCCCAATAGTGCAAACAAGCTAGAGTCTCGTCTCACGCTGCCCAAATTGTTTTTTTTTTTTTTTCTTTTTTTTACTCTCTGCTCATATTATCACAGCTAGCCTCTCTGTAGCAACAACTTCACAAGCCAATAAGAAAACGAACAATAGTGTATCCGTAAACGTAATTAGTTTGACACAGAGAATGCCAGCTGTAATAGTGTGTTTTGAATAACAGCAGAGCGGCACCGGTTTTTGTTTTGAAAATTGAGAGTCTTATCTACAGAGGACAGAAGGCACAGTTATGTGTGTATGTGGAGAGTGTCGTAAAGGGATCAGGGAAAGGGGTCAGGGAGAAGTTTGAACAGATGGAGAAAAATTTGACCAGAGGTCGAAAACATGCAATTAAAATTGATTAGTGGCGCACTTATAGCCTGTTAAAAGAGGAATCGCCCTAGTGTAAACACCTCACCAACTCGTGTTCGTCTTAGCCGTCCATCCAGACCTCGTCACACAGTCAGCTCAACTTATTCCTCCCTCAGAATCTCCTACGGATATTCTAATCAAAAGCAAAAATGCTCACCTGTGTTTGTTTGTCGACACCGCCAGAATTTCTACGGGAGAGGTCCGGAGCTGGCCGTGTGAGGGGGCCCGGCAGGGCGGTCTACAGGTCAAGGGTCATCAAATGTTGTGGCTGATGGTTGTTTAACACAGCAGGAGACGATATTTCCAATTTTAACAAGTAGGTAATTTATTTAGAAAAAGAAGTTTTTAACAGCAAAAGCTATGGATCGAGCAGAGGATCACCACAGCTTGAACAAAAAACACTCTACCCCTCAATCCCTCTGCTTGTCCCCTAAATCCCCTCTCAGTCCTGCCCCCACATGACAGATATGATGACGTGTCATATCATGTCAGATATGACATGACGTACATTAAGATGACACGTAGATTTAACATCGGAGAGAGATAAAAACATTAAGAACATCGAAGAGAGATAAAGACATTAAGAAGAACATAGATTTAGATAAAAACATTAAGAACATCGAAGAGAGATAAACAAGATATGATGTACACACACGATATGATGTAAAACATTAAGAACATCGAAGAGAGAGTGAGATGTGTGTGTGTGTGTGTGTGTTTGTGTGTGTGTGTGTGTGTATGTGTGTGTGTGTCTGTGTGTGTGTGCGTCTGTGTACAGACGTGTGTGTATTGTATGTGTGTATTGTGTGTGTGTGTCTGTGTGTGTGTGCGTCTGTGTACAGACGTGTGTGTATTGTATGTGTGTATTGTGACACAGGGAATGTGTGTGTGTGTGTGTGTGTCGGTGTGTATGTCTGTACGACTGTGTGTGTCTGTGTGTGTGTGTGTGTGTGTCGAAGAGAGAGTGAGATGTGTGTGTGTGTGTGTGTGTGTGTTTGTGTGTGTGTGTGTGTGTATGTGTGTGTGTGTCTGTGTGTGTGTGTGTCTGTGTGTCTGTGTGTGTGTGCTGTGTCTGTGTGTGTGTGCTGTGTATGTGTGAAAGAGAGAAAAGACACAAGATTAGAGCACACGATATGATGTACTGAAATGTCCATCTGCCTATCTTGAGGTTGTTTTAAGAACATCAGCCAGACTGTCGCCCTAGTGTCTTTGAGCCCTGCTAGTTGACCTATATTAAACTAGTCAAGACTAACCCCTTTCCTACCTCCACCCCCGTATACACATTTTCCACAACACTCTTTAAGAGCGTTTTGAATGTGGGCAGGGATTCACATTCCTTTACAGCTTTGGGTAGGGCGTTCCACATTGATGTGGCATAATTGCGAAACGTGTTTAGTCCCTTGTTTGAGCCGAATCTGGGTTTAACATGATTTGTGGAGCTCCCTCTGGTGTTGTGATCGTGGTATTCACTGACCTTTGGGAAGTATTTTGACATGTACATGGGTACCTTGGTCGTGTAGTGAATGTTGTAGACCAGGCCCATTGCAAGTTGCTGTACTCTGTCGTCTACTCTAAGCCATCCTAGTTTGTCAAAGTGGGCAGGGGTGAGGTGGATTCTAGGAGTAAGGTCAAGCAGTAGTCTGACCAGTTTGTTTTGAGATGTTTGTAATTTTGTTTTTAGCGCCTTTGAGGTGCTTTGGTACCATGAGGTGCAAGCATAGTCGTAGTACCCTTGAATGAGTGCTCCTGCCAGAGTCTTCAGGGTATTCTTGTTTACCAGTGAGGAGATCCGGTACAAGAATCGAGTTCGTTGGTTGACTTTTTTTTATTACATTGGATGCCATTTTGTCACAGGAAAGATTTGCCTCTAGGATGGAGCCCAGGTAGGTAATTTCTTCTTTCCTTGTGACAATATTGTCACCCACTGTAACTGAGAAGCCGTCGGTCTTGCTGAGTTTGTTATTTGAACCGAAGAGAATGGACTCTGTTTTGCCCATGTGTAATGATAGTTTATCAGCGAGCCATATGCAGATTTTGCCTAGTTCCGAGCTGAGGGTTTTTTCAACCTGTAACTTGTTCTTGTCAGAGACCAGCAGGGCTGAGTCGTCCGCAAACAGGAACAAGTTGCAGTCACAAGCTGACGACATGTCATTTGCATAAATTAGGAACAGTAGCGGACCTAGTATGCTTCCTTGTGGAACACCACAGCTCACTGTGAGGGGGGGGGGGATAGGGTACCGTTTACCTCCACCATCTGTTCTCTCCCCTCCAGGTAGGATTGCATCCAGCTCACTGATAGGCTATCAAAACCAATTGCTTTTAGCTTGTCAAACAGAATGGTGTGATTGACAGTGTCGAAGGCCTTTTGTAGGTCCAGCATGACCATGCCGCAGTATTTGCCCGCGTCCACCTCTTGTTTGATGTGGTCGTTTAAATAGAGAAGGCATGTGTCAGTGGAGTGGGATGTTGGAATTCGTAGATTAGATTTTTTTTCGCGAGGTACTTTTTGACCTGTTCGTATAAAATATTTTCCATGACTTTCGAGATGGAGGTAAGGATAGAAACAGGGTGGTAGTTGCCTGAACTCCTGCTGAACTCCTCCATCTTTGTACCCCTGCTAGAGCACTGAGGTCAGAAAATAAATTACTCTTAGATGTCCCGAGGTCTAGGCTAAAGACAAAAGGTGATCAAGCTTTTGTGGTGGCTGCCCCTAAAATATGGAACAGTCTTCCACTGGAAATTAGGTCTGCCAAGAAAGACCCTACATAATTTTTAAACACAGCTGAAGACTCACCTGTTTTTATTGCCGTTCTGAGGCTTGGTAAGCCAAACATCTCTGGTCATGTGGTGATTGTTTATTTAGTTTTAAACAATTTATTATTGTAGTTTTTATGACTATGTGTGTATACTGTATTTAGTATTTTCTTTTAGTATTTCTGTGTGCTTTATAAATAAAGTTGACCTTGACCTAATCTTCCTCTATATCCCTTCCTCTGTCTCCACCATTCTCTCTCCCTTTCCTCTCCTATACTTTGTTATCTATGTCTCTCTCTATTCCTCAGTTATCAATCTATATATATGTATGTATATGTATGTATGTATGTATGTATGTATGTATGTATGCATGTATGTATGTATGTATGTATGTATGTATGTATGTATGTATGTATGTATGTATGTATGTATGTATGTATGTATGTATGTATGTATGTATGTATGTATGATGTATGTATGTATGTGTAACGGAGGTCCGTGAGTAATATCCACAGTCACGATAAACACGTGTGTTGTGAAGTGACTGTGGCAGTAAGCGGGCTGCGAGTTAAACTCACTTCTATAACAGGGTTAAAAGACACATAGATACGGTACCCAGGAGTGAATTCACCTCTTAGTGCAGCGGTCTATGTTGTCGCCCACGGCGTGGGAGACCCGAGTTCGAAACTCCCTCGGGGCATCGACATTTAACACAACGCAGAGGAGTCACTTACGATCTATCACATATGTATCTATCAATGTATATATCTGTATGTACTGTATGTATCTATCTATATATCTATCAATCTATGTATGTATGAACGTACGTACAGTTATCTATCTATCTATGTATATATCTGTATGTACTGTATGTATCTATCTATCAATCTATGTATGTATGTATGTATGTATGTATGTATGTATGTATGTATGTATGTATATGAACGTACATACAGTTATCTATCTATCTATATTAGAGCTGGGCATAGATTAAATGTTTTAATCTAGATTAATCTACCTGCAATCCTGGAATTAATCTAGATTAAAATGGCTAAAAAAAAATCTGCCTAAGGCATTCAAAATATGTGTGTTCTACCCAAATAATGACCAGAAGTAAGTCCTTACTTTTTCTTTCCTCCTTACGTAACAGGTTAGAGCAGCTACACAGTGACCATGTTAACCCTTTGATCGCTGGGGTTAAATTCATAATTTACCATCCCTCGTCAGCCCTATTTAACATGGAGAAGTTCCCCTTCTTTGCAGGGCTATAACTTTTTAAATTGTATTGCTAAATTGACATTACCATGGCCCATTCAAAGTCCTATATCTATTGTTCAGCAACGTGTAGCAACGTTATACTTTTTCATTCACATATTCATACTAAAATACGGTCTAAAGTATAAGTATGTTTTTATCGTTTTCTGCAGCTTTCTCCAGAACTTGATTTATAGCCCTAAATGCATTATATTGATGATCAAATACAGTTTGATAGCGATCGGTGCCAGATAAAAAATTTCAACTGGACATGGTTCTAGAAGTTACTACGTATGATCTGATGATGACTGGATGGGCGGGGGGTCGTTTATAATTCCGTGGGCAACGTTATATCATTCATCTAGTGTGGGTGATATGATCATTAGAGCAGTTAGTATAGAAGACATTAGAAAATAACGCTGAAACTCACCGTAGCTTCCTCTCGCCGTTGGACGATGAGCGTGGAACAGAATTTTTTCTATTATGGGATATAGAAATACCCGATCCATTTCCAGGTTGTATAATAGTATATACGTCCAAATCATGTTGTTTATCGAGTTATTGGCAACGGATCGCTATGTATTGTGTCGAGCTCGAGTCCCGGGACCTATAGCGAGTGATCGGACCAAATTGAAATGAGCACCAGCTTCTACATCCTGTTTATTCCCTGGGCGATCCGCCGATCGGCCACCAGATGGCGCTCTTGAACCGTTAGAGAGTTGACAGGGGCTCACCAGTACATATAATGTCTCCGGGGGAGAAATATGATTTCGATCACAGATTTTTGAAATATTGATATCAAAGACGCTGTACAGCGTCATCGGCAGAATAAGCATGGCGGGGAATGACGTGTTTCAGCGTCAAACGGCGATTAAAGGGTTAACAGGTTAGAGCACACAGTGACAATTTTTCTTTTTTTTTTTTTTTTTTTTTCGATTTTTTTCCCATCCCACTGTTAGTCATTATGCCAATTCCCAACCCCCTTCCTGGTTGTTGCGCACTTTCCCCTACTGTTGGTCCGAGAGGCCGGAGACTGTCACATGCTTTCCTCCGACGCATGTGCAGCCAGCCGGCAGCCAGCCTGGCCGCGCAGATTCTCACTGGGAGAGTGTAACGTGTGGGAGGCCGCACTACCTCTCACCAGATCCTACCTTCGCTGAGCAGGCGCCCCGACCGAACTGTAGGGATCGCTGTCCACAACGCCCAGGACCCACCCACGGCTCCCCTCCCCCTAACTCAGCCAAACGAGTTAGTATAGCGATCAGCGCGAGCCAAGGCAATACTGACTGGGAGTCGAGACCGCAGCCTCTTGCATTGGTGACGAGCACAATCTCCGCTACGCCACCTGACCGCCCTCTACACAGTGACCATGTTAACAGGTTAGAGCAGCTACACAGTGACCATGTTAACAGGTTACAGCAGCTACACAGTGACCATGTTAACAGGTTAGAGCATGTTAACCCTTTATCTGCCAGGGATTATTCTGATCTTAATCCACTGTCTGCCAGTACTGTAAATCTATGGTGATGTTCCCCTTCTTTGCAGGGCTATAACTTTTTAAATTGTATTGCTAAATTGACATTACTATGGCCCATTCAACGTCAAGTATCTATCGTTTAGGATGTAGCAACGTTCTACTTTTTCATTCATATATTCATACTAAAATACGGTCTAAAGTATAAATATGTTTTTATCGTTTTCTGCAGCATTCTGCAGAACGTGATTTATAGCCACAAATACATATATTAGATCATCAAATGTAGTTTGATACCGATTGACGTCAGATAAAAAATTTCAATATAACAAGGTCCTAAGCGTCATGCCTCATCATCTGCTGGTGACCGGAGGGGGGGGGGGGTTTATAAGTCTGTGGCCGACGTTAAATCATTCATGTAGTATGGGCGATACATAGATCACAGCAGTTTATATGGATCATAATATTCAAACATGCTGAAACTTACCGGAGCTTCCTCTGACCGTTGGGTGGTCAGCGTGGAGCAGAAAGTTCGCGATTATGGGATGTTGATATATGCAATCCATGTCCAGGTTGTATAATGCTATATGCGTCCAAATCATGTTGTTTATCGAGTTATTGGCAACGGATCGCTGTCCAGTGTGTCGAGCTGGAGTCCCGCTAACGATAGCGAGTGCCCGGACCGAATATGGATGAGCACCACTTCCGGCGCGTCACTTCCTGTTTGGGCGATCCGCCGATCGGCCACCAGATGGCGCTCTTGAACCGTTGGAGAGTTGAGAGGAGATCAACAGGGGATCTCAAGTCTCCGTGGGTGAAATATGATTGCCATCACAGATTTTTGAAATATTGATCTCAAAGACGCCTTACGGCGTCATTGGCAGATTACGCATGGCGAGCAATGACGTGGTAACACGTTCTTGGCGAGAAAAGGGTTAACAGGTTAGAGCAGCCACACAGTGACCATGTTAACAGGTTAGAGCAGCTACACAGTGAGCATGTTAACAGGTTAGAGCAGCTACACAGTAACCATGTTAACAGGTTAGAGCAGCTACACAGTGACCATGTTAACAGGTTAGAGCAGCTACACAGTCACGGAAGGGGCTATGACATGGCTTGACTCAATCAGTCCAATCTCTATTTCTCCTTCTTCCACCAGTCACTCAGGCAGACCAGCTTGTTCACATTGGCTGGTGACAAACTAGCTCTCCTCTTCTGCACAATATGGCCTGATAAAGAGAACAGTCTCTCGCAGACTGGCTACTCACACACACTGCTGCAGAAGCAGGTTTCTCAACAAATTAAATGTCCCGGGCCCCATTACAGTCAGAAATGTGGGAACTACTTTGTCCTCTTCAATTTCATTAGCTATAATGAAGTAATCAAAACGCTCAGTGTAACAGTTCCATAACTCCACATTGTCATCAAACGGTCCAATATTTCCAATAACCCAAGCCATTTCTGTTGTAAACACTCACCATAGTCCAGTCGATCCTTCCTTTAGTGTGTAAAGTGGATTTCCTCTTCTTGTAGATGTTTCGAAGCTGCCGGGCCACGACATGAGCTAACATGCTAACTCGCTAAGCTAACATGGTAAACAAAGGTCCCGAGTCTACGGACTTCTCTTGCATTGCGCAGATTCAGACGTCCTCATCGCCGAATTGTGTTATATCCTGAGGACTTCTTAACCTCACCTGTATAACAATGATTACCGGACCACTACTTTAGTTATTATTATTCAGACTACAGCTCATGTACATACGTGCAATCACTTCCAGGTAACACAGCACTACGGCAAGTATTTAAGGACAATACATCACACTCCCAGACACAACTTTGAGAATTAGATTAACGGCATCAATTATATTATCGCGCGATTATAGTCTCGCGTTAACGCAGCTCGTTAACGGCCCAGCTCTAATCTATATATATATGTACAGTATGTATGTAGTTATGTATGTATGTATGTATGTATGTATGTATGTATGTATGTATGTATGTATGTATGTATGTATGTTAGGGTGACCAGGTGTCCCCCTTTTGGTTGTACTGTCCCACCATTTGACCAAAAGTCCCACGTCCCTCATATTGAGAGGATGTCCCTCTTTTCGAAGCCAAAAAAAACATGCGTCTAAAAGCCCCTCCCTACAGACAGTAAACGTAGCAACCCGCCTCTTGTCCACACACATTGCTCTGATTGGTTATAGTACTTTAGCGTGCTGCTTGCCTGCTTGTGACGTGACTGAGACTGAGTCGTGACGCTACCTCATATCGCAAATCTGATTGGTAAAAAAAAACACAACAACATTACAAGCGAACTAGTTCAAGATGGAAAGCAGTAAAAAGAAACGGACCTGCAGTTACAACCAAGACTGGCAAACGACACATGACTGGGTGAGGCAGATGGCAGGCAATCCGCAGCAGGCTTTCTGTGTTTTGTGTCATAGTTCGTTTTCAATTGCGCATGGAGGAGAATACAACTTGAAGCGCCACAGTGGACGTGAGTCTCACTTGAAATTGGCTCACCAAAAAGAAACATCCAGATCTATGGATACGTTTCTTTTTAAACCAAACAATGATAGCCAGATGGACAAGGGCCCCGTTCCCCGTACCTGGATAACTGAGTTAGCCGGATAACTTTCGGGTAAGTCTGACTTAAGCCGGACTTTCCGATTCCCCGTACCTGGATTGTCCAAATCACCATGACAACAGATCCAAAAGTTTGAGCCTGGTCGAAAGCAGAGTTTAAGTTCAAGTTAGCCCGATCAAGCACAGCCACGCCCCCGCAAAGAAAGTGACAGCTCGTTTCCTGAAATTATTCCCACAGCCTAGGATCTGCGTTATACCATTCTGAATTACGTTTTTGTGCTCCATTCTTCCAGAGGGGTCTTTTGAAATGTAAAATAGACCCAAAATGCTGATACTAAATTCACTTTGTCCTAAATAATGCACGTTATATATACCGTGGCGCTCGCTCGGTGCGATGTACACATTATATGGTTATTTTAACAACGCGCAGCATTGCAAATGTGAATCCCGCGGGGATATTTTTAATGATTGAAACCTATCGCTCGTTTGGCTCTGATTCCTTTCATATTCTCCGCTGTTTGATGGAGCGCCTGGATTGTGTTTCATTCAAGCATAAAATTGAAGTGTCTATGCGTGGATTGTGGATCTTGTCTCGTTCATTAATGTATAAACAATGAACTTATCCCATCTGGCACAGTGGCTCAGCGGTAGTGCTCAATCCTGGCAACCCAGCGACCGGTGTTTGAAACCCCGTGTTTCCAATATAATTTTTTTGAATATAATATTAATGATTATACGCCAAAGTAGCCTAGTTTCAAGTTAAAATATTATAAATCTACATGCATTGAGGATGTCATTCTTTATATAGCTCTCAACGTGCACCAAATTTAATTATTCCTATATTGCAAAAAGAAGGAGACGACTGGGTTTCGAACCCCGGTCGTCTGCGTGAAAGTCAAAAGAAGAACCCGTTACACCACAGTGGAGATAAGTAAAAGATCGACTATACATCAATCAATGGGAAGAGAGCCGTATCGTTATTTTGTTAGTTTAATTAGTTTAACTAATTATTTTCGCTAGCAAGATCTCATTTGATTATTCAATCCAGCAGGCAAGTTCAAAGAAATATAATCTGATTGATTGAGGTAATGAGGGACTTAAAATTAGCCTATAGATAACGCATTTAACTTGTCGGCGAGGCGATTGAGCCGTACTGCAATATGTTACTAAAGTTTTAAATCAATTAATCAATCAATGCCGCTAGAGAATCAGGATCTCTGCTCTCGACACTTGCTGCCTTCTCGGCTGAGGCGGGCACGCGCACTTATCCTGGGTCTCAAGTCTGGCTTGAGTTAACGAGACTGAATCCACCTTCGAGGAACAGGAAAATCCCGGCTTCAAACATCGGGTTAACTGAATCTGGATAATGACATCTTGATCGACTTAGTTGAACCAGGTACGGGGAACGGGGCCCTGGTCACTGCAGCTGAGATAACAAGTGTCTATCACACAGTACAACACTCCCATTCATACAGGTCAGCCGACTGTGGTAACCTTTAACCTTTGATTTAAATCTATTCGGTGAAGACCATGGCAGTTATTCTAATATAGAAACACAATTTATTTGTATTATTATTTTTGTATTATACTACACTGTTTTCCATAGTTCTGTGTTAACAGGGAATATCAAACACAAGACATTCCTGTCAAGTGATGACGTTTGAATATTTAAAACAGATGTTAGGTGGTATTTAATTTGTATTTATTTTGATTTAACCTTTAACCTTTGATTTAAATCTATTCAGTGAAGACCATGGCAGTTATTCTAATAAAACATTTTACATTATCTATCTGTCCCACTTTGTCCCACTTTGTCCCACCAAAATTGTACTGTTGTCCCACTTTGTCCCACCAAAATCTTACTGTTGTCCCACTTTTGGACTTTTTGCATCTGGTCACCCTAATGTATGTATGTATGTATGTATGTATGTATGTATGTATGTATGTATGTATGTATGTATGTATGTATGTATGTATGTATGTATGTATGTATGTATGTATGTATGTATGTATGTATGTATGTATGTATGTATGTATGTATGTATGTATGTATGTATGTATGTATGTATGTATGTATGTATGTATGTATGTATGTATGTATGTATGTATGTATGTATGTATGTATGTATGTATGTATGTATGTATGTATGTATGTATGTATGTATGTATGTATGTATGTATGTATGTATGTATGTATGTATGTATGTATGTATGTATGTATGTATGTATGTATGTATGTATGTATGTATGTATGTATGTATGTATGTATGTATGTATGTATGTACTGTATGTATGTGTCTGTCTACTGCTATATATATATCTATCTATCTGCACGTTTACTTTTATTGTCTTTTATACCTATTCTTATGTCTGCAATTTATGCATTGTTTTTTATTCTGTCAATTGTGTGCTGATTTTATTTGCTGTGGGGCACTCTGGACTGCGGTCCATGTGTGAAAAGTATACTATATAGATAGTTATTCATATTTATTATTGTTATATTGTAGAAATGTGTGCATTGAAATGTCTGTAACGTCTCTACGACATTGAAAATGAGGGTGACCTCAATGTCTTTTCGGGAATAAATAAAGGTTTTAATCTACGGCTCAAGCTCCCATCCCTCTCTTCCACCTTTCGTCCGGCCAGAAGGGGTGTTTGTTTTAGCGGATCTGAATCAATCCAACAGCGACACGCATGCCCACACGCACGTCCACACTCAGCTTATCTTGTCCAAAAGACCAAAGAAGCCACTGCACACACTTCACAAGGTGAATGAGGACGTCACCAAACCAGCTAAAATGTGGAATAAATAAAGAGATTGAACCAATTAATTCTCAAAGAGTCAATGGAGAAACTCTTACAAGATGTATATGTGTCATAATGTTACCTCTTAACACATTCGGGGCCATTGGGATGAGTCTAATTAATGTCAAGAGGACCGGGGAATGTAAACAAACGTAGGGCTGTTTGTACAGCTAAATCTATACTTTATAGTATTGCTATCTGTCCATTCTCATTGTCAATTGAGTCCATAAACCGTCCCTTCAGAATGGCTTAAAGAAAAAAAAAATCATCAATAGGTTCTCATTTTATAGCGCCGTGAATATAAGCGTTATACCGGATTTGGGACTAGTATATTTTCTGGAAGGCTAGATAAAGGGCTAATAGCTGCTAACGTTATATCCAATGGCATTTCCGTTTTACAGATGCTACAGAAATAACTCAAACTGCATATGATCGGCACGATCCCAAAGCATGTATGCATAAAGGGGGGGGGGGGGGGGGGGGGACGTCGTTTATTATTATTGATTACCAATAACCGTGTTCGTCTAACTAGCCACATAGGCAGATCGCCTGGATGGCTATCAAAACAATGCCCGATCGGGCTGTAATTTACGTGAAAAAGATCTTACCATGAGCCGGTTGGATCCCCCCGAGCATTTCCCTGTTATCGATCGCCATCTGGTAGATCGATATGTCCATTGGCTGATGATAAATCCCCTTATTGCATAGTGAAATCCTTAATTCAAAACGTATCCCGTGCAACAGACAATAGCTATCGCTTCAGATGAGTAGAAAACTACATTAGAGATCCAAAAAAAGAAAGACAACTTCTGCCACAGGGAACACTCTATTATCGCGATAGCGCCCCTAAGAGGATCTGGCCGGTATTGCATGTTGGCAAATTCAAAGAGTAGAGTAAATCTGCAGTGCCGCTCGACCACCTTGAATAGGTTATTAAAATGGAATAAAAGCAATAACAACTTGTATATCCTGCCTCTGTCCACAACGGGTGGACTCGAAACACGGAGATGTCCGTGCTTGGGTGGGATTGTGTTAATACCATATTGATGTATTAATATGTGTAAGAAACAGCAGCAGACTTTTCCTAAATATGAGCGTTTCATGTTTGGCACTATTTAAATATGACTTACATTTACTATTTGACTACCTCTTCCTATAGTCTACTGATATATTACTGTTTACATACCTGCATGATAGCCATGTACAATAATACTATTATATCTATCTATCTTGTCTTCTATCCCTTTAATCTTCCTTTGTCTCCACCATTCTCTCTCCCTTCCCTCTCCTACTTTGTCATCTCTTTCTCGCTCTCTATTCCTCAGTTACTGATGGTGACAGAATGGCAATAACGCTGAAATAACACTCTCTTCTCCTCTTTTATCTCTCTCTCTCAGGCGTTCCAGTTATATAGTGACCACTAAAATCTACTGGGGAGGCCAGTAAGTAACATCTATTTAATTTTCTCTGTCTGTGTCTCTCTTTTCTCTTTTCTCTCTCTCTCTCTCTCTCTCCCTTTAACAGTGTGTATGTGTGTGTGTGTGTGTGTGTGTTGCAGGGCGGAGACAGAGAGAGGGTTGTCAAGGAAACACATCATTGAAGGTAACAGCGTTTACATCATGCCTGTTTTACTGTAAATTACCACATCTAAGATCTAAGCCCCACCTTCCTTAGTTATGTTCAACAAGCCCTGCTTCCCTTAGTTACTGTTACTAATCCCATCTCCCCCGTAGTTACTGTTGCTATGTCCCGCCTCCCTTAGTTACTGTTAGTAGTTTCAAGTTACATTTCATTCTTGCTTACCTTCTGCTCTGCTGGACAACTCATCAATACTTATTGTATTACTGATTAGCCACATGCACCTTCATTTGCCCGGTTATGTATATAATCGTGGAGCATGGTGGCCATACTCATCCTTCCCTCATCTTTCATTCGGAAGTGTTTAGCTACAGGCGCACTTTGACAGTGGAAATGTAGCTTTTTTTTTTTTTTAAGGTGAGAGTTTAAAGAGAGTGTGTGCATGTGGATGCGTGCGCAATGAATGTAGATGGATGGGTTAGTGTTGCATAGTCATTGAGCCTCCTGATGGCCTGGGGATAGAAGCTCCTTTTGAGTCTCTCTGTACTGGCCAGGAGACTCTGGTAGCGCTTGCCTGACCGCATCAGTGCAAAGAGGCAGTTGTTTGGGTGGCTAGAGTCTTTTGTTAGCCTTGGCCCTGCAACGCCTGGTGTAAATGTCCTGGAGAGTGGGAAGCCCACCTCCAATTGTGTGTTTGGTCATGATGCTCTCTATTGTGCATGAGTAGAAGTTCTTTAAGATCTTCTGACTCACTTTGAACTTCCTTAGACACCTAAGGAAGTAGAGGCACTACCGTGCCTTCTTTACTACACTATCTATGTGTGTGGTACATGTCTCCAAGGTACAACAAGCCTCACCTACCTTAGTTACTGTTGCTATGTTCAACAAGCCCCACCTCCCTCAGTTACTGTTGCTATGTACGTAGTAAGTACCACCTCCCTTAGTTACTGTTGCTATATCCAACAAGCCACACCTCCCTTAGTTACTGTTGCTGTGTCCCACCTCCCTTAGTTACTGTTGCCAACATCCAAGCCCAAAGAACTAGAGACGTCCAAAAACATCCCTAATTAAAGACACATTGGTCCTCATGCTCGAACGGACTTATGAGAAAGTTACGAACAAATGTCTTTGTAAATCCACTTACGAACTTCTCTGGACGATTTTGGCATGATCAAGCGGTTTCTTTTTGGAGATTAGTTCGTAGCTATGAACAGGATTTACAAACATGGAAAGGCAGTCGTAAGTAGGACAGACTGGTGTGCGCCCGTATTTTTAAGGGCTTCATTTGGGAGAAATCATTGGTGATTGGGTTCATGTCGATTCTACAGACATCCTCAGAATTTAATAATTATAATAATAATAATAATAATAAATCATTAACAATTATGTTTTACATTTATAGTCATGACTCAATGAGGCATTGTGATGTCCAAAAATAAATAAAAGCACTAAACAAACACTGCAAATGAATAAATAAGTTAATATTCCATATACCGTCTTGTTCTCTATTGTTATTATTTATTGTTGGTTTTATTTCTTTCTTAATTGCTTAGTGTGCACATCGTAAGAGCCAGTGGAGAAACATTCCACTGCATTACTGTTCACGAGTTGAATCCACACAAATGACAACAGACACAAAGGATAAGTTTAACGAATTCCATATAAATCTATAGCTTGTTAGCAACGATGCAGCAGCCTGGCTTGGTGAGGATGGATACTAGCTGTGCGCTCCTGGGCAGCTGTGCTCAGTGCTCAGCACACACACACACTGCAGAAAACGATAAAAACATATTTATACTCTAGACCATAGGTGTCAAACTCACGGCCCGCGGGCCAAATCCGGCCCGCCGCGTCATTTGATGTGGCCCCCCAAGAGCTCAGGTAATAAAAAAAAAATATATATATATATATATATATTTTTTTTTAACATTAATATTGGGTTAAAAAATAGCAGCGTTAAAATAATTGTGGGTTAATGCGTTAATAAAGCTTTAACTTTGACAGCCTTAGTTATTACACATTCTTACACATACATGTATGTTGAACATATGAGGTAACAAAGGAAAAAAGCCAAAAGCACTTACTCCTCAGACATTCTTTGACAATTTTACAGCCCAAAATACAAAAAAGATCCAGGCGGAATAGGTCAAAGGGTTGAAGAAATATTGTCTGAACTGTCAGATGCAAACTGGCTGTGTGACATAACCGAGCATCTCGCTCAATTGAATAAGAAGCTGTAGGGACGCAAACAAGTCCCACCCAAAACTTGACCAATATAGTTGTGAACTGAGACAACCCTTATTTTGTTATTTTTTAGTACAGTTACAGTTGTGTGTTCATGCAGACACATAATAGCAATTTCATTACGAATTGAAAATGGGGGACCCTGATGTAAACAAGTCGAAAGACTTTCTCTGGTCTGCATCCGCTTAACAATTGTGTGTATTGAGCTGTACTGTACTGTACCCATTCTGCAATCTGTTAATTAAAGTTAATTAAACTATCTTCCATTAGTTGGATGTATGGCCTCTGCAAGGTTGTGTGCAGCCATTTGTTTTTGTAACATCTGCTACATCTGTCCCACGTGTTCTTTGCAGCTCACAGTTGTTAGTTCTGCCCCTCTTGACTGTGACAAAAAGGTTTTGAACAAACTTAATGTCATAGCTTGTATTTGATGATATTCTTCTTTGTTATTTACGTGAATGGTTTGATCATTGATTGGTGGAGTAATATGGGGTTCTGATAAACTAAAATTATTTGTTAAAATAACATAAGCTAACATATATTTTTACATTTATGCAAATGAATATGCAATATGTATAACTTGAATAAGCAATAAATACAGAAACACCATGTTTAGTTTGACACCCCTGCTCTAGACGGTATTTACATCCTGAACGATAGCTAATCGATGTTGAATGGGCCATAGTAATGTCAATTTAGCAATACAATTTAAAAAGTTATAGCCCTGCAAAGAAGGTAAACATCTCCATAGACTTACAGTGCTGGCAGTGATCAAACATTGATGGATATAAGCGTGGCAGAGAAAGTGTTAACGATGAGCACCCTCTCTCTGTAGGATACCTGCGGAAGCAGCTACTTCCACCTTGACAACCTAGCCACTATTGTCTGTGCTACGCCCTCCCAGTTGTTATTGACCCACCCCTCTGAACCCAGATATACTCCTAAAGGTTTGAGGCCATTCTCATCCCACTGTAGCTCCCCTGGTAACTGTGGTAATGCCAGGCCACTCCATGTCCCACACTGCAGTGCCTCGCTCTTACTGCAGTTCGCCCTCGCTGAAGCTGCTCTCGCACACACCCCGAGGCTACCCTCTACGGCTTTTATATCCTCTCCATCCCTGACAAAGATGGCCAAGTCATCCGTGTAGGTAGGAGTGAGAGAGAGAGAGAGAGAGAGAGAGAGAGAGAGAGAGAGAGAGAGAGAGAGAGAGAGAGAGAGAGACAGGGAGAGACAGGGAGAGAGACAGAGTGAGAGAGACAGAGTGAGAGAGACAGAGTGAGAGACTAAGAGCGAGAGAGAGACAGAGCGAGAGAGACAGAATAAGAGACTAAGAGAGAGAGAAAGTGTGGTTTATGGAGGCAGTTTTTCCACCTGGGAGTGTAGTCTGATTGGACCCAGCAGAACCATAGACTAAATATATAACACACACAGGCAGCGTCCTTTGTATGTATTGTGACATATCTCCTCCCCTCTCCCATGGATATGTGAAGGATGGGAGATAAGTCTGCCACAGGAGGAGTAGAGTCAATTAGGTAGCTGATTAGTACTGATAGAATACACCTGTGCAGCATTAGTCACACAGATCTCACATGCACACACTCCCGACACACACACTAGCTGATTAGTACTGATAGAATACACCTGCGCATAATTAGTTGACACACATCTCATGTGCACACACCCCAGACACAGACACTACAAAGTCACTTGTTTAGACAGGAGTAAGTGGAGCGGAGTAGGAGTTGGAGTTGTGTTATTGAGAGAGAGAGAGAGATTGAGCATTCAGAGTTGTGACGGTGAGAGGTGAGGATAAAGCGAGTAGGTGTTCTTTGTGTACTGGACCCTGGACTGGCTGAGATTCCCCCTTGTGTACTGACCCTGGACCGGACGACTACCCTGAGTATTGAACGATCCCTTTTTCTGTCTGCGAGCCTGTTTTGTGTTTTTGACCATCGGACTGTCTATGACCATTCTCTTGCTTATCAAACTGAATTTTTGGCTTAATTCAATAAATATTCGTATTCTCCCTCTTGTGTGGACCTTTTGAATTTGTTTGTATTTGAACCGTGGCGAGTCTGGTCCCCACCAGATTCGTCACAGTATGTTGGAGGTCATTCAGGCTTTGAGTTTTGAGCTTTACACACACAACACACACACCAAGTATTTTTCTTGTAATAACATTGTTGCGTGTCTGAGGTTTTAGAGATTGTTTCTGATGTTTACGTTGGTTTCCTCAGGTACATAAAAGACATGCGTGTTAGGTACATAGTCGTACCATTGTCCTTGACCAAGGTACTGGAGTTGGTCCCTGGACGCTGGACTGTGGCTGCTGCCCACTGCTCATAAATAGTTATGGTTAAATGCAGAGGACATTAAGTACAATTTAACAACTGTGTGTGTGTGTGTGCGTGCGTGCGTACAGGTCTACGAGGCTCTCTAGGTCGTCTGCAGTTGGACTATGTGGACATCGTATTTGCTAACCGGACAGACATCAACTCACCTATGGAAGGTACATGCACACACACATACATAAAAGGCATAGACGCATGTATATCAGATATAGTTTTAGATATATTAGTTTCACTGGTCCTCCTGCTGAGCACTGTCTCTGGTCCTCCTGTCTCTGGTCCTACTGTCTCTGGTCCTCCTGTCACTGGTCCTCCTGTCACTGGTCCTCCTGGGTGGGCACTGTCTCTGGTCCTCCTGGGTGGGCACTGTCTCTGGTCCTCCTGGGTGGGCACTGTCTCTGGTCCTCCTGGGTGAGCACTGTCTCTGGTCCTCCTGGGTGAGCACTGTCTCTGGTCCTCCTGTCTCTGGTCCTCCTGGGTGGGCACTGTCTCTGGTCCTCCTGTCTCTGGTCCTCCTGTCACTGGTCCTCCTGTCTCTGGTCCTCCTGTCTCTGGTCCTCCTGTCTCTGGTCCTCCTGTCTCTGGTCCTCCTGTCTCTGGTCCTCCTGTCTCTGGTCCTCCTGTCACTGGTCCTCCTGTCTCTGGTCCTCCTGTCTCTGGTCCTCCTGTCTCTGGTCCTCTTGGGTAGGCACTGTCTCTGGTCCTCCTGGGTGGGCACTGTCTCTGGTCCTCCTGTCTCTGGTCCTCCTGTCTCTGGTCCTCCTGGGTGGGCACTGTCACTGGTCCTCCTGTCTCTGGTCCTCTTGGGTGGGCACTGTCTCTGGTCCTCACTGTCTCTGGTCCTCCTGTCACTGGTCCTCACTGACTCTGGTCCTCCTGTCTCTGGTCCTCCTGTCTCTGGTCCTCCTGTCTCTGGTCCTCCTGTCTCTGGTCCTCCTGTCTCTGGTCCTCCTGTCACTGGTCCTCCTGTCTCTGGTCCTCCTGTCACTGGTCCTCACTGTCTCTGGTCCTCACTGTCTCTGGTCCTCCTGTCTCTGGTCCTCCTGTCTCTGGTCCTCCTGTCTCTGGTCCTCCTGTCACTGGTCCTCCTGTCTCTGGTCCTCCTGTCACTGGTCCTCACTGTCTCTGGTCCTCCTGTCTCTGGTGCTCCTGGGTGGGCACTGTCTCTGGTCCTCCTGTCTCTGGTCCTCCTGTCTCTGGTCCTCCTGTCTCTGGTCCTCCTGTCTCTGGTCCTCCTGTCTCTGGTGCTCCTGGGTGGGCACTGTCTCTGGTCCTCCTGTCTCTGGTCCTCCTGTCTCTGGTCCTCCTGTCTCTGGTGCTCCTGTCTCTGGTCCTCCTGTCTCTGGTCCTCCTGTCTCTGGTGCTCCTGTCTCTGGTGCTCCTGTCTCTGGTCCTCCTGTCTCTGGTCCTGCTGTCTCTGGTCCTCCTGTCTCTGGTCCTCCTGTCTCTGGTGCTCCTGTCTCTGGTGCTCCTGTCTCTGGTCCTCCTGTCTCTGGTGCTCCTGTCTCTGGTCCTCCTGTCTCTGGTCCTCCTATCTCTGGTCCTCCTGGGTGGGCACTGTCTCTGGTCCTCCTGTCTCTGGTCCTCCTGGGTGAGCACCAGCTGACATAGTGGACTCTGTTTGGGTCTCTCTCTCTCTCTGTCGCCTCTCACTCTCTGTTGCCTCTCTCTCTCTCTCTGTCGCCTCTCACTATCTCTCTGTCGCCTCTCACTCTCTGTTGCCTCTCTCTCTCTGTCGCCTCTCACTATCTCTCTGTCGCCTCTCACTATCTCTCTCTCTCTGTTGCCTCTCTCTCTCTCTCTCTCTCTCTCTGTCGCCTCTCACTACAGTATCTCTCTGTCGCCTCTCACTATCTCTCTCTCTCTCTGTCGCCTCTCACTCTCTGTTGCCTCTCTCTGTTGCCTCTCTCTGTCGCCTCTCTCTCTCTCTCTCTCTCTCTCTCTCTCTCTCTCTCTCTCTCTCTCTCTCTCTCTCTCTCTCTCTCTCTCTCTGTTTCAATTACATTTAAAGTGCTCTATTAGCATGTCAAATGCATCGTACATCTCCACACAAAATATAGCATTTGGATTTCTCTCTGATATTGCAGTGAAAATCTGAGTAATTTGGGGCGAGAATGAGTCTCTAATTTCTTTATATTTGTCACAGTGTAACAGGAAGTGTGTCTCTCTCACTCTCTCTCCAGAGGTGGTACGAGCGATGACCTTTGTGATCGAGCAGGGCATGGCCATGTACTGGGGCACCTCGCGCTGGAACGCCATGGAGATCATGGTAAGAGAGAGAATGTGTATGACTGTTTTTTGATATTTGTGTTCGATATGGTCAACTTGATTTGATTTGATTTTATTAACACATTGTGCGCCATAAACGGCGTAAGTCGTTATTGCCCGCCATACGTTGAACGCCAACAACACCGTACATCGTTTTTGGGATCAATATAAAAAAAAATCGCCATGGCATTCATAATTCATCCAGCCTCCCTCCGGACTCCCCACCTGGTGGATGGTCGGGCGAGTTACACTCACGTCAAACCGGAAGTAGCGGTCAGTGCATCGAGGAAATCCCTCCGGCAGTCATATCTTGTTACGGGACTCCAGACAAACACTCGAGTGCATTTGGATCGCTTTTGAAACGCAATAATCGATATGATTTCGGCGTTTATTGCTCCATACAAACCGGAAATGGATCTAGGAGATCGGCGTCAAATAATTGGGATATTTTTCCTCCAGTCTCATCGGCGAACGGTAAGAGGACACTAACGTTATTTTCAGCCCGATTGTCCATTTCCTTGTTTGCAATCAGTCTGATCAATATATCAACCCATACTAAATAAAGCCGTTACTGACGATCAAGGAATTATAAACGACCCCCCCCCCCTTTCCTTCACGCATGATGAAGCATAATGTATACCGATCATATACATTTGAATTGTTTAATATAGCGTGTATAGGAAAGAAACGCCAATCGATAATCTATCATATGCGTCAGGACCTATAACTAGCGTTTTTGGAATTACAGCAGAAAAGCTTAAAAACATACTTATATTCTCGAAGGTATTAACACAACAATGTATGAATGAAAAAATATAACGTTCCCACATCCGGAACGATGGATAATCAATGTTGAATGGGCCATAGTAATGTCAATATAGCAATACAATTTAAAAAGTTATATCCCTGCAAAGAAGGTAAACATCTCCATAGGGTTACAGTGCTGGCAGACTGGGTACAATGATGGGCACAATTCCCGGCGGCCGGCGCCCTATGTGTTAAGGATCCCCATTAGCTGGTTCCATAGCAACCAGCTAGTCTTCCTGGGGTCCATACACACAAAGAAACATACAAAAAACAAAATTATTAAAAGTCAGTACACACAATGCATAATGAAACTAACAATTAAGATAGCTAAAATTACATTACAGTGTAAAACAAAAATACTTTACAGTGTTAAGATTCTTTTTCAGACATTTTCTCTCTGACCATACCTGTATCTCCTTCTGTATTGTTATTGAATGATGTCTCTCAATTACCGACCTCTACACATGTGAAAAGACTCATTTTGGCCGGCCTCACAGCAGCAAAAAAAATTATTGCCTCACGTTGGATTCACCCAGACAAACTCTGCCCGAAGGTATGGATTCTCACCTATCTTGATGTGATCTATCTGGAGATATCCACTGCACGCGTTATAGGGATTAATGAATCTAATATCGCAATTTGGTTGGCTGCTGTGGCAAAGTTAAAAGAACGCATATAAGGTTGGAAATTTTGATTACTGAATAACGTATCGTGTGTGTGACTCATGTTGAGGTCCTGGGGTGAGCGGGGGGGGGGGGGGGGGGGGGGGGGGGTGAGTGAGTGTCCATGTATATCGGTTTTTCGTATTTTTTTTTTATTTTCTTTGCATAATTGATTATGTGTATGTTCTGGGCCCCCTTTGGGTCGGATGGTCGCGGGCTCGGGGTGGGGGGGGGGCCCTGGTTCGGGGCCTCTGCGGGTCATGGTGTTAAAGAGGCTGATGCTTTGACTCGCTGGGGCGCCGGACTCGGGGTCCTCGAGGGTTGGGGATCGTGGCAGACAGCTGTGTATGGAGATGGAGGGGGCTTGGGAGGGATGATCACTGTACAGTCTGTCTCAATTATTGTCTTCTCATGTTGTGTTAAGTTATTGTCCTGGGATGTCTTTTTATGTATTATTATTATTATTATTATTATTATTATTATTATTATTATTATTATTATTATTATTATTATTATTATTATTATTATTATTATTATTATTATTATTATTATTATTATTGTATTGTGATATGTTTTGTTTCATGGTGGGAAAAAATTTAAAAATAAAAAGATTTGATCCAAAAGAAATATGAGCTCTTCAACAAGGTGTCAGTCTGTTTGTTATGAGCTCTTCAACAAGGTGTCAGTCTGTTTGTTATGAGCTCTTCAACAAGGTGTCAGTCTGGTTGTTATGAGCTCTTCAACAAGGTGTCAGTCTGGTTGTTATGAGCTCTTCAACAAGGTGTCAGTCTGGTTGTTATGAGCTCTTCAACAAGGTGTCAGTCTGGTTGTTATGAGCTCTTCAACAAGGTGTCAGTCTGGTTGTTATGAGCTCTTCAACAAGGTGTCAGTCTGGTTGTTATGAGCTCTTCAACAAGGTGTCAGTCTGGTTGTTATGAGCTCTTCAACAAGGTGTCAGTCTGGTTATTATGAGCTCTTCAACAAGGTGTCAGTCTGGTTGTTATGAGCTCTTCAACAAGGTGTCAGTCTGGTTATTATAAGCTCTTCAACAAGGTGTCAGTCTGGTTGTTATGAGCTCTTCAACAAGGTGTCAGTCTGGTTGTTATGAGCTCTTCAACAAGGTGTCAGTCTGGTTATTATAAGCTCTTCAACAAGGTGTCAGTCTGGTTGTTATGAGCTCTTCAACAAGGTGTCAGTCTGGTTGTTATGAGCTCTTCAACAAGGTGTCAGTCTGGTTATTATAAGCTCTTCAACAAGGTGTCAGTCTGGTTGTTATGAGCTCTTCAACAAGGTGTCAGTCTGGTTGTTATGAGCTCTTCAACAAGGTGTCAGTCTGGTTGTTATGAGCTCTTCAACAAGGTGTCAGTCTGGTTGTTATGAGCTCTTCAACAAGGTGTCAGTCTGGTTGTTTTGGTACTGGTACTGTGATTGCTGTGTTCACACCTGCCGAAACGAACCGCACCAAGAGGGTAAACACACAGAGTATAGTGCCATGCATGGATGTACAGTGTTATACTTGGGGACTGTATTAAATATGGCTTCCCACTCATTCAGGATAATTGATGTCTGTTGAATTGGTTTTTGTTTGGTTGACCCACATGTTTGCATCAGGGGCGGATTTAGGATTGTAGGAGATCCGGGGCTTAGCCCAGATGGGCCCCCCCCCCCTTTATTTTTTTGTAAATAAAAAAAAAAAAAAAAAAATTGGGCAGGCAAGGGGTGGTTTGGAGGGGGTCCGGCACAACCCCCTCCACGACAGATTTTTTTTGAATTTAATGAACCTGTACGTGCAATTTCCTGCAATATAGAGCCTTCAATCTTGACCAATAAAGCTGCTCTTTTCACTATAAAACTCAGTTAACCATAACGTAGTTATGGTTAGATTTATATATTGGGGGGGGATATATCATATTTTTCATATAATCAAAAAGTGGTGGAGCAAGATCATACCTTTGCTCCCCCAAGTTCAATAGTGGGAGAGCAGAGATGCTCCGAATGCTCTTATGGCCAGGCGTCTATGATTCACTGATACAAAGTAAAATAGTGCAGTGCAATAAAATAGTTAGTCAAATAGAATAAAATAATGCAATAGTGCATTGCAATAAAATAGTTATCATCGTATTTTTTCGGGAGGCCGGTAAGGAGTGCATTACAGTAGTCGAGTTGGCTTGAGATAAAGGCATGGATCTGGTTTTCAGCGTCCTTTTGATTTATAAATGGCCGTACTTTAGCTATGTTTCTAAGGTGGAAGAATTAAGTTTTTGTCAACTTGTTGATTGTGATTTAAAGCTTAGGTCTGAGTCTACCATAACACCAAGACTTAACTCACTCAAATACAGTTAGCAGCTGGATAGACCACAGATGGAAATTAGCTTCTGCTAAATCTGGTGCAAACATATTTTCATGTAACAATGATGAATTGTAAAAAAAAAAAAAAAAAAAAAAAAAAAATTCAAATTGATTCGGGGCTTTTCAGAATACATCCGGGGCTTGAGCCCAGGTAGCCACCCCCTAGCTCCGCCCCTGGTTTGCATAACATGCCTGGACTCACAGCTACGCTACACTGCTGATTGAATTACAAATTATAGTGACTCTCTATGGCTTGTGTAACTGAGGGGTACAATTCCCTGACTGTATTGTTAGATATGGTATTTAATACCACTACCTCTTGTACTTTAACTTCTGGCCATCCAGTACATGATATAAATATGATGAACACTTTCCCACCTGATGAAACGAAGTCCACACAAATGTACAAATCGAATATTTAATATAGCAAAAGGTATATACAACGTTCACTTGTTTACACTTATGATTTGAAATGCACTTGTATGGCAAATGAGTATTCGTAGGCAAATCAACATTGAATGTCCAATCTCTGGTTACGCAGGGAGTAAGTATACAACCTGGATATTTAGGAAACTATAGCGATGGTACCTAAATGATTATAGCTGGATACACTAAGGGGGGGGGGGGGGTCCCGCTGGTTGTAAGACAGTAGGAGGGGGGGGTTAGAGAAGCCGCTGGCGGTATCCCATCTGGCCGACGATTTCTTGGGAGAATTCAAAGTCTTGAACACGGTGCCCACAGAATCTCGGTCCGCAGACGAATACAGCTGGACCCTCTGGTGGACGGTAGCTGCCGGTCCACAACGGAGAGACGTGAGGCGACCTCACTGGTGTAGAGCGCCGTCTCACCTGGAGTCCTCTCCGGGGGGTAGTTCCAACACTCCGCAGTGTTGGCCGTTATCCATGGAATAATCAAAGCACCCAAAGCATAATCCAAGCCGTGGAAGGCTCGCCGTCGTCCGGGTAGAGTAATCCAATATACAGGTCCAGTCGCCCTGGCCCGGAGCTCCTCGGATGCAAGCACCACTAGTGGTCTGCCCAGCCTGGTTAAGCGTCCAGATAACGTCAGGAACGATGGGGGTACTGATAACTTTACAACTCTAACCGAACGATGCACCATACATAAATAGACTATTATTAGCTTAATAGAATACGTCCAACTCGACGGTATAGTGCCAAACTATGACTATTCAACTATTAATCCACACGATATCTCAATGCCTATTCTGAGGCCAAGTAGGCCTTACTACACCACACGTGCGTCGTGGGTGAGGCTTCGCGTCTGTTACTCTGTTGGAGGGTAAAGAACTGGACTAAAAGAAAGTTCTACTTTACTTGCGCCATATATATATGCGCTATGAACAAATAGTACCATTCGTATTTCGCCAGACGTATACGCGGAACCGGGGCTTGCCACGACATGTTGGGCGGCACGATTGAACTTGAACCTAGGGGTATGGCTGATGGCGCCAGGTTCTCGTCCAATGGTAGAATGAAACTATTATGGGCTGTTTAGTAGACTAAAGGGATATTCAGTGCATATTGTACAAGGAATATACAGGGGATATCAAACGATATACAAATACTATTTAAATATATATATATAAATAAATACATATATTCGGTTTAATCTGACCCTTCACAACAGCCGCCCCCTAATTAGTCCCACCTAATTAGCTAAGCAGAGACAGATTAACCGCACTGTCTACCACTCAAGGTCCGCTGTAAGGGTCAGTCAACTCACAAAGTCATGGGGTCATGGTCATCATCGATAGTGTCTGGGAGTCGGGGCAGTTCTATGAGCCTCGCCACGGGTCGTGTGTAAGTGCGCCCTTGGACGAGTACTTCAGCTGCTCGGACCTTGCCATCGGCACCGGTGATCACTTTGCTTACGCGGCCAGCCGGCCACATAGCTCTGGGTAGTGACTGGTCGATAATCATGACGACTGTTCTGTCAAATTGTCTCTCTCTTTTACCCACTTCTGGCGGGTCTGTAGAGACGGTAGGTAGTGGAGTAGGAAGCTGCTCCAAAACTTGTCAGCTAGTACTTGACTGTACCTCCACATTCTTCGGCCGTTCGCTTCTTCAGGCCTGTACATTGTCTGGGGTAGCGCGGGGTCCAGCCGCCCCATTAAGAGTGTGTTGGGGGTGACTGGGTCGACATCTGCTACATCACTGGAGACGTAACCGAGGGGCTTTGAGTTCAGTACTCCCTCGATCTCCGTGAGGACTGTCATTAGGACTTCCTCCGCCACAGTCTGGGCCCCAAGCACGGCGTACAGGGCTGTCTTTATAGAACGTACTTCTCGTTCCCAGGTTCCACCGAAGTGGGGTGCGTTCGGGGGATTAAACTGGAAGTCAATCTGGGATGGAGCGAGGTGGGTCTTAAGTTCTGGGCCCATAGCTTGGAAGCTCTCTCTCAGCTCTCTTTCTCCGCCTTTGAAGTTTGTCCCGTGATCAGACAACAATGTAGACGGTTTTCCTTTCCGTGATGTGAATCTTCGGAAGGCCATAAGGAATGAGTCTGTGCTCATGGTCGGAAGGAGCTCGATATGTATCGCTCTGGTGGTCATGCATTTGAATACAATACCCCACCGCTTCTCGGTTCCTCTTCCTCTCTTTATATACAACGGGCCAAAACAGTCCATGCCTGTGGAGTGGAATGGCTTGTCGCCGAGTCGGAGGCGACAGGGGGGTAAGTCAGCCATCCGTGGTATGCTGGGCTGCGCGCGCCACTTACGGCAGTCTAGACAGGTTCGCTGGAAGCGCCGCACTGCTTCTCTCCCTTGCAGTATCCAATAGCGACGTCTGATCTCCGCGAAGACTCTCTCTGCTCCTGCGTGGTGTACATCCTCGTCGTATTTCTTTATGATCAGCTCTGTGACCTTGTGTCGGCTGTTCAAGACTATCGGGTACTTAATGTCATCCGGTAGATCGGGGGCTCTCCGCAGGCGACCACCCACTCTGATGAGATTATGGGCGTCACTCTCGGGTGCCAGGTGGAGCAGTCTGCTGTCTGATGGGACGGGGTTTCCTCCCTGTAGACAGTCTAGCTCATCGGGGAACGAGTCTCTCTGGGCTCGTTGTAGTAGAAGAAGTTCTGCTTCTTCGTAGTCAGCTGCTGACATGTCAGTGGTGGACTGAATCTCTGGGTGGTGCCACAGGAATGTCCTCTGCTGCGCACTCTCTAGGGTAATGCAGTCATCTATGTTGGGGTCTGTGGAGGCGACTGTGCTCAGTCCACAGAACATAGGTTTCTTGTTCTCAGCCTCCTCGTTACTTGCTTCCCGTGGGGTGGGCGTAGGCCACTCTCCTTCCGGGAGCTTGAGGAATTCTGGTCCGTCGCTGTAGATGTTGCGACGGGTGAGGTCATCCAGAGACATTCCCCGGGTGATGACGTCAGCTGGGTTGTGTTTGGTGTCCACATACCGCCAGCTCGCTGCTTCTGTTAACTCTTGAATCTCGGTGACTCTGACTCCCACGAAGACTTTGTATCTGCATGAATCAGACTTGATCCATGTGAGTACTGTCGTGGAATCTGACCACAAGATTGTTCTGTGCACCGGAATGGTGAGTTCACGTTGGATTAACGTGGCTAGATGCGCTCCTGCTAGGGCTGCGCAGAGCTCTAAACGTGGGATAGATTGTTGCTTACGTGGGGCTATTCTTGAGCGGGCCAGGATGAAAGCAGTGTGTATCTTTCCTCCCTTCTCTTGGGCACGCAAGTAGGCCACCGATCCATAGGCTACTTCGGAGGCGTCGCTGAAGACGTGTAGATCAATCTCGCATGTCTCTGGCCTCACTGTGGATGGGAAGTAGCTGCGGCGTATATTGACGCCTGGGAGTGAGCGGAGTTCCGTCTCCCACTCTCTCCATGTTGAGGCAAGGTGTGCGGGTATTGGGTCGTCCCAGCCCTGGTCCTTGTCCCATAGTGCTCGTACAATCATCTTTGCCCTGGTGGTGTAAGGTAGAATACATCCCAACGGGTCATATTGTCTGGCGAGTGTTCTGTACACACTCCGTCTGGTGGTCGGTATCGCCGTCGACCTTCCCTGCTCTGGAGCCAAGGGTTTGTGTCTATAGTGGAGCGAGTCTGTTTTGAAGCGCCAGACTAGTCCTAGTGTCATTTCTTGGGCTTCTCCCGGGATGGTCGCCATCCAGGTCTCGCTGCTGGCAGCCTTGTCCGCGAGGGAGAGGCTGCGCAATACGTGCGGGTCACTGCTGGCCCACTGCCTGAGATCAAAGCCGCCTTTGATCAGGGAGGCGCGTAACTTGATTAGGAGAGCCTCGGCTTCTTCTTGAGTCGAAACGCTTTGTAAACAGTTGTCCACGTAGAAACTGTTCTTCACACTGTGTTGGACCTCTTCATCTGCTGCTGGGTCCTCTGCGACGTGTTTCTGTAGTGCAAATGTAGCACAGCACGGGCTGCATGTGGTTCCGAAGGGGAGTACTTCCCACTGGTAGATGGCTGGGTTCTCATCTCCGATCCTCTCTCTCCATAGGAACCGCAGCAGGGGCTTGTCCTCCTCTACTAGTCTCACCTGCAAGAACATCCCTTTGATATCCCCGCTGATAGCCACCTTGTCCTGGCGGAAGCGCAGTAGCACGCCTAGTAGGGAGGGGCCGAGTGTGGGGCCGGGCAAGAGCTCTTTATTCAGATTTTGGGATCCGATCTGGTAGCTGCAGTTAAACACAATGCGATCCTTGCCGTTGTGATGGACCTTGTGATGCGGCACGTACCATGATTCGGTCGTCTGATCGGCCTCTTTAATGTCAATCTTTGTTACGTGTCCCGCTGTGATTAGCTTCTCAATCTCAGCGCGGTACACACGCTCTTGAGCGGGGTCTTTGGCTAGGCACCGCTCTGTGTTCAATAGATAGCGCTCCGTGGCGTCTTTCTTTGCGTGAAAGGTGGGCATTCCCTCTCGCCTCAGGAGTGGAGTTGCGTATCTCATCACTCCGCCGACTGTGACTCTCTTTGTCCCCTGCTCGAGTAGGTTGATGGCGTAAATGTCTTCTTTAGAACGAATATCTTTCTTTTTGTTCTTAAAGGGCATTGTCTCTAGTGTCCATAGCCTCTCGACATGCTGCAGGAGAGTGGTGTCTTCTTCTGTCGTTCTGGAGTGGAGGCAGCTAGTGGCTGCTGTTCGGTTGAGAGATTTAGCGAGGGGGCCTTGTAGGGTCCACCCTAGGCGGGTCTCGACTGCTGCAGGACAGCCTCGGGGTCCTGTATGGACCCGGTCAATCGGGACTATGAGTTCTGCATGGTCGGAGCCTATCAGCAGGGTCGGGGTAGCGCCGTCTATGAGCGGGATAGGTAATTGACGCAGGTGCACATATTTATCCATCAATTTGGCGATGGGGTAGGTGTACTGCGATAGTCCTATTTCTTGGCTGGTGAAAGCATTTGTAATCTTATACCGTCGCTCTGGCTGCCCGTTTGCTGCGATAGTGAAGGAGACATTCTCGCCCTTTATCGTCTTTAAATCTCTTCTTATTGTCCGAATCGTCATTTCGTTCTTGCTCCCCCGCAGTCCCAGCTGGGCCGCAGCGGACGCGAGCAGAAGGGTCTTCTCTGACCCGTCATCAAGGACGGCGTAAGTGTCCATGACTTTATCTTGTTAGCTCAATGTCACACGGACTACCTTTAAGAGCACTTGGGCGCCGCTGCTGCTGGCGGGGTCAATGTACATGACACTTGCCTTGGTGCCGCTCGGTGGTGCAGGTGGAGGCCGTCTTCTGTTACTTTCGTGTAGTATATCTAGATGGGCTCCGTCGCACCGACTGCACCTTTTCTTTAGGCGGCATTCGGCTGCCATGTGTGGTCGCGCACATCGGTAACAGCGCCTGTTGGACTTTATCCATTGACTCACTTCTTCTGCATTCATCTTTGTGAATAGGTCACATTGTGACAGCCAGTGTTCTTTCTCACAGTAGGGACACACTATCTTCCACTTCTCCTTTCTCGAGGGGGTACTGTGGCTCTTACTGCTCGGTACTGACTCTGATTGGTGCATGACAGTCACCGATCTTCTTCCATCATTTATTCTCCTGGGTCCCTCTCTGGAGCTTGGCGTGCTCCGCCCGAATGTATCCAGTCGTAAGCTGCTGACTTCTCTCGCCAGGAAGTCGGCTAGATCAAGGAGGGATGGTTCGGGGCCGTTGGGATCCCGGTAGTCTCTCTGCCGCCTAAAACGCTCTTGTCTTGCGGGTGGCAGCTTCTCCAAAATCCTCTCGACGTTAGAGTTGGCGTATAGCTCATGCATGCCCTTTTCCCGTTGCGCTCCCAGCATCCCTACCAGGGACTGCACTTTGATTGACAGGTCGTCTAATGAGTGATTGTCCGTGGCTGGGGGTAGGCGATCAATATGCCTTATCTCTTGGATTACGTAATCCCATATACGTCCATATCTCTGGTCCAGCGCCGCTAGGGCCGCTGTGTATGGTGTCGAAGAGGTGGCATAGGCTAGCGCTATATTGTGCGCTCGCGGTACTTTCAGGTGCTTCAGTAATATTGCATACTTGTGGCGTTCATCAGCGACATCCGCCATCATTGTCTCTAAGCACATCCGGAGCTCCGTGTACTGTGCTCGACTCTCATAGGCGAAGTCTGGAAACGACGGCGTGGCAATGTATGACGCCGTGGATGGCTGATACATCGGCGAGCGTTGGGGGAGAGACCTCCTGGGCGAGTCCCCTCTTGCGCCTCGCTGTGGGCTGGTACTGACAGGGTACCATGGCCCGCTGGTCCAGGTGCTATTCCTCGGGGCTGGTCGTGCGTCGTGCTCACCCGTGAATAGAGTCGGGGGTCTGTAGCGCAGCGCCGCGGGGGTATAGCCTGGGCTGTACTGGACCTCCTGGTCCGGTGGAGTACTGTGCTGTCGTCGGGCTTGGTTCTCCTCCTCTCCCTCTTCTTCCTCTATCAGATCTTCCAGATCCTGTAATCGTTTATTTAGCTTCTCCGCAGTGTATGCCGCTCCTTCCTTGTAGCTGGGTCTCGCTTGGACCGGTCTGGGAAGGGGGTCTGCGGGGGGTATAGGCTCGGTCTGTTGGTCAAGTTCAGGGTCGCTTGCTCGTTGAGGAGACGCTGCCCTTGACTGTTGTCTCGACGAGTTCCTTGAACCCCTGGCGGAGGGAGAGGGTGTTGCCTTGCGGATCAGCTGCTCCATTAGCTGCGCTTGTAACTTGTCGCGCTCGACTTCGCGCTTGGTGAGATCTGCTTCTCTTTGGGCACCGGCAGCGGCGCGCTGGGCGTCGGCCCGGTCTCTTGCCATATTCTCTTCCGTCTGAAGGCGTCTCATCTCCAGGCGTGTGCGCTCTTCTTCGCTCCGTTGTTGCGCTTGGAGTTGTTCGCGCTCGCTGAGCGCCTGTGCTTGGAGACGATCGCGTTCACCCTGAAGTCGATCGCGTTCGTTAGAGGCTGTCAGGCTGACGAGGAACGCCTGTTGTAGCATCCTCTCCGCTTCGCTGGGGGAAGGCGGTTGTGGAGGTGAGCCGCTCCTGCGTGAGCCGCTCCTGGGGGTACTCGTTGGGGAGTCCTGGAGCTCTATTTCCTCGGCGCTCTCCTCCTCTTCTTCCGTGCAGAGTTCTCTCTCTGTAGGGTTGTCTTCCTCCCGGGGCTGGTCGGGGACTACTTCTTCGGTAGTGGCGGGGGGTAAAGGCATGTCAGCTCCCTCCTGGTCCCCACCGTGAGCTTGGTCAGTTACATTAGGACCTACTAGGGCCTCTGTGGTCGGGGAAACCTGGTCGTTAAGGTCAGACATAATTTTACTTTCTACTTTTACCGCGTTTACCGTTTGTCGAAGGCTAGGTAGTTGACTGACAGTGTAATCCTCTAAGTACTGAGGTGGCTGTCGTCTGCGCCGCGGGCGTTCTAGGTTAGGAGGACCGTTTCGTGGAGTGTTCATCATAGGCCATTTCAATATTAATAACACTATATTAATATTACACTAGTTACCCTCCGGCTCGAAGGACCAATTGTAACTGAGGGGTACAATTCCCTGACTGTATTGTTAGATATGGTATTTAATACCACTACCTCTTGTACTTTAACTTCTGGCCATCCAGTACATGATATAAATATGATGAACACTTTCCCACCTGATGAAACGAAGTCCACACAAATGTACAAATCGAATATTTAATATAGCAAAAGGTATATACAACGTTCACTTGTTTACACTTATGATTTGAAATGCACTTGTATGGCAAATGAGTATTCGTAGGCAAATCAACATTGAATGTCCAATCTCTGGTTACGCAGGGAGTAAGTATACAACCTGGATATTTAGGAAACTATAGCGATGGTACCTAAATGATTATAGCTGGATACACTAAGGGGGGGGGGGGTCCCGCTGGTTGTAAGACAGTAGGAGGGGGGGGTTAGAGAAGCCGCTGGCGGTATCCCATCTGGCCGACGATTTCTTGGGAGAATTCAAAGTCTTGAACACGGTGCCCACAGAATCTCGGTCCGCAGACGAATACAGCTGGACCCTCTGGTGGACGGTAGCTGCCGGTCCACAACGGAGAGACGTGAGGCGACCTCACTGGTGTAGAGCGCCGTCTCACCTGGAGTCCTCTCCGGGGGGTAGTTCCAACACTCCGCAGTGTTGGCCGTTATCCATGGAATAATCAAAGCACCCAAAGCATAATCCAAGCCGTGGAAGGCTCGCCGTCGTCCGGGTAGAGTAATCCAATATACAGGTCCAGTCGCCCTGGCCCGGAGCTCCTCGGATGCAAGCACCACTAGTGGTCTGCCCAGCCTGGTTAAGCGTCCAGATAACGTCAGGAACGATGGGGGTACTGATAACTTTACAACTCTAACCGAACGATGCACCATACATAAATAGACTATTATTAGCTTAATAGAATACGTCCAACTCGACGGTATAGTGCCAAACTATGACTATTCAACTATTAATCCACACGATATCTCAATGCCTATTCTGAGGCCAAGTAGGCCTTACTACACCACACGTGCGTCGTGGGTGAGGCTTCGCGTCTGTTACTCTGTTGGAGGGTAAAGAACTGGACTAAAAGAAAGTTCTACTTTACTTGCGCCATATATATATATGCGCTATGAACAAATAGTACCATTCGTATTTCGCCAGACGTATTCCTACGCGGAACCGGGGCTTGCCACGACATGTTGGGCGGCACGATTGAACTTGAACCTAGGGGTATGGCTGATGGCGCCAGGTTCACGTCCAATGGTAGAATGAAACTATTATGGGCTGTTTAGTAGACTAAAGGGATATTCAGTGCATATTGTACAAGGAATATACAGGGGATATCAAACGATATACAAATACTATTTAAATATATATATATAAATAAATACATATATTCGGTTTAATCTGACCCTTCACAACAGCCGCCCCCTAATTAGTCCCACCTAATTAGCTAAGCAGAGACAGATTAACCGCACTGTCTACCACTCAAGGTCCGCTGTAAGGGTCAGTCAACTCACAAAGTCATGGGGTCATGGTCATCATCGATAGTGTCTGGGAGTCGGGGCAGTTCTATGAGCCTCGCCACGGGTCGTGTGTAAGTGCGCCCTTGGACGAGTACTTCAGCTGCTCGGACCTTGCCATCGGCACCGGTGATCACTTTGCTTACGCGGCCAGCCGGCCACATAGCTCTGGGTAGTGACTGGTCGATAATCATGACGACTGTTCCTTCTAGGGCTGGGCGATATGGAAGAAAATCATATCGCGATAACGATATGATAATTTTATTTTATTTCTCGATATCGATAATTATCGAATTGTTATAAGTATAAAAAAAAACATTTTTTTTTTTTTTTTTTTTTTTTAACAACAGATGTATGTTTATTTTGCAGCAATTCTTTGTCATTGCCGCCATCTTTAGTGTTACATCCCCTCACACTCCAGTTCTCAGGCTGCAGCTGGTTTAAAAGCTAAAGTAAACCGGCTTCTCTGCTGGCTGTGGCTCCAGAGGAGTTGAACAGTTCTGGCTCTGCTAGTTTATTTTCAATCTTTTGGTGCTTTTTTGGTGGACAAACCACCGCACATGTGCACTGTGACTCGTGACTGGAGTCTAGTTCTGCTAGCACACATAGCCTACTGTGTACAGATGGTTTCTAAATGTATTTTAAATTAGAAAGCAAACAAAATAAATGGACAAGAGAAAAAGAAATCTGAATTTGGTCAGTATTGTCATTTGGACAAGCAAAGCCATTACTTTAAGTTGCAGGCAAGAAAGACAAGTCTGTCCACTGTCTCTGGTTTTAAAACTGCCCTGTTGCAGGTAAAAAAAAAAAAAAATTATATATATATCGATTTTTTTTTTCCCGATATTCGATATCGATTATTAAAATATATCGCGATATTTATCGTTATCGTTATATCGCCCAGCCCTAGTTCCTTCTGTCAAATTGTCTCTCTCTTTTACCCACTTCTGGCGGGTCTGTAGAGACGGTAGGTAGTGGAGTAGGAAGCTGCTCCAAAACTTGTCAGCTAGTACTTGACTGTACCTCCACATTCTTCGGCCGTTCGCTTCTTCAGGCCTGTACATTGTCTGGGGTAGCGCAGGGTCCAGCCGCCCCATTAAGAGTGTGTTGGGGGTGACTGGGTCGACATCTGCTACATCACTGGAGACGTAACCGAGGGGCTTTGAGTTCAGTACTCCCTCGATCTCCGTGAGGACTGTCATTAGGACTTCCTCCGCCACAGTCTGGGCCCCAAGCACGGCGTACAGGGCTGTCTTTATAGAACGTACTTCTCGTTCCCAGGTTCCACCGAAGTGGGGTGCGTTCGGGGGATTAAACTGGAAGTCAATCTGGGATGGAGCGAGGTGGGTCTTAAGTTCTGGGCCCATAGCTTGGAAGCTCTCTCTCAGCTCTCTTTCTCCGCCTTTGAAGTTTGTCCCGTGATCAGACAACAATGTAGACGGTTTTCCTTTCCGTGATGTGAATCTTCGGAAGGCCATAAGGAATGAGTCTGTGCTCATGGTCGGAAGGAGCTCGATATGTATCGCTCTGGTGGTCATGCATTTGAATACAATACCCCACCGCTTCTCGGTTCCTCTTCCTCTCTTTATATACAACGGGCCAAAACAGTCCATGCCTGTGGAGTGGAATGGCTTGTCGCCGAGTCGGAGGCGACAGGGGGGTAAGTCAGCCATCCGTGGTATGCTGGGCTGCGCGCGCCACTTACGGCAGTCTAGACAGGTTCGCTGGAAGCGCCGCACTGCTTCTCTCCCTTGCAGTATCCAATAGCGACGTCTGATCTCCGCGAAGACTCTCTCTGCTCCTGCGTGGTGTACATCCTCGTCGTATTTCTTTATGATCAGCTCTGTGACCTTGTGTCGGCTGTTCAAGACTATCGGGTACTTAATGTCATCCGGTAGATCGGGGGCTCTCCGCAGGCGACCACCCACTCTGATGAGATTATGGGCGTCACTCTCGGGTGCCAGGTGGAGCAGTCTGCTGTCTGATGGGACGGGGTTTCCTCCCTGTAGACAGTCTAGCTCATCGGGGAACGAGTCTCTCTGGGCTCGTTGTAGTAGAAGAAGTTCTGCTTCTTCGTAGTCAGCTGCTGACATGTCAGTGGTGGACTGAATCTCTGGGTGGTGCCACAGGAATGTCCTCTGCTGCGCACTCTCTAGGGTAATGCAGTCATCTATGTTGGGGTCTGTGGAGGCGACTGTGCTCAGTCCACAGAACATAGGTTTCTTGTTCTCAGCCTCCTCGTTACTTGCTTCCCGTGGGGTGGGCGTAGGCCACTCTCCTTCCGGGAGCTTGAGGAATTCTGGTCCGTCGCTGTAGATGTTGCGACGGGTGAGGTCATCCAGAGACATTCCCCGGGTGATGACGTCAGCTGGGTTGTGTTTGGTGTCCACATACCGCCAGCTCGCTGCTTCTGTTAACTCTTGAATCTCGGTGACTCTGACTCCCACGAAGACTTTGTATCTGCATGAATCAGACTTGATCCATGTGAGTACTGTCGTGGAATCTGACCACAAGATTGTTCTGTGCACCGGAATGGTGAGTTCACGTTGGATTAACGTGGCTAGATGCGCTCCTGCTAGGGCTGCGCAGAGCTCTAAACGTGGGATAGATTGTTGCTTACGTGGGGCTATTCTTGAGCGGGCCAGGATGAAAGCAGTGTGTATCTTTCCTCCCTTCTCTTGGGCACGCAAGTAGGCCACCGATCCATAGGCTACTTCGGAGGCGTCGCTGAAGACGTGTAGATCAATCTCGCATGTCTCTGGCCTCACTGTGGATGGGAAGTAGCTGCGGCGTATATTGACGCCTGGGAGTGAGCGGAGTTCCGTCTCCCACTCTCTCCATGTTGAGGCAAGGTGTGCGGGTATTGGGTCGTCCCAGCCCTGGTCCTTGTCCCATAGTGCTCGTACAATCATCTTTGCCCTGGTGGTGTAAGGTAGAATACATCCCAACGGGTCATATTGTCTGGCGAGTGTTCTGTACACACTCCGTCTGGTGGTCGGTATCGCCGTCGACCTTCCCTGCTCTGGAGCCAAGGGTTTGTGTCTATAGTGGAGCGAGTCTGTTTTGAAGCGCCAGACTAGTCCTAGTGTCATTTCTTGGGCTTCTCCCGGGATGGTCGCCATCCAGGTCTCGCTGCTGGCAGCCTTGTCCGCGAGGGAGAGGCTGCGCAATACGTGCGGGTCACTGCTGGCCCACTGCCTGAGATCAAAGCCGCCTTTGATCAGGGAGGCGCGTAACTTGATTAGGAGAGCCTCGGCTTCTTCTTGAGTCGAAACGCTTTGTAAACAGTTGTCCACGTAGAAACTGTTCTTCACACTGTGTTGGACCTCTTCATCTGCTGCTGGGTCCTCTGCGACGTGTTTCTGTAGTGCAAATGTAGCACAGCACGGGCTGCATGTGGTTCCGAAGGGGAGTACTTCCCACTGGTAGATGGCTGGGTTCTCATCTCCGATCCTCTCTCTCCATAGGAACCGCAGCAGGGGCTTGTCCTCCTCTACTAGTCTCACCTGCAAGAACATCCCTTTGATATCCCCGCTGATAGCCACCTTGTCCTGGCGGAAGCGCAGTAGCACGCCTAGTAGGGAGGGGCCGAGTGTGGGGCCGGGCAAGAGCTCTTTATTCAGATTTTGGGATCCGATCTGGTAGCTGCAGTTAAACACAATGCGATCCTTGCCGTTGTGATGGACCTTGTGATGCGGCACGTACCATGATTCGGTCGTCTGATCGGCCTCTTTAATGTCAATCTTTGTTACGTGTCCCGCTGTGATTAGCTTCTCAATCTCAGCGCGGTACACACGCTCTTGAGCGGGGTCTTTGGCTAGGCACCGCTCTGTGTTCAATAGATAGCGCTCCGTGGCGTCTTTCTTTGCGTGAAAGGTGGGCATTCCCTCTCGCCTCAGGAGTGGAGTTGCGTATCTCATCACTCCGCCGACTGTGACTCTCTTTGTCCCCTGCTCGAGTAGGTTGATGGCGTAAATGTCTTCTTTAGAACGAATATCTTTCTTTTCGTTCTTAAAGGGCATTGTCTCTAGTGTCCATAGCCTCTCGACATGCTGCAGGAGAGTGGTGTCTTCTTCTGTCGTTCTGGAGTGGAGGCAGCTAGTGGCTGCTGTTCGGTTGAGAGATTTAGCGAGGGGGCCTTGTAGGGTCCACCCTAGGCGGGTCTCGACTGCTGCAGGACAGCCTCGGGGTCCTGTATGGACCCGGTCAATCGGGACTATGAGTTCTGCATGGTCGGAGCCTATCAGCAGGGTCGGGGTAGCGCCGTCTATGAGCGGGATAGGTAATTGACGCAGGTGCACATATTTATCCATCAATTTGGCGATGGGGTAGGTGTACTGCGATAGTCCTATTTCTTGGCTGGTGAAAGCATTTGTAATCTTATACCGTCGCTCTGGCTGCCCGTTTGCTGCGATAGTGAAGGAGACATTCTCGCCCTTTATCGTCTTTAAATCTCTTCTTATTGTCCGAATCGTCATTTCGTTCTTGCTCCCCCGCAGTCCCAGCTGGGCCGCAGCGGACGCGAGCAGAAGGGTCTTCTCTGACCCGTCATCAAGGACGGCGTAAGTGTCCATGACTTTATCTTGGTAGCTCAATGTCACACGGACTACCTTTAAGAGCACTTGGGCGCCGCTGCTGCTGGCGGGGTCAATGTACATGACACTTGCCTTGGTGCCGCTCGGTGGTGCAGGTGGAGGCCGTCTTCTGTTACTTTCGTGTAGTATATCTAGATGGGCTCCGTCGCACCGACTGCACCTTTTCTTTAGGCGGCATTCGGCTGCCATGTGTGGTCGCGCACATCGGTAACAGCGCCTGTTGGACTTTATCCATTGACTCACTTCTTCTGCATTCATCTTTGTGAATAGGTCACATTGTGACAGCCAGTGTTCTTTCTCACAGTAGGGACACACTATCTTCCACTTCTCCTTTCTCGAGGGGGTACTGTGGCTCTTACTGCTCGGTACTGACTCTGATTGGTGCATGACAGTCACCGATCTTCTTCCATCATTTATTCTCCTGGGTCCCTCTCTGGAGCTTGGCGTGCTCCGCCCGAATGTATCCAGTCGTAAGCTGCTGACTTCTCTCGCCAGGAAGTCGGCTAGATCAAGGAGGGATGGTTCGGGGCCGTTGGGATCCCGGTAGTCTCTCTGCCGCCTAAAACGCTCTTGTCTTGCGGGTGGCAGCTTCTCCAAAATCCTCTCGACGTTAGAGTTGGCGTATAGCTCATGCATGCCCTTTTCCCGTTGCGCTCCCAGCATCCCTACCAGGGACTGCACTTTGATTGACAGGTCGTCTAATGAGCGATTGTCCGTGGCTGGGGGTAGGCGATCAATATGCCTTATCTCTTGGATTACGTAATCCCATATACGTCCATATCTCTGGTCCAGCGCCGCTAGGGCCGCTGTGTATGGTGTCGAAGAGGTGGCATAGGCTAGCGCTATATTGTGCGCTCGCGGTACTTTCAGGTGCTTCAGTAATATTGCATACTTGTGGCGTTCATCAGCGACATCCACCATCATTGTCTCTAAGCACATCCGGAGCTCCGTGTACTGTGCTCGACTCTCATAGGCGAAGTCTGGAAACGACGGCGTGGCAATGTATGACGCCGTGGATGGCTGATACATCGGCGAGCGTTGGGGGAGAGACCTCCTGGGCGAGTCCCCTCTTGCGCCTCGCTGTGGGCTGGTACTGACAGGGTACCATGGCCCGCTGGTCCAGGTGCTATTCCTCGGGGCTGGTCGTGCGTCGTGCTCACCCGTGAATAGAGTCGGGGGTCTGTAGCGCAGCGCCGCGGGGGTATAGCCTGGGCTGTACTGGACCTCCTGGTCCGGTGGAGTACTGTGCTGTCGTCGGGCTTGGTTCTCCTCCTCTCCCTCTTCTTCCTCTATCAGATCTTCCAGATCCTGTAATCGTTTATTTAGCTTCTCCGCAGTGTATGCCGCTCCTTCCTTGTAGCTGGGTCTCGCTTGAACCGGTCTGGGAAGGGGGTCTGCGGGGGGTATAGGCTCGGTCTGTTGGTCAAGTTCAGGGTCGCTTGCTCGTTGAGGAGACGCTGCCCTTGACTGTTGTCTCGACGAGTTCCTTGAACCCCTGGCGGAGGGAGAGGGTGTTGCCTTGCGGATCAGCTGCTCCATTAGCTGCGCTTGTAACTTGTCGCGCTCGACTTCGCGCTTGGTGAGATCTGCTTCTCTTTGGGCACCGGCAGCGGCGCGCTGGGCGTCGGCCCGGTCTCTTGCCATATTCTCTTCCGTCTGAAGGCGTCTCATCTCCAGGCGTGTGCGCTCTTCTTCGCTCCGTTGTTGCGCTTGGAGTTGTTCGCGCTCGCTGAGCGCCTGTGCTTGGAGACGATCGCGTTCACCCTGAAGTCGATCGCGTTCGGTAGAGGCTGTCAGGCTGACGAGGAACGCCTGTTGTAGCATCCTCTCCGCTTCGCTGGGGGAAGGCGGTTGTGGAGGTGAGCCGCTCCTGCGTGAGCCGCTCCTGGGGGTACTCGTTGGGGAGTCCTGGAGCTCTATTTCCTCGGCGCTCTCCTCCTCTTCTTCCGTGCAGAGTTCTCTCTCTGTAGGGTTGTCTTCCTCCCGGGGCTGGTCGGGGACTACTTCTTCGGTAGTGGCGGGGGGTAAAGGCATGTCAGCTCCCTCCTGGTCCCCACCGTGAGCTTGGTCAGTTACATTAGGACCTACTAGGGCCTCTGTGGTCGGGGAAACCTGGTCGTTAAGGTCAGACATAATTTTACTTTCTACTTTTACCGCGTTTACCGTTTGTCGAAGGCTAGGTAGTTGACTGACAGTGTAATCCTCTAAGTACTGAGGTGGCTGTCGTCTGCGCCGCGGGCGTTCTAGGTTAGGAGGACCGTTTCGTGGAGTGTTCATCATAGGCCATTTCAATATTAATAACACTATATTAATATTACACTAGTTACCCTCCGGCTCGAAGGACCAATTGTAACTGAAGGGTACAATTCCCTGACTGTATTGTTAGATATGGTATTTAATACCACTACCTCTTGTACTTTAACTTCTGGCCATCCAGTACATGATATAAATATGATGAACACTTTCCCACCTGATGAAACGAAGTCCACACAAATGTACAAATCGAATATTTAATATAGCAAAAGGTATATACAACGTTCACTTGTTTACACTTATGATTTGAAATGCACTTGTATGGCAAATGAGTATTCGTAGGCAAATCAACATTGAATGTCCAATCTCTGGTTACGCAGGGAGTAAGTATACAACCTGGATATTTAGGAAACTATAGCGATGGTACCTAAATGATTATAGCTGGATACACTAAGGGGGGGGGGGGGGTCCCGCTGGTTGTAAGACAGTAGGAGGGGGGGGTTAGAGAAGACGCTGGCGGTATCCCATCTGGCCGACGATTTCTTGGGAGAATTCAAAGTCTTGAACACGGTGCCCACAGAATCTCGGTCCGCAGACGAATACAGCTGGACCCTCTGGTGGACGGTAGCTGCCGGTCCACAACGGAGAGACGTGAGGCGACCTCACTGGTGTAGAGCGCCGTCTCACCTGGAGTCCTCTCCGGGGGGTAGTTCCAACACTCCGCAGTGTTGGCCGTTATCCATGGAATAATCAAAGCACCCAAAGCATAATCCAAGCCGTGGAAGGCTCGCCGTCGTCCGGGTAGAGTAATCCAATATACAGGTCCAGTCGCCCTGGCCCGGAGCTCCTCGGATGCAAGCACCACTAGTGGTCTGCCCAGCCTGGTTAAGCGTCCAGATAACGTCAGGAACGATGGGGGTACTGATAACTTTACAACTCTAACCGAACGATGCACCATACATAAATAGACTATTATTAGCTTAATAGAATACGTCCAACTCGACGGTATAGTGCCAAACTATGACTATTCAACTATTAATCCACACGATATCTCAATGCCTATTCTGAGGCCAAGTAGGCCTTACTACACCACACGTGCGTCGTGGGTGAGGCTTCGCGTCTGTTACTCTGTTAGAGGGTAAAGAACTGGACTAAAAGAAAGTTCTACTTTACTTGCGCCATATATATATGCGCTATGAACAAATAGTACCATTCGTATTTCGCCAGACGTATTCCTACGCGGAACCGGGGCTTGCCACGACATGTTGGGCGGCACGATTGAACTTGAACCTAGGGGTATGGCTGATGGCGCCAGGTTCTCGTCCAATGGTAGAATGAAACTATTATGGGCTGTTTAGTAGACTAAAGGGATATTCAGTGCATATTGTACAAGGAATATACAGGGGATATCAAACGATATACAAATACTATTTAAATATATATATATAAATAAATACATATATTCGGTTTAATCTGACCCTTCACAACAGCTTGACTTAGAATCTTTAGGAGTCCTTATGAGTCTCTTGTTTACTTCACAACAAAAGAAGATTAGTGACAAAGTGACAATATGATCATATGATTAAAGCCTGGTGGGATATAAGAAGATTGGAAGGACAACTGAGAGTGTGAACAGTGTTTCTCTCTTTCTCCCGCTCTCTCTGTCTGTCTGTCTCTCTCTCTCTCTCCCTCCCCTATCTCTCTCTGTCTCTCTCTCCTCTGTCTCTCTCTTTCCCCCTCTGTCTCTCTCCCCTATCTCTCTTCTCTCTCTCCCCCCTCTGTCTCTCTCCCCTATCTCTCTCTCTTTCTGTCTCCCTCTCTGTCTCTCTCTCTCCCCTATCTCTCTCTCTTTCTCTCTCTCTTTTTCTCTCTCTCTCTCTCTCTCTCTCTTACTCTGTCTCTCTGTCTCTCTCTCTCTCTCTCTCTCTCTCTCTCTCTCTCTCTAGGAGGCGTACTCAGTAGCCAGACAGTTTAATCTGGTTCCTCCAGTGTGTGAACAGGCAGAGTATCATTACTTCCAGCGAGAAAAAGTGGAACTCCACCTCCCTGAGCTGTACCATAAAATAGGTTTGTACCTTTAAACCTGTTTCATGCTTCTTGTGGTCTGTACAGTCTATGTGGTCTGTATGGTCTATATAGTCTATAAGGTATATGTGGTCTATATCAGTGTTTCTCAACTGGTGGGTCGCGACCCAAAAGTGGGTCGCGGGGCCATTTTACTTTTTTTTACTTTTTTTTTCTCACTACCTATCTTTGTGAAAGTGGCTTCTCAGCTCTGGTCCAGCTGAAGACAAAGCAGAGGAACAGATTGGACATTGAGCATGACCTCAGAGTTGCTTTGTCTACCATCACCCCAGACTTTGAGACTCTTGTCAGGAGCAAACATCATCCCCAGTTATCCCATTAGTTCCCTGCATGTTAAGCTAAGAAGTCTGCTAAGAAGGATATATTATTTATTATTATTTTATTTCATTGTGTTTTTAGCCCTTAGTTGCACTTTTGTTGCAACCCCAGTTATCCCATTAGTTCCCCCAAACGTAGGTCTGTTATGTTAAGCTAAGAAATCTGCTAAGAAGCATATTATTTATTATTATTTTATTTCATTTGGTTTTAGCCCTAGTTGCACTTTTGTTGCAACCTCAGTTATCCCATTAGTTCCCCCAAATTTAGGTCTGTTATGTTAAGCTAAGAAATCTGCTAAGAAGCATATATTATTTATTATTCTTTTATTTCATTGGGTTTTTAGCAATAGTTGCACTTTTGTTGCACTTTTTTGTGTTTATTTCATGTTTTGAAAGATTGCGTATTACTGCAATTTTTTTTTTACATAAATCATAGTGGTTCAAAATTTTGGGTCGCGACTTAATGACTAAGGAAAATGTTGGGTCCCGAGGCTAGACCAGTTGAGAACCACTGGTCTATATGGTCTGTACAGTCTATGTGGTCTATACCACACAAATAACAAATAAAGTTATTATTATACCAGCGGTTCTCAACAGGGGTGCCGCGGCAGAGAGCTGCCTGAGATAATTATTTTTTTAATAAATAAATAAAACAATAAAAAATTTTATTCTTTTTGGATTACAGAAAATTATCACTAAAGTGCTATCTGTTGCAGCTGCACTGTTTTCCATGAAAATGCCATATTCGGATAAGTTTGACCATTTCTCAAAATCTGAAAATCATTATTTAATAAAACACAGAAAAGGATCACCAAGTTACTCTGGATAAAAAAACCTTTACAGACAACATTGAGACAAAGCTTCCTGACACATCTCCATCCAAACTCTTGGAAGAACTCATTGAAATCTCATTGAAATCTCATCTGATACCACCTGGAGAGCTAGTTTCAGAGTGTGGTGCTGAGTACCAAGTATCTCATGATGCAGCAGTTAAGGTGTTGATACCATTCAGCACCACATATCTGTGTGAAGCTGGCTTTTCATCCATGACAGCTCTGAAAACAAAATATAGGGCCAAGTTGAGCCTTGAGGATGACATGCGTGTTGCCTTGTCAAAGATCTCCCCACGTATTGACAGTATTATTAGCCAGCAGCAGACCTCGCATTGAGCTAGAAATGTCCACTGAGTGAACAAGTGCTTATTTTCTGTATTTATTTATATTTTTTGAGAAATGGTAAGTTGGTGATCCTTTTCTGTATTTAAAAAAAATACATGATTTTCTGTTTTTGAGAAATGGTCAAACGTATCCAAATATGCTATTTTTATGGAGAACAGTGCAGCTGCAACAGATAGCACTTTAGTGATCCTTTTCTGTATTAAAAAAAGCAGATACATGATTTTCAGTTTGAGAAATGGTCACACTTATCCAAATATGCTATTTTTGTGGAAAAGTGTGCAGCTGCAACAGATAGCATATTTCTTTAAATAAAATTACAGAAAATGATCACAAAGTGCTATTTGATTTACTACTACAAGCAGTGTAATGTCGACAGTACTAAGCCATTTAGACCCGACACTGGGATGAGTCATTCTATGTGGTCTATAAGATCTATGTGGTCTATAAGGTCTATGTGGTCTATAAGGTCCATGTGGTCTATAAGATCTATGTGGTCTATAAGGTCTATGTGGTCTATAAGGTATATGTGATCTATAAGATCTATGTGATCTCGCCTGTTCGAGCCCAGCGCTCCACATTGCTTTCAGTTTAGCTGGTCGTTCATACTAATACACATTGGCCGTATTAGGGGGTGGGAAACTGATGGGTGGGGATCGGGCGTTGTGGACAGCGACTCCTACAGGTCGGTTGGTGCGCCTGCACAGTAGAATCAGGAAGTGTCGGGGGCAGCGTGAGCCTCCCACGCGTTACTCCTCGCCACTGAGAGATCGAGCTGCGCAGGTGAAAAGATGCGACTGCTGTTACCTCAAGTACCGGAGGGGACTTGTGCTATGTATGACTTAGTCCACATTGCAGCCGGCTTTTGGGAGGCAAGAAACAGCGTTCGTGACAGGGGAGGGTTGAATTGGATGATACGAAATTGGGATGGGAGAAAATATAGAAAAATGGGAGAAAAAGTGGATAAAAAAAAAATCTATGTGGTCTATAAGGTCTATGTGGTCTATAAGATCTATGTGGTCTATGTGGTCTATACGGTCTATAAGGTCTATGTGGTCTATAAGATCTATGTGGTCTATAATATCTATGTGGTCTATAAGATCTATAAGGTCTATAAGATCTATGTGGTCTATAAGGTCCATGTGGTCTATAAGATCTATGTGGTCTATAAGGTATATGTGGTCTATACGGTCTATAAGGTCTATGTGGTCTATAAGGTCTATGTGGTCTATAAGGTCTATGTGGTCTATACGGTCTATGTGGTCTATAAGGTATATCAACCATTATCTGAAATGATTAAAAAAAAAAAAAAAATCTAACCCCGACTAACCTTAATGTCATGCACTTGTCCTAATAAACTAACCTACACTGTAACACGCAACACTTTGATGAACATTGTTACTCAGCTGATAGAGTTATACCCTTCTTGCTGTCTTGTCGCACAGAACTTGTAAGTCGCTTTGGATAAAAGCGTGTTGTATATTCCTATATGAATATCCATTAATTACAGCACAGTAGTGAGGTTGCTAACTAGAGGAAGGGAAAGATCACAGTGTGATAGAAAACATGGTCCTCATCTGAGCTCCCAAATTTAGCCAGTAGAGAATAAGTGTGTACAGCCAGACAACCAGCAGCTATGGTCCAATATTCATTTAATTGCAGCGTGGGCCGAGTGGAATAATGCATTGGTTACACACAGGACACTTCAAGCATAATACATGATTGTACAAAAGGATTTGATGCAGGTAAATCACAATAGCCCTCGTTGGCTTTTTACATCAAAAGACAGTATTGTACATACATTTTAGTCATGTTATGTTAATGAAATAAGACCATAGTACTCTTTGTCACCACATGATAAAACCTGGGCCTAAGATAGGCATCTTACTCTAGTTATCACATTATTCCATATACAGTTCTACTCACATAGGGACAAAGTAGACCATGGTCGGTGGTGGTGGTGGTGGAGACCAGACTCAGACCCCCTGGGTGTGGTGTGTGGCGGGTGCTGAGCTGGCCTACCTCTCTATTCTTACTGTTCCAATACTTATAGATTTCATGACCTCACTTTTCTTAGCCTAGTTCCACCAATCACAAATATCTAAACACAGGCAGTCCTCATTTGGTGTCTTCTTGGTCGTATGTGTGCCTGTAATAACCGGGTAGCCCCCTCCTTTTGTGGACAGATGGCCTCCTTTGAATGAATCAATCATGTTAACATTCCTTCTATTTGGTTCTTCTGTAAGTTACTTTTCTAATAGGTTACTATACTCTTGTTTTATTATTCCAACATTGTTTTCATTCTAAACTAATATACTGCAATTATTTCCTGTGACCTTCTCTTGATTAGGCAACTGTCCTTGGGTTTTACTGAGTCACCGTTTTTCTGTGGTGTGTGACTGAGTAAACAATGTTGTCATTAGAGAGGTGTCGCCCGGTGATTTTCAACATGATGAGGTCTGATGACTTCAGCCTTAACAGTGCTCGTGTTGATGCAACATCAACCCAGTATCGTCAGTGCTTCTTAGGTTAATACTATTCAATTCACAAGAGCCATCCCAAAAACCCCATCTACCAAACTGACACTTTGTATTTTCTGAATCTATTATTGTAAAGATTCAACCACATTACTCTGGTCTCACAGAGGCATTTCCGCTTTTGGTCTCTTCTTGCTGTGCTCAACTGTCACATGTCTAGGTGTTTGGTTTCCTGGGGGGGTTGGAATGGCTCCCTCGCCAACTGTTCTATTTACCATCACTACAGATACTTTCAGTTTCCTGGGTTAATCTAACATTTTTGATTATGAAATCATGAAATTATGAAGTCAAGGTTACCACATTCCTCCCTTTGACATTTTACTAATGTCATATTACAATTATCTTGACATAATTTCTATACATACTAGCCATAAAATTTTACATAATTACAAAAATCATAAATTTTGAATTTTTTCACAATTTTTCTTCTCAATTTTTTTTTTCCATTCTTCTTTGGTACATCTCATCAATTTTGGCCTTCTTGTCTTCTTCTTTTCTTTCCCACATTTCCCCTGACTATGGCCCCCTCCCGGGGAATCCAAATGACCCATTCATCCAGAACCCCAATTAACCTACTCTGCCTTAAATGAAACAGTGTTTACCACTCTTTCATCCGGCCTCGTTCCTCTGGGCACGTTGAATATGCTAAAAACAATTAAAACAATTTAATCTAAACATTACACATTTAAAGTCTAATCAATCACAATTTTTTTAAATTACAGTATCCGTTTACATGATCTGGGGAGACAAGATCCATTAGTATCACAATTTTTTCCCATTTTACATTCATTCTCTGAAATAATCTCTTCTTATTTTTCCTTAAGCTAGTACAATCACATCTGCATACTCAATCAATTGCTTCCCACCTATCCTCCCCCCTTTTATGACACACATAATGGTCATAATCTTACCACCTCTTGTGTCCACAGCTCAGTTTTGGCAGAGGAAAACAGAATTTCAACGAAAATTTTCTTTCACCCATTCTCCTCACTCTGGCCATCTCCTCACTTATGTGAATGCATCTTCATCTGACCCTGCGTTGTGTTATTTATCCGCTCTTTGCTTGCGCCCTACCAAATCAATGTGCACAAGACAAAGCCCATCAGTACCTATCCAGTCTCGTCCCTGTCCCCTGCAGTCCAACCACAACTCCCCAGAGAACCTTGTTCACACACTGTCAGCTCAGTCTTCAGACTGACCCCGCCCTCCCAGGCCAGGTCATCCCAGGTCCAGTCATCGATTATCTCATGACAACCCGTCGTCAGACGATTATAGCGTGGAAGTTCCTCCAAACCACATCTGTTCAGTTTTTACAACCTGGCCCCACCCGCATGGGGTCTGTACAGGCAGGGGTCTCTGTGTACAAGAATTCTCTCACCATCTTTGGACTGCAGAGTAACAGGGAAAAATGAAATTACCGCTCTAATGAAATGTATTCATGTCTCTCCCAGCGTCGATCTGCCTTTCCCCTCCCTTTTCCGAGCTGTTGAAGACACAAGCACAGAGCAAACTTTTTACACAATATGTCAACATACTTAATAAGGGAAGCCATTAATTCCATATGCAAATCGTGGTGGCACTACTTAACTGTCATTGATTTGATCCAATGCATCCCAGCCTCCATCTGTTCCAATGTATCCCAGCCTTCAACAGTCCTCTCCCGCCAAATCATGTAACACAGTTTGGGAAAAAACAAAAACCAAACAATTAACCAAATATTCAAATATAACACATCTTCCGACCATATGCCTTGCAATTTTTACATAAAAAACTACCATTCATACCTAAAACAGTAAATCAATGAAATAAAATAAAACCAGGTTTTCCAAAACCATCCATTCAACATCCCATTGACTTTGACACCTCTCAAGACTGCACAATCACCCCTACAGGTTCCTATTCAAACCGCTTTGAGTCCACACAACTACAGATCAAAACACTTAGAAAATAAACCTACAAATGTACATTCACGCTCACTCATACATACAAAAATTAAATTTAAATAAAAGTAGTATCTGTACCAAAAATAAAACTTTAAACCTTGAATATGACCTAATCAAACGCTTTCATCCAATTTCTCATAGTCACATTCATTCGATCCTGAACATTTAGAGTTAGAAAAGAAATAAAAGCAAAAACCAATCAAACATCACAATTCAACATCATCCACACATCCTGAGCAGTGGCTGTTACCTTAACCAAAACAAACTTTTTCATTCAAATGATATGAACTGAAATCAAAAAATGACATCGCTCACTCCTTCACTCCTGCATCAAAATCCCTTTTATACAAAATAATCTCTCAACCACACAAACTAACCAACACTCTCTCTCATTCTCAGCCACACAGATCATCTCCATCCTTCATATTATAAACATATACTTTCACGCTGCTCCCACACTTGCATACCACCTGGCACACAATCATCTACCGTTCACACTGATCATTTGAAACTAAACAAACACTTCCAAAACTCTCTCTCATACAACTCATTAATCAACCACAGACCGACAATGGTTTAGTTTGTTCCTCCCTCTTCTGCTCTCTCATCAGGCTACACTCATTATCAGGCTAATACCATCTCTTTTTAATCTCTGCACTCAAAAAGGTCTAGCAGAACCTCTTCTTCAACCTGAAGTCACCCCAGCCTGCTAGAACTGGTGATAACTCCAGGTTATTCCTTCAATCAAACAGGCCGCCCTAATCAAATGTAAATAACCTCATCTGATTTGGCTCCTATTCAACAGTCTCCTACCCTCTCCTTAAATTAGCCGCTCTCTGTCTCAACCTCTCCCCCGTCGTAAAAATAACTGTCATCACTTTACAACTGTCTTCTGCATCTTCACCTCTAACCTCTACTTCCCCTGCTTCAAACTGCCTAGCTCCATTCCGTCTCCCTGTTTGCAGCTGTACAACCGTACACTCCTATCTTCACCTCTGTGACCTCTCTCCTGTTGCGTCCAGTCTCACTCCCTGCTTGGCCCCCCTTGGGCCGTTTACTGCTTAGTAAAGATAGCCCGGGTCACTCTTTATGAGTTTCCGTGACCTTCCCTAAATTGCTTTACCACCCATCGACCCTCCTGAAATTCAACAAAAGGTTAGTCATTACACACACAAATCATTTATAATAACTGCTAAAACACAATCTTACATCAAAACAGCTACTAAACAAACCCCCTGTCACTATTATCCCACTGTGACCCAAGGATTCTGCAATCAATAAAGATATAACATTCTAACAGTATTTCAACATAGCAATGCAACAAAATACATATATCAACAAGCCTACATCTAAAGATTTGCAGCAACATTATTCCAACAGTGTAACTTAAATCTGACATCTCAACATCAATGTATCCTATACAAACATTTTTTTATCAAGTTACATTTTAAACTCCAGTCAAACACAACATCATTATTCTAAGCTCACAATTGTACATGTCACACAGATTAAAACAATTACTTTTTTAACACAACATCATCTAAGTAATAAAATTACAACCTAACTACCCCCCTTGGTAAGGGCATACCCTTGTATAAAACAACCTTGCTTCCCCCACAGACTTAATGTATATATTTTGTTCCCACCGTTAAATGATACATTTACCCAGAGTAGTTAAATTGTGTGTCTAACTCGGTCACAGGCAAACGAAATCATTCCCTACTGATAGACACACTGCAATGTTTTGCAGTATAACCCCCTTGGTTAAAAATATACCCCTATGTATCAAAGACAATAATACAACCTACGCAGTTCAGCCGGTTTTATGAATCCCAGCCTAATTATGGGCATGTATATTAAATCATCTACACTCTGACAACGTCCGCAACCCATTCTCAACTTCCTCCCTTAAACCAACCACTGATAACGTCACCTATCTCTACCCCTGCGTACTCATAGCAATAACAACCATAAACAGAACCACTCCCAGGTTAATTATATAACATAAAGCAAAAATATCCACACCTACCACCGTCCCCTGAGCGAAAATGAACGAAAAACGATCCGCACATGCGCAGTAGCGTCACCATAACGTTGCAACGACAACCAAAATCTGCCACGACATCCTAACCATGCCCAATACTACTCCCCAAACACTATTTCTCATACTCTAATCATCCCATATGTCGCCCGCAAACTCACAAAACCGCCGCATGCAAGCTAATAGCCTAGCCAGCTTCCATGCGAGGTTCCATGCGAACCCGGAAGCCCCAAGTTATGCCACGTTCAAGATCCGTACATTCATTCACTCCGCCCAGTACCAATCTAACAATAAACAATTTACACATGTCTAAATACCCACTTTAAAAGAACAAACTATTGTAAAAGAACTTAAAAACATTCTCATATACCAACGCCGTTACACAGATCAACATTAATCATTTCTCCTACCTCTCTCTCTGCCTGGCCCCGCGCGCCGCGAACGTTACACACTCCCCATTCAATACCATGACGTCATCATCATGCGACTTCTTTCATTCACGATACTCTCGTACACAATTGTTACCGCATCATTTTTAACCACTAAAATGACACCAATCACCTCAACGAACGCCACGACTCGCTTCCTAACAACAACCGCTCACACAGCGTTTCGTAATTTTTTTCACATTGTCGCTCTAACATCTCTAGAATACCGCATCTCCTCCACCGAGCTAAACTAGTTAGCCCCAACCTCTAATACGATTCGCTCCAGACTAGTATTGATCCGATCCACGTCACAACATAACAACCTTCGTCAAGCTTGCTACTAATCACATACATTTTACACAAATACACAAATACATAATTACAAACAAACCCGACCCCCCGTACGAGACACCGATTACATGGCGCAACGCTATCAACCTTGGATTCTTGTGTAAGCCGACTTCCCATCTAAAAATTGATCACTGAACATCCACTCGTGTCCTTTACCTAAATACCCCATATTTTCCATCTCCCGCGTCATACACAGTACCTCCGAGCGGCAAGCCCAGTCATATACTTAATAATACCAATTTTCGACCCACTAACAGGGTATAGAATTCCCACTATCACACACTCACTATACTCCATTTCTCTAATTCTACACTACATTCTTTTCATTATGTCTGGCTTCCCCGCCTTAACCACCTAGCCACCTCACAGTCTCCTTCCCGCATATCTGTGACTTTCCATTTTCTACCACCCGACTCCATCTCCCTTAAATATTTTACCTAAACTAAACCCTTGCTTTCACCAGACAGACATACAGATCCGTACACTTTCCCTCACTCAGGCCTGCTCCTGCACGTCGCCTCCTAACTAGAGATTCCTCATCACTCTTTTCCAAAATGCGCCCCTAACCATCAGCCCTAGCCTGTCCCTAAAATATGACTAATAACTCTTCGTCGGCTGCCGCTCTTATATAATCAAAAAAAAAATCGCTCGTTTCATCCTCCTGCTCACAATGACATTGCACAAACACGCTGCTCGCATTCACTGTAATACAACTCAAAATAAGCAGGTTCAGTTTTGGACATCCTAATCTAACATCACCACCAGTCCTGTAAGCAAAAAATACACCTATCCACCCTGGGTCCTACTGTGGCTACACGACCAATATTCCTATTCACCCCACGTTTTCCCCCTCCTCCAGACAGCCACCACTCTGTACTGCAAATTCCCAACTCCCCGGCTCTTTCTCTGCATGCTCATTATGTGAACAAATCAGAACGAGTCTTAAAAACAGCACCAATTGTTGTATATTCCTATATGAATATCCATTAATTACAGCACAGTAGTGAGGTTGCTAACTAGAGGAAGGGAAAGATCACAGTGTGATAGAAAACATGGTCCTCATCTGAGCTCCCAAATTTAGCCAGTAGAGAATAAGTGTGTACAGCCAGACAACCAGCAGCTATGGTCCAATATTCATTTAATTGCAGCGTGGGCCGAGTGGAATAATGCATTGGTTACACACAGGACACTTCAAGCATAATACATGATTGTACAAAAGGATTTGATGCAGGTAAATCACAATAGCCCTCGTTGGCTTTTTACATCAAAAGACAGTATTGTACATACATTTTAGTCATGTTATGTTAATGAAATAAGACCATAGTACTCTTTGTCACCACATGATAAAACCTGGGCCTAAGATAGGCATCTTACTCTAGTTATCACATTATTCCATATACAGTTCTACTCACATAGGGACAAAGTAGACCATGGTCGGTGGTGGTGGTGGTGGAGACCAGACTCAGACCCCCTGGGTGTGGTGTGTGGCGGGTGCTGAGCTGGCCTACCTCTCTATTCTTACTGTTCCAATACTTATAGATTTCATGACCTCACTTTTCTTAGCCTAGTTCCACCAATCACAAATATCTAAACACAGGCAGTCCTCATTTGGTGTCTTCTTGGTCGTATGTGTGCCTGTAACAACCGGGTAGCCCCCTCCTTTTGTGGACAGATGGCCTCCTTTGAATGAATCAATCATGTTAACATTCCTTCTATTTGGTTCTTCTGTAAGTTACTTTTCTAATAGGTTACTATACTCTTGTTTTATTATTCCAACATTGTTTTCATTCTAAACTAATATACTGCAATTATTTCCTGTGACCTTCTCTTGATTAGGCAACTGTCCTTGGGTTTTACTGAGTCACCGTTTTTCTGTGGTGTGTGACTGAGTAAACAATGTTGTCATTAGAGAGGTGTCGCCCGGTGATTTTCAACATGATGAGGTCTGATGACTTCAGCCTTAACAGTGCTCGTGTTGATGCAACATCAACCCAGTATCGTCAGTGCTTCTTAGGTTAATACTATTCAATTCACAAGAGCCATCCCAAAAACCCCATCTACCAAACTGACACTTTGTATTTTCTGAATCTATTATTGTAAAGATTCAACCACATTACTCTGGTCTCACAGAGGCATTTCCGCTTTTGGTCTCTTCTTGCTGTGCTCAACTGTCACATGTCTAGGTGTTTGGTTTCCTGGGGGGGTTGGAATGGCTCCCTCGCCAACTGTTCTATTTACCATCACTACAGATACTTTCAGTTTCCTGGGTTAATCTAACATTTTTGATTATGAAATCATGAAATTATGAAGTCAAGGTTACCACAAGCGTCAGCTAAATGACTAAATGTAAATGTAAATGTATATGTGGTCTATACGATCTATGTGGTCTATAAGGTATATGTGGTCTATACGGTCTATACGGTCTATACGGTCTATGTGGTCTATAAGGTCTATGTGGTCTACAAGGTCTATGTGGTCTATAAGGTCTATAAGATCTATGTGGTCTATAAGGTCAAGTCAAGAGTTTTATGTGTCACGGCATACAAGTATACAATGAAATGCGGGTGGTCTTGCCCGCAACGATGTGCAATACAGTGGTACAACATATAATAGAATCCAATAAAACAACATTGTGCAATAAACAGGTAACAGGTAACATGGTGTGACATCTCGGTATCTGTACATAGTTATTTACAGAGCATATAGGACATGTTAGGTAGCTTTGGTAGTGCAATACACTGTTACTGTTGTTATACTAATTTAAAGTGGCCTTTCCTTTTGGCCATAAGTGGGTGTGTGCGGCATGAGTGTGTGCCCGCTCATGTTAAAGTGTTAAAGTGGCTGCTAGTGTATGAGCGTGCACAGCGTGCGTGTCGTGTGTGTGCTCATGTGTGCTTGTGTGTGGATAGTTCAGTGTTCTGTGGCACTCAATGTTCATTGTTCAAGGCTCTGATGGCCTGGGGGAAGAAGCTGAGCCTAAGCCTCTCTGTCCTAGTAGCTGGGGTTCGCAGGCGCCTGCCTGACCTCAGCAGCTGGAACAGGCTGTTATTGGGGTGGTGGGGGTCTTTCATTATTCTGCAGGCTCTGGATTTGCACCTCTTGTTGTATAGAACCTGCAGGGGAGGTAGTGCAATACCCGTGGTACGCTCGGCTGAGCGCACCACTCTCTGTAGGGCCTTATTGTCCTGTGCCGTGCTGTTTCCATACCAGGCAGTGATGTTTCCGGTCAAGATGCTCTCTACAGCTCCTGAGTAGAAGGACTGGAGTATCTTCCCCGATACTCTGAACTTCCTTAACTGTCTCAGGTAGTAGAGGCGCTGCTTCGCCTTCTTTACCACTGTGTCTATGTGTGTTGACCATGTCAGATCCTCTGAGATGTGGACCCCCAGGTACTTAAAGCTGCTCACCCTGTCCACGGTAGCCCCGTTAATCATCAGTGGTGTGTGTGTCTCCTGCTGTCCTCTCCTATAATCCACGATCAGCTCCTTGGTTTTACCAATGTTCAGGAGCAGGCTGTTGTCCTGGCACCAGCGTTCCAGTACCTCAACCTCCTCCCGGTAGGCCTTCTCGTCGTTGTCCGAGATCAGCCCCACCACCACGTGTCGTCTGGGAACTTCACTATGGAGTTGGAGCTGAACTTGGCCAGACAGTCGTGTGTGTATAGTGAGTACAGCAGGGGGCTCAGAACACAGCCCTGGGGGGACCCGATGCTCAGGGTGATGGTGTTGGAGGTCTGACCCCCCACCCTGACCGCCTGGGGTCTTTCACTCAGAAAGTCCAGTACCCAGGCGCTCAGAGCGGAGCTCAGACCCAGCTCGATCAGCTTGTCCACCAGTCTGGTGGGGACTATGGTGTTGAACGCTGAGCTGTAGTCAATGAATAACAGTCTCACAGCCCCCCTTCTGACGGTCCAGGTGAGAGAGGGTGCTGTGCAGTACTTGGGAGACCGCATCGTCAGTGGACCTGTTTGGCCTGTATGCAAATTGCATAGGGTCCATATCGCTGGGGAGGGAGGCACAAATGTGATCCTTGACCAGCCTCTCGAAACATTTCATGGCCACAGAGGTGAGTGACACCGGTCTGTAGTCATTGAGACCTGCTGGGGAGGGTTTCTTTGGTACCGGGATAATGGTAGACATCTTGAAGCAGGCAGGGACCACTGACTCCTTCAGGGATCGATTAAATATGGTGGTGAACACAGGGGCTAGCTGGTTAGCACAGGACTTGAGTATGCGTCCTGTTATTCCATCTGGGCCAGCCGCCTTCCTGGTGTTCACCTGCATAAATGCTCTTCTCACACTGTGTACCGTCAATGAGAGAGCGTCCCCGCCCCCCCGCGGATGCCCCCCCCCTCCACAACAGCCGGCGCACCGGTGACGTCACTAGCCGTTGAGCTAGCAGTGCCACTGTTTGCACCAAACCGCGCGTAGAAGGTGTTGAGCTGGTCCGCAAGGGAGGCGTCGTCGCTCCCCATTGAGGGGGCGCTGACTTTGTAGTCAGTTATAGCCCTCAGTCCTTGCCATAAGCCTCTTGTGTCATTCTGTGCCATTTGTGCCTCCATCTTGTCGGCATACGTCCTCTTAGCAGTTTTAACAGCCTTGCGCAGAGTGTAGACTGTTGTCTTGTACTCTTCCATGTTTCCTGACTCTCTGCCCAGGTTATAAGCAGTGGTGCGAGAGTTCAGGGCTGCTCTAATAGTACTGTCCACCCATGGTTTCTGGTTTGGGAACACCCTCGCCTTCTTTGTGGGGACAATACTATCAGCCAGCGTTGTTATGAATGACACCACAGTGTCTGTGAACTTGCTGACGTCACTGGTGCTCCTCTCTAACATTCCCCAGTCGACGTCATCGAGTGCGTCCTGAAGCGTGGCCTCTGATTGGTCGTCCCATTTTTTTACCTCACGTGACACGACGGCGTCACGTGATCTCTGTTTGTAAGCGGGGACCAACAAGATGGCGGCATGATCCGACGTGTTCGTCGCTCCCGCTAATGGTGGGGCCGGTACAGCCTTGTATCCGGCTCTGAACGGGGTGTAACAGTGGTCAAGTGTATTTCCTCCCCTTGTGGAGCAGACGATGTGCTGAAAGAAAGACGGCATGACTTTTTTCAGATTCGCCTGATTAAAATCCCCGGCTACAATCATGGCCGCATCTGGATGCTTGATCTGGTGTGTGTTCAGATGGTCGTGTAGTTCCGCTAGCGCCCTGCCGACGCTCGCCTGGGGGGGAATGTACACTGCAGTCATGATCACTGCAGTGAACTCGCGTGGAAGATGGAACGGGCGACATTGGATCGTGAGGTGTTCCATATCGGGGGAGCATGAACGGGAGAGTATCTTCACCTCTGGGGCTAGTCCAGCCGTTGTTGGTCATCAGGCATAGACCCCCGCCGATGCTCTTCCCGGAGGCTTCTGTACGGTCCGCTCTGAAGATGGTGAAGGAGTTGGAGGGTCTATAAGGTCTATAAGGTCTATAAGTTCTATGTGGTCTATACAATCTATGTGGTCTATAAGGTCTATACAGTCTACAAGGTCTATGTGGTATATAAGATCTATAAGGTCTATAAGATCTATGTGGTCTATAAGATCTATGTGGTCTATAAGGTCTATGTGGTCTATAAGGTCTATGTGGTCTATAAGATCTGTGGTCTATAAGGTCTATGTGGTCTATACGGTCTATAAGGTCTATGTGGTCTATAAGGTCTATGTGGTCTATAGGTCTATAAGGTATATGTGGTCTATACGGTCTATGTGGTCTATAAGGTCTATAAGGTATATGTGGTCTATACGGTCTATGTGGTCTATAAGGTCTATGTGGTCTATAAGGTCTATGTGGTCTATACGGTCTATAAGGTCTATGTGGTCTATAAGGTCTATGTGGTCTATAAGATATATGTGGTCTATAAGGTCTATGTGGTCTATAAGGTCTATGTGGTCTATACGGTCTATAATGTCTATGTGGTCTATAAGGTCTATGTGGTCTATAAGATCTATGTGGTCTATAAGGTCTATGTGGTCTATAAGGTCTATGTGGTCTATACGGTCTATGTGGTCTATACGGTCTATAAGGTCTATGTGGTCTATAAGGTCTATGTGGTCTATGTGGTCTATAAGATCTATGTAGTCTATAAGGTCTATGTGGTCTATACGGTCTACAAGGTCTATGTGGTCTATAAGATCTATGTGGTCTATAAGATCTATGTGGTCTATAAGATCTATGTGGTCTATAAGGTCTATGTGGTCTATACGGTCTATAAGGTCTATGTGGTCTATACGGTCTATGTGGTCTATACGGTCTATGTGGTCTATAAGGTCTATGTGGACGGTCTATGTGGTCTATACAGTCTATGTGGTCTATACGGTTATGTGGTCTATACGGTCTATGTGGTCTATAAGGTCTATGTGGTCTATAAGGTCTATGTGGTCTATACGGTCTATAAGGTCTATGTGGTCTATAAGGTCTATGTGGTCTATAAGATCTATGTGGTCTATAAGGTCTGTGGTCTATACGGTCTATAAGGTCTATGTGGTCTATAAGGTCTATGTGGTCTATAAGGTC